>NW_027185414.1:4910000-5445000 GCF_022577435.1 Embiotoca jacksoni | reverse complement strand
TTCCCCTCCCCATCTCCCTTGGGTGCCTAACCCTGAAAGCCAACACGCCGGCTCACCCAGAGGCCCCCGGTGACGTCACACCCCCCCTGACCCCTGCACATTCATCAAAAGGAGGGGGTTTTTTGGAGACGCAAACTCGTCTCTTTCCTTTCCATGTTTTTCATTCCTGCGCTCTGACTGAAGCGGTTCACTGCAGCGACTTCACCACCGCCGTCACGTCTGAGTACGCTGCTGGCGTCGGCGTCAGGGAGGCCGGGTGGAGCGAGCCGCGACACTCCAGGTGCTGGCCGGACCGCAGGGTGGGCATGCCGTGCCTTCAGAGCGGGCTCTTCTCTGCGCTGACACGGAGCCCTTGCTAAAAGGCTATGCAAAGGACGCCCCGGCATCGTGACACACAGGGCCGTTAGGAAAAACTGCCGACTCATCGTTCGCCACAGACATAACAGATGCACCGTAGCACCTCGAGCCCAGAGGGACCGACTGACATTCCACTTAGAAGACGACACCTCGAGAGATTCACAAGCAGTGTCTTAATTAATGATTATATTATGACGGAAAAATAAAATTTTAGATGCACATAGATTGTCTTTTATATATGAATATATATTTTGCAGATGTTTTCCACATAAGATCCTAGCTGTAGATTCTTTTTTTTTTTTTTTTATGTTGCTGTGCTGGTGATAGATCAGAGGTGAAACTGTCTCTGAAGCTTCTGGGTCTGTTGTATCATTTCTCCTCCGGGACGTCAGAGCCTCTTCATGTTTGTCAGCAGGTCACAGATCCACAGACCGAGCTCAAATCTATTGTTCTATCCCACTTTGAGTACCCGAAGGCAACTGCTCTAATTGCATTTGTAGCATTAAATGAGTTGGTTTTACACCTTATTGACAGCTGGTTCAAGCACTCTGTTTAAACCTACAGACAAAACAGATTAACCCTCTGAGTAAACGGACTGTAATGAGGCAGTACTAAAAGCTCTACATGACGGCTGTATGGTGTCATTAATTCCTACAAAATTCAACAATTACATTTGTCTTAATTTACAGAAAAATTCAACTCTGAACTTCTGTCATCACAAGTTATCACGATGAGCACTTGAAGATTAAGATTTAGCTTAATCTTAAACTCTGAAGTGAGAGATTAGGAACAAAATAAGACTTTAAATTCAAAGATTTAGGGCTTTTGGTTGGAGCGCTAAAAGACTCGGCGGTCGTAGAAGGGAAATGTCAGCTCTTGACAGGAAAGATGCCAGCTGTCACTCAGAGAATAAATCATTGTCTGTTAGAGACATTTCCCACGGTTAAGTATTCATGTGTTTTATAACAGGAACTCAGATTTGGCTGAACACGTTACAGCGTGCAAGCTGCTGTAGTGGAGCAGTTGATTGGTAGGCAGGTGACATCATGACCTGAATGATTAATGATAAAAGGAAATAGCTCCATTCCTTCAAAAGTACTTCTCCGGTCACTGACTCCTCCCCCTGCGCTCTCAGGCACTCAAAGTGGAATAGAATATTTTCCATGCTTATCTGCAAATATCGTCTGTTCGAGGTCTGTTCAGGATGTTTCCTGCTCTGTTTTGTTTTGTGTTTGGTCATATGAGAGCACACAGTCAGTTACTATGAGGAACCTCCACTTGTCCAAATGCCTTAAGACAGAACAGGTATGTTTGTGTGTGTTCGCTCTGGTCTGCGTATCGGAAGGACTTCCCCTAAAAACCACGGAGCTGCTGGTCCCACCCGTGTTTTCTTTTTTTTAGGGATCCCCCACGTCCCCTTCTCCTTGCTGTGTGTGTGTGTGTGTGTGTGTGTGTGTGTGTGTGTGTGTGCGCGTGTGCAGGCAGGCAGGCAGAACGCTTCCATGTGTGTTTGTATATATGCAAAAGAAAACCTGCATGAGACAGAAACACTTGAAACTTCGAGCTGATGTGGTTCTGGAAAACTATTGTCGCCCTTCCCCGCTGGACTCGGTCAGTTTAATTGGATTGGCATTCAGTGGATCACTTCCTGTAAATGAAAGTTTGTCAGCCAGGATTCAAGATATTTACTTCTCTGTTTGAGGACAGATCTGCATCCTTACACAGCAAAAAAAATAAATAAATCTGAGCTTCTGCATATTTATGCTGATAAAACCCCAACGATATGGGCTTACTTCAAATATGAGCTGTGTGTGTGTGTGTGTGTGTGTGTGTGTGTGTGTGTGTGTGTGTGTGTGTGTGTGTGTGTGTGTGTGTGTGTGCGCGCGCGTGCGCTTGTGTACTTGTGGCAGGGCCATGGCACACACACCTCACTGTGTTTGCAGGGCAGCACAGCATCCCAACACAGCGACCGCTGCTCTGTCCTGCGTGATGTCTGTCTGTCTGTCTGTCTGTGTCTGTCTGTCTGTCTGTCTCACACCTTAATCCAGATGTTTGCATCTAATTCTTGGTGTTGCTTTGAACTTCTATGGAGTACACACATCGGATCTGGAGCGTATGCTTCATTAACTTTTGACTGTAGCAAACTCCTCTCCATCTCGTATTCAAACTGGAGGGAAGTAGCCACCGACTATTACTTGCAAACTCTGGCCCAGCTCTTCTTCATGCTGTAACCCACACAGGTCTGAATGAATACTACTGAGACTGAAGGCAGGGGTCCCCCACAGGCAGAACGGGCTTTTTAAATGTAACCTGATGTAATGAGATTCATTTGAATGTAATACTGATAAGTAGAAGAAAAAGGACTGCACACTGAACGTGAGACATTCCCCCTTGTCGTGTGATGTGTTTAACCTCAGCTTTGTACAAGGGTCCAGTAATGTGTGCTATACTTGAAGAATGAGGCATTTTCTGAATTTATCTGCACAATTTCAGCCCCCTGAGAAGAAAAACCACACACATGACCAGAGTGTTTCCCCTTTAAAGATGTCTTAATTCACTTGTTTAAAACTACTACTTCGGTTTCTTTTGCATAGCACACAGCTAGTTACCCTGTACATAAAGAGGCTAGTTTTTTATTTGATTTTTCTCTCAAAAATCACTTGGAAAGAGAAGACTTCTCCTACTGGTAGTTCCAATAAGCACATCTCGACACCTGTCACACATCTTTTATATCGCTAAGTGTTTTGATTACCTAGATGGTTCATTTAAAAAACAAAAAAAGGAAACTAGATCTATTTATCTAAACATGAAAAAAAGTCTAAAGTTATTTAATGTATTAAAATCGGGACGTATCATTTAACTGTAGATGACATAATCTGCTTTTTCAATAAAGTGGTTTTGTAGCTCACTGCAACAGATGTCTGATTTTAACTGTTTGTAATATTTGATTCTTGCTATCTTTTGCTCCCATAACAGCTTTACATATTTCACTCTCTCAACCAGCTTCACGAGGTCGTCGACTCTTTCATCAGTCTGGAAGGAGATTACACTTCCTGAGTCCTGAACGTTTGTTGCACTCTGCAGTCCAACTCATCCTGAACCGCCTCAGATGGGTTTCAGTCAGGTGATGGTGGAGGTCAGGTGATCTGCTGCAGCATCCATCACTGCTTCCTGCTCAAACAGTCCTGACTCAGCCTGGACGTGTGTTTTCACTCATGATGGTCCCATGAAGCACAAACCAGATGTCGCTGCACATTGTTGTGGTGAACATACTGGTTCACTGTTCGCCAACAGTGTTCATGTCCATTCTTTGTGTTTCTTTACCCAAACGTTCACTTCTTCTCATTGTTCTCCCTCAGAAGTTGTTCCTTTGCAGCATTTCCACCACGAAGGCCTGATTCACACAACTGATCTGTCTGCTACTTGAACTCTGAGAAGCATTGATTTGGGCTCTAATCCTGTCTGTCATTCATTACTGATGTCTGAGGCTGAACTTCTCTGCAGCAGAGGACTAGGTCTTCCCTTCCTGGGACAGTCCTCCTGAGAGACACTTTAATCACAGTGTTCAGTCGATTTTTGCGATAGAAAAGTTTTGAATTTATGTAAATTTTCCATATTGACCGAACTTTATGTCCTAAGGTAATGCGTGACGGTTATTTCTCTTTACTTAGTTGAGAGGTTATTACTATAATATGGATACAGGAGCTGAATGTAGAGCTGTACATACTGTACAGGAGCTGTGGGAACTTGCAGTCTTGGACCAGAACTGTATTGTGCATGCAGGCTATTTTCCAAGGGTGTTGTGGTCACTAGTACCGTGTGTTTTATTTACTTTACCAAATACTTCACAATTAAACACATGTGTATTCCATTCTCATGCTGGTTAGCTCTAATTTGTTTCCCTCAGTTTTCAGTCTTTATGCTCAGCTAAGCTAACTGGCTGCTGTAGCGTCATGAAAGTCTCATTTACCTATCTTTAGGAAAGCTTGTGTAAATCCTAAAAATGTCAAACCATTGCCTAACTACGCTAATTCTCATCCAAACACAATACAATTATAATTTCTTCAAAACTATACAAAGAGAAATGAGGAACATGTCAGCTGCAGTAATGTAATTGAACAAACACATTTCACTCGTAATCATTAAGCTGGCATTAATGCGTCGGTGCCGGCCACAGCAGTGAGCGTGATAGCTCAGGAAAGACTTGAGGGCATTTCTTCGAAGTTTGGAACAAACTTTCACTCGCACTAAAGGGTGAATTGATCACAATTTGATGTTCAAGGTCAAAGGTCACAGTTAACTTCACTATGACATGATGTTTTGCTAAAAAAAAAAAACTTTCCTGGCTATTGTTTGACACCATGACTCAGGAACGGAAGAGGAGACCGTGACCCTATGACCATGTTTCCCATTTAGTCAGACACTGAATTGGTGACACTCATCTTTGGTGTCCAACTTCAAACAGTGGTGATTGTAAAGATCTTCTGTGACGTCCGGTTGAAGATGTGCGTTAAGCATCTATGTTTTATAATTTGTAGCTCATTTGCAGCAACATCTATACTTGACTTGAAGCGTTGTCTGCTGTCATGGCTACAACTTTGTGTTCAATCTGAATCAGCGCATTGGTCCAAATACCTTCAAAATCTTCAGCAGAAATCCTGTATCATATGAATCTGGACAGACCTTTTCCATACAGTCTCTGGGACAGACATGAATGTAAACTGCAAATTGACTGGTTGGCAGAGGCACAACGGCGAGGCAGTAGTTCTGGCTTTTCTTTCCACCACTTTTGACATGAATGGAAATAGTAGTAAAGTGAAACTGCTCCTCACCGTGGTAATTTTGTTGAAATAATAAAGTGTGTGGTGATCCTTGTTTTGATTCAGCGGTCTGTCCGCAGTAATAAGCACTGAAACGGGTTTTGCACACTGAAACAGCGGTGAAAACAGTCACTGTAAAACTTCAGGGATGTGGACTGTGGCTGCATGGAGATGAGTCAAGAAGGCTCTGGAGTTGACCACATGTGGTGTTCCCACGGCCGGGCTGGTTTTTAAGTGCTTGGGATGTAGATTAGACTCAGATGGAGATCATGTTGTTGGCCAGCTTCTCCACTGGACCGTTAGCTTTTTTATTTCAAGCTAAAAAAATTGGACTTTATAAGCAATCACATCCCATCTCCTTTACTCACTCTGACTGCCCTCTTGTGTTTCTCAGTAGCTTTTTAATGGCAGGATCCTCCTGGTTGTTTGTCACTGTACTCCTTTAATATTAGTGGGCTGAAATGTTGGCATTTTACAAATTGTAGTTTATTCCTGTCAAGTTAAATTTTACAGCAGTCAGTGACAACACATTATGAAACAGTAGATAAAACTGTAAATTAAAAACTTCAGAGCCCTAATGGGAACAAGAAAAACTCCCACACAGCATCGGTAGTTAAAGAAGATGTGTGTGCAAGGGGGCGGTTTTGCCTGCACTTAAAGCAAAATACTGTTGTATAATTACATCCATGCACGCAACCTTACAGCAGGTCATGTGATGGACTCTCCCTCCTGGGACGCAGCCCGGCACTCTGATGGTCAGATAATCTGAAGCTGGGAAAAGACGTGCCCGCCCGATCCAAAGGACGGGATCCAATAACTGTCTAAGGGACAAACTAGCAAAGGTTGACAAACACCAAATTTAAACATGATAGTATGAAAAGATGGAGATAAGCAATATACTGTGTTTGTAGAAGCTCACTGATGAGGCAGTTCCCTTGGTACCGACCCTCTTAGTAAACTGCTGCACTTCGTAGACATCCCTGGAAACATCACGGAGGGCTGATAAACTGATACTGCAGGGACGTCCGTGGAGTTTGTAAAGCTTTTTTGTTGCAAAAAAAAAAAAAAAAAAACAAGCCTTAAGTCAAGCATGAAATATATAAACTTTTTTATTAGGAATAACGGATTGGATGTAAGCTGACAAAACCTCTGGAATTGGCATGTAGAGACAGTCAGTCAGGGTGAAAGAAGTATTTATAGCAACTTAAGTTAGTGTACTTGAAGTTGTCTCCCGTTTGTTTTTCACTGGATGATGGGCTCCTTTTGTAGATTTTACAACTTGAATACAACTGCTGGGCTGTTGGGATGAATGTGGAGACCGCACCCCTGTGGTGCAGTATTGTACAACATTAAGGCTAATTGGAGCATAAAGTAGGTTGATTACAGGGATTCTCTTCTGAGTGTCAGATATGAAAGTGGGCATCTTCCCTGAGCCCTTAAACTGTCCAGACTGTAGGTCACATGTCTGCAGCAGAAGAGCATCCAAAACACCAACATGTGATCACAGGTTTAAGAGAAACTCCATCATTTAATGCTCTCTGAGTATGTTTTACCTTCTCACCTTCAGACAGCTACACTGTAAGTTAATTAAAAAATATTCGTGACTGCATCTCTGCCACAGTTCAAGTATGTGGGTGGGAGGACCAGAGTGCAGACACAGGCAGAATAAGTTGGGTGGATTTTAATAGGAGAAGGAAACCGCTTGAACATAGTATCCAAAGAGGCGAAGCAGGTGGGGAGGTCAAAGACGGGCAGCGGGTTCAAACACAGTAAAGAGGGATTGAACAGAACATGGGTTAAATGCAGACTGGAGGATTGCAGGCAAATTACAAGTGGAGATGAGCTTGTATGAATACTTGCAGGGAAATGGGAAGCAGTGTGGAAGTGGGTGGAAGATCAGGTTACTGGATAATGAGACAGGTAGGAGAGTCCCAGGGTATAGTGGACAGAAAAAACACGGCAGTGACTGTAAAACCTCAGTGTGGCTGAAGAAACAGACAGAATGACCATAAGATACCTTGGATAGCTTTGGCTGTTTGCATTTATTTTAAAGGAAATGATAATCATAAAAAAAAAGCTTCAGTTATTTATTTTACTTTGAATTTAAAAAGGCTGCATAACACCAAGAAGAGTAATAATCTTAGCAGAGAAAACATCAATTAGGACCCATCAGACAAACCAGGAGCACAACAAAGTATAAATCAGGCACCACAGCTGGAGGCTGGAGCCAAACAGAGCAGACCGCCTCCAAAAACTGAAGCCAAAAAACAAAGAAACATCAACATCTCTCTGAAGAAACACCAAGTCAGCACATCTTTTCCATTAGTCACAATGGTCTCCATCACTAAATTCAGGTCCTCTGATTAGTGGCCATTTTGAAAACCAATGTTGTGTTGACAATATTTGAGGGCTTATTGAACGATCTGGTGTTAGCTGGTAAGATAATCTCCACAACCAGCAGATCCAGAAAATTGTTAGCACACTTTTGGAGTGATGTTTCTGTCTAGTTTGTGTGTTTGGCTTTGAGCAGGTAGCGACTGAATGGAAGCTTTTCCAGTAAACACCTGTCTGCTGAGGCGACAAGCGGCACTGACGATACGGCGAGAGTGAAAACGGTGAAGATGTAGAGCGTAAAACCACAACAGTAAACCAAAAGGTGCTAAAACGTTCTGTAGAACTGAGAAACTGGAGAGTAGTGTTATAAAAAAAAAAGCCTCAGTGTGTGTTTGGTTGGTTCTGCAGACTGATAATACAGGAACATGCTACAGGCAGAGGTACTGTCTTCTCTCTGGAGATCCTGCAGATGTGTGGATGGGTTTCTTTGGAAGTAGAAGACACTTTTTTTCTGCTAGCTGACTCATTTACTACTGTCTGCCTCACTCCCTATGACAGCAAGAGACCTGGCCATCCTCTTTTTGCAGTTGCAGGATTTCTCTGGTCGACAGACAGGCTCCGGGGAAGGGGACTCTCAGTCTCTTCACCTGCACTGAGGTTAAAATACATAAAGGAAAGGTGAAAACACGCTCCCCTTTTTTTTTCAACCCTCTGCTCTCAGATTTCAATTACATTATGTGCAGCTGTATTTAAAGCCACTGATACGCAGATTGTTCGAGATAGATTTTGCGTGGGTGTACATGAAAGCGCGGTCTGCCCACTGACTGAGCTCTCCTGTGAGCTGAACAGTGGTGTTCAGTGTGAGGAGCTCTCTGGTGTTGGTTGACAGCTCCATGAGTTGGGGCACAAAGCGCCCTTTATGTGTGTGCAGGGTTCCACCCTGTGACTCAGGGAGCCGTGTGTGTGTGTGTGTGTGTGTGTGTGTGTGTGTGTGTGTGTGTGTGTGTGTGTGTGTGTGTGTGTGTGTATATATATGTATGTGTGTCCGTGCAGAGGTAGCGGAGCCCCGGGGGATCTGCTGTGAGGTGAGCTCTGTTACACCACACAAAAGACCTGAAGAACACCTTCCCTCCGGAGCACACAGGTCCCTGCATTGCCAGGAAATGAGTGAAAATATGCTCGCCGCAGGATTACCTCATACACTCTGAATCTCTGAATCTCTGGATACTGATACTTTGTCCTCTTCCTGCTACCAAAACATTCAGCCTCCTGTCTGCTACCTTCTGTCTCATCCTCATTTATTCATTTCAAGACGCCCCCGCTAAAAGATAACAAGGAGTCTTCTTAATCTGTGAAAGCAATTACATTTCATGTTCCAAACACAAAGTAAATATGTTTTACTGGTCAAGTTCTAGCAACAGTAGCAGAGGGTAACTTAGAGCAGCACGTGAAGACAATCAGATTTCATGTGCAGACTACCCCGGGCCTCAGTACAGGTGAGGAGGTGGGGAGTGGAGGGGGGAGGGGGGTCACTTGAAAATCCTGGGATACAGGCTACAGTACGTTGAGAAAGGAGGGATGCAATTTACAGATTTAAGCACATATCACAGTTTATTTGTACTTGTTTAAATGTGCTATGCCGAGTTCATTACCCTAATTATCACTACAGATTCATGTCTTCAGTTCCTGGCTAAATATTTGTAGTAAAATGTTTGTAAAGATGCGTAACAGGCGTGAATAAAGAAGGAGAGGGACGACAGAAACTGCTTATGTAGGGACTCAAATTTTGGGCTACACTCCTGCTGGGAGTAAATTATGAGTCACTTCATAAATAATTACCCTTCTGGGTGTCGGTTATTGGAAAACCTGTTTTGCTAAATGGTGGAACAAACAGTGGACAAGATTTGAATTATGAAAAAGATTACACCTCAAAAAGTCCACAATAACGTGTCTTATGAGAAGCAACATCCTGGCTCTTCTGGATAGTACACACATGTTGCTGACAACCGTGCCCCTGGAACTATTTATTTGAATTTGCTTTATAAAAAATGTTTCAAGTATTATTTCCTCATTTTTCCAACAGACAACGTTTTGTTTTTTTTAAAATTTGAATGCGTTTTATTACAACCTTTAAAATGGCCAGACTGATATAAGATTGTTGCATGTTCACTGTATCTGTGCACGTCGGCCGATACAAAACAAGAAACTGCAGGACAGAAATGCCAAACTAAGGTTTAGGTCATTTAAAAATATGTTTCTCCAGAAGAGAGCAAAGGGATCTATATTATGTTTGTTTGGTGGATATCGGATTTTGAAAACCTCTTAATATTGATTTAATAGACAACTGATAGTCGAGAGATAACAGGAAGAGAAAGAAATGGGGAACAACAAAGACAACAAAGATCCCCAGCTGAACACAACGCGGAGATACAGCAGTTCCTATTCTTCACATTAATGTTTGGGTCCTCCCAAAGAAAAGCTCCACTTAGTTTCATTGTGTTGAAGTGACTGCAGACGTCTCAGTGGTAATTACACTCAAAACCTTGTAAAAATGAAAGCGGAGTTATCAGCGTGGACAGGATTTGTCTGGATTTAAAATGATCCTTCAAAGTGTCACCGCTGATTTCAAACATCAAAGATGAGTTAATTCTTCATGAGGGGGGCGACTCAGACCGTTAATGTCTTCTGTGGCTCCGGAGGGAGTTGATTAAATAACCCTGATGATGCCATCATGATTATATCGGCTTTGGCTCGAGACCTGAAATTTTAAACAGGAAGTCTGCTTCACAAACTGGACGTGTGGCATCTGAGGGACAATTACCAGTCATGGAGGGGCGAGTGAATTATGTTACTGAGTTGTAAGATCCAGCAGGTTTGTGCTTGACTCATATTTGAGTATAAAATTCAGGATATGTCGGCTGCTGCAGCACCGATTCTGACCGTTCTTGTTTTAATCAATTTCTGGCGAGTCCTCCAGATCTAAAAAGTAGACTGTCCAATTAACACTAAAAGTGGTTCCTGTCATGATGAGTTGCTCCTGTAGGGTTGAATTAAAGAACTGAAACAAAGTCTTTCGCCAGAAACAACCCATTACTTTCCATTTTTTTTGTAATGTGTTGCACTTGTTTCACCATTGCTGAGCTGAATGCTGTCCATCCATCAGCAATTGTGCTGGTTTAAAAACAAAAAAAGGAAAAACTACCGTTACCGCCACACTGCCGGTGACAAAAAACACACAGTCCTGCCAGCGTAGCACCAAACATGTCATGACGATCTGAAACAGCTTCGAGCTAAAAAAGCGGTCATGGTGACTGCCACTGTCACTATGATATCGCCAGCACAGCCTGAAATCAGTGTGGGAGTATCATCATTTTTTTCCTTTTCTATCTTTCACATTGTGATGCTGAATAAGAGTCAGATGTTGGTCAGTTTATCTGTATCTCTACAGATTCAGGAGATGCAGTCAAGACAGCTTACAATGGGTGCTCAGTATGCAAAAAACCCACACAGACAAGCAGATAACTGACCTTCAGCCCACACAGCAGAGATGAACTTATGGAGAGAAGCTTCTGACTGCTTTGAGGTCAGGAACATCTTCAGATATGTAGCATGAATGATACTTGATATTAAAACTTCAGCATTTTACTCCCTTTTTAATATTTACAATGCATTTTTGCATACAATTGAGAGCCATACCGCTTAAAATCTCCCTTTAAAAGCTGATGATCACATAATATGCATTGACCTGAGGGCTTTACTCTTCATCATTATATTGGTTGTGTAGTTTTAAGGGCCAGTGGTGAGCATGCAAAGTGCTTTTCTTTTTCTCCAGATAACGGGGATCCGTGAAAACTTTCGGGGAGACTGGGAGCCTGAGTAACATGTGGTGCTGAAGCCCCCCAAGGCCTCCTGGGACTCCAGCAGGCTCCCTGTGCTGCAGTGTGATGAGCTCTGCCCACGTACTTAAGTCAATCTTTATATAACTCCTGTAGTCGTGGGAAAAATGAAGCGGGGCTTGACATGATGGCTGTTTTTTTTT
This sequence comes from Embiotoca jacksoni, assembly GCF_022577435.1. Taxonomy (NCBI): domain Eukaryota; kingdom Metazoa; phylum Chordata; class Actinopteri; family Embiotocidae; genus Embiotoca; species Embiotoca jacksoni. The sequence goes on along the minus strand of NW_027185414.1, from coordinate 5,433,450 downwards.
TTTTTTTTTTTTCAATCGTCAAGGTTTCTGTCACTGCATTCAATAGCAGCCTCAGTGTACAGAGTTGTGGTCATGTGTTTGCAGGGCCGACATTAGGCCCAAGAGAAACATGTTCCCTGGGGGTTCCCGGGAAGGGAGGAGAGTTGGATTCATGCACAATTCAAATGTGAAGTTCAAGTGAGAATAAAAAAAACAAAAAAAAAACTGGCTGCAGACCTGCGGGCCTCTCTCTTCCTCTGAGGCCGCGTTTCCAAGCTTTTTTACATGCAAGGATGCTGACCATCAAACCGCTTCCAGCACTGCGGCTCATGATGAATACAAATGTGTTGAGAACACGGCGATGAAGAAAACATGCATCTCACAGGATCTCTTTACGGTCAGGAACTCTTTAACAGGCCAGGAGGAAAGAAAAATGAGAGACAGGCCCCAACCAACAGAGTATGAAGTTTAATGTGAGGGTACGCAGAGGCTTTGTTCGAACAGCATCTCAGGAACACACACACACACACACAACCTTTTTCATGCTTCCACGCTGCAATTTGATTCCACTCTCCAATTAACTGAACCCGGCCCTGTTATTTCCTCATGTTGACTTTGTTTATTTCAACCTGCATGCACCTGAAGGAAGTGACAGGTAGAATATAAGGCTGTAGGTACATCCATGATTTAGCCCACAGTCCTCTACAGATGAGTATAATTCACAAAAGGTGTCACCATTTGCAAAACGTTCTCTGAAATCCTCATCGTGATACACAAACTGTAGGAGGGAAGCGTGCTTTCGTTGCACACATTGTCCTGAAAATCACAATAAGGAGGGTTTCTATCCTTAGTCAAACTCGGTATCTTGATTCAGAGTCTGAGATAAAAAAGCACAAGTTAGAGTTGAAGTAATGTATTGTTGCCAGGCAACAGCACTGCAAACCCAGCAGGATCTGGGGGTCTGCAATTCTTTTTTAACTTTCTGTTTGTCCTCATACACTCTCTGTAATTGTACCTAGCAGTTGGTTTGAAGAGAATGAAACACTGAGAGATACATCGTGTGAGTCCTACTTGTTTATAGTTAACAGCATCATGATTTTTTTTATGTGACGTGTTGTCTCTCATACCATTATTACATGCGATCTCGTGTTTATAAGAGACATTTACGGGCACATTTTGGCACAGGTTCCTGAAAACATTAACCACATCTCGTTTAATGATTTTTAAATATAATGCCAGTGACTCCTGGCTCGCAGTCCAGATGCTGTTTAGTCCAGCTGTTTGTGTTTCTCTCTAAATGAATGCGCTGGAGTCTGGGGATTTGTGGGGAGGAACAGTGCAGATGGACTGACCTTTGACCCTTTGTTCCTCTGAGTAAATGGTAGATCACTGGGTGGCTGATGTGCTCCATGTCAATAAATCTGGCACTCTGATGCCACCTAGTGACGTGTTGCTTTTTTAGCATCCCACATAATTACGGTCACACACATGATGAAGGAGGACACTGACCAGCTGAAGTGTTTCCATATACGAATGTTTTTATGTAACACAGCATGACAGTGTAGCAGGGGGATTGTGCGCCAACATTTATTTCTGAGACACAATTTCTTCTTGTAACAGCAGAGACAGTGTGAGGATGTGCTTCACTTAGTCAGCCACAATACAAAAATCGTTTCCCCTCCCAGAGACGAAAGAACACACACAAAGAAGGAAAGACGGCGCTGCAGACAGTCACGATATTCATAATGAGAGTACAAACATACAGAATGCTTCAGCTCGACTGTGTGGGAGTGACCAGCTGCCTCTGGGAGACTCCTGTCCACGCAGCTCCCGAGCCGATGAGATGAACAGTGGTGTGGAGTAAGGTGCAAGTTGCCTCGACTCAGGCAAAATTCTTCTTCAGGAAGTTGATGAGTCCGTTGGTGGAGGAGTCGTGGGAGTGGACCTCTGCGGCGTCCTTGAGCTCGGGCTCGATCTTCTTTGCGAGCTGTTTGCCCAGTTCGACTCTAATAATGCGGGGGAGGGGAGGAGGAGAGGGGACATAGACTTTCAGTAATGCCCTGATTTATAATCATACTTTCTTACAACCTGGAAGCTGCACAGTACGACCAGTTATTACGGAAGAAAACGTTGTATATGTGTAAGAAACAGACTCACCCCCACTGGTCAAAACTGTTGATCTCCCACATCACACCCTGGACAAAGATCTTGTGCTCATACATTGCTACAAAACAAGACAAAATAGTTATTACTACAACACAAATAAATGACCACAGAGAAACTCAAGAGACGGTTTGTTTTCCATTAAGTGGAATTTTCAAGGCAGCACAATTGAGCTGTTGGTGATATAACCTGCAGGCTCAGTTTGGCATCCCAGGTACAAACAGACTGGTTACTATGCAACAGTGTGAGATGTCCTGACTGAACCCCATGTAGATATTGCATTTAAAGGTATATCTCATAGATTTATCTGTAGTCATAACAGCTGAGGGGAAATGCAGCTCGGAGAGATATGAACAGATTGTATTGCCGCAAAAAGAGCAGTAAGAATTATATTACAGTTTCTGAGAGACGTCAGTGATTTACACTTCATAATAGGATGTAAGACACTGAGTTGACTATATGTATAAACATATAATGTTTAAAAAGCCGATAATCGTTCAGGACAAGCTGTCGATGGTGCAACGTAAAAATAAAGTCAATATAAGGAGATGAAAATATTTACCATTGATGAAACCAATAACACCAAAAATACTGACATGAAGCCATTTATAGACTTGATTTGAACATTAGTGCGTCATGAAGCCCTGTTTGTTCTCACCTATAAGAGCTCCAAGTGTGAATGGCGTCACTTTCTTGAAGATGATGGAGCTGGTTGGTCTGTTTCCCTGGAATACCTGCGTTGATCAAGCAGACATGTTTGGTAATACAGTCCATCACAAATGCTCCTCACAAAGTTCGAACTGCTGTGTTGACTCGTGATCACTGGAGGACACTACCTCCCACGCTCTCAGGTCTCAGACTGCCGTCTGCACTTCCTCATACCAAGCAGTGGTGTTTTTTGTACAAGTAACATTAGAGGGACTTTGAAGTTCAGGTTTAAGTGTGTTGTCATTACTATGAAGGTTGCAGCAGGTTGATTCTCTAAAGCAAGTTGTTTCCTCTTTATACGACTTACTTTGTGTGGCAGGATTTTCTCCAGAGCTTCCCCACTCAGGCCGCTCGCCTCCAGCTCCTTCCTGGCCTCCTCTGTGGTCTTACCCTTCATCAGGGCTTCTGTCTGGGCCAGGAAGTTGGCCAACAGGATCTACAGCCACATCACATACACACACTTAGCATTATAGACATCAATGTTGAAGTATAACCATATGTTCAATATTGTCTTTTAGGCTTGATCGGATTTTGCCTGCAAACCCATACAAATATAAATAATGTTCTTCATGTCCTCTGTGTAAGAATTCAATTAAATTTGTTTTCTTTACAAATCACAACACAAGTTATCTTAAGGCACTTAACATAGTAAAGTCCTCAGAATCGAACCTCACATTATGGAGAGAAACTCAACAATTCCCACATGAGCGATAGCAGAAACTAAAAACTCTCTTTCAACAGGAAAAAAAACATCAACAAGAACAAAGAAAAACTCCTTTTTTAATGGGAGCAAAAAAAAAATCCTCCGACAGTGAGAAGGAAAAACTCCCTTTTAACAGGAAGAAAACTTCTGACAGATCTATGCTCAAGGGTGGGCGGCCTCGACTGGTGGTGGTGAATAGAAAATAAGAGTGAGATTCCCCAGCCATGCTAAATGCTAAAGATTCCTTTGAGGTCACAAGAGGATGTTTTACAGTATGTATGATACGTTCTCATTGAAGGAATGTAAAAAAAAAAAAAACTTGAAAATTGAACGTATAATATGTTAGCAGCATCAAGGGTTGCTCCACTATTAATACTACGAATGAAAGCCCCCTATTTGGTAACAAACTGTGTATTTATACCTACAAAATAGGAACTTTCTTCTGCAGGTTCTGAGGTATTTCAAAGGAAATACTCAAGAGAAGCGTCTAACATCATCACATCTTCATAATCCATGTCACTCTTCCCAACCAGTTCAAAACACTGCTTTACACAGACTTCTCTGACACCAATACCTTGTGGTGCAGGTTGTCTCTGATGGGGTGCTGTGTCTGAGCTGGGATCAGGAAGTCAGAAGGCACCATTCGTGTTCCTGAAATGAAGATGTTGGGCTTTATCAATGACAAATTTAATTCACACAACTAACCCTCATGGCCCTGAGGCTACACAGCTGGCCTAAAGACTAGATATAATCTGAATCACGTGTATGTTGCTGTGATTAAATAATGATGTGACGTGTTGACACCTTGGTGGATGAGCTGGTAGAAGGCGTGCTGTCCATTGGTTCCAGGCTCCCCCCAGACGATGGGACCAGTGTGGTAGTTCACACGTGCTCCATGGTTAGTGATGTACTTTCCATTTGACTCCATGTCACCCTGGATAAGAAATATTCTTTAGTATAGATCATTTTTCATATTAATAAAACACTCTGATGAGTGTAGACCATGAAGATAAACGCTTCATTGGCTGCTTTTCCCTCTGTCAGTCCATGTTGACATTACCATGTCGTGTACTAAAATGATGAACAAAATAATTCTCTCTTTAGTCAGAGTGAAGGATATTTCCTGAGAAGTAAATTCTAAATATTTCCTGCATCCCTTTTTATGGCTATAGAATGATCCAGAGGCTCGAGCCTGGCTGCAGAGTGGGACAGACCTGCTGGAAGTAGGCAGTGAAGCGGTGCATGTACTGGTCGTAGGGCAGCATGGTGTGGGTCTCAGCGTGGAAGAAGTTAATGTACCAGATGCCCAGCAGAGCCAGCAGGACGGGAGCGTTCTTATCCAGGGGAGCGGTGCAGAAGTGCTTGTCCTGCAGCGCACAAAGTGAAGCTAATTTACCTTCATACATTCTGAATCCTCTCCTCAGGAAGGCTCATATGAGTAGTTTTTCTATATCACAGAGGTGAGGAACTGAAGGTGTTATCATGGTGTACCTACCATCCAGTGAGCTCCTGACAGAAGCTTCTCAAAGTTGTCGAAGCCTGGGGAGATTAGATGCAACAGAAAAGTTTTGTTTAACTAGAAATCATCAGTTGAACTGAATGAACTGATTCTTGCCTCTACAAATATCACCGAGACAAATTTCTGCATATTGCTAAAGCCAATATGTGAATAAACTTTAGCTGTGTCAGCAGCTTAGTTTTAGGGATGACAATGTTGATTTGTTCTGACTGAGATATGGATTGCACAAAAAATTTTACAATTTATGATCCTCGGTAATTTAATTTTCATGAATTTGGGGACTCCTGACTTGCACCAGGAGGTTCACATTATGGCTTTGAATGAAATGTCACAGCAACTATTGCAGAGATAACTACAAAATAACATGCAGATATTCACGTCCCTCTCAGGATGGATTGTAATAACTTTTCTGGGTCCCTAACAATGCATCTGGTGTAAATGCTAACATTAACCTGTTACTAAGATAGTGACCATGGTGACCATTAGCTCAAAGTACAGCCCCACGGAGCTGCTAGCATGGCTGTGTAAAGTAGAGTTGTCTTATGTCATCATAGCATCTCTGATATTTGACCAATGATGCAGCACTTTTCAAATTCAAAACATTGCGGCTTTAAATAATTTTATTTTGCACTATAATACAAAAATAGATTAACATATACGCACCAATATGCAAGGCAATGGCCATTCCGATCGCAGACCACAAGGAGAAACGACCACCAACCCACTAAAAGAGAAAATGACCACGTTACTAAAAGTACATCAACATCTCATTCAACAGACCCTGGCAAAATGTGGTGTTGTAAGAAAGAGATGCTTTTTTTTTTTTAACGGCACAACATGTACAAAAATATTTATATCTTAAATGAATATGCAATGATATGACAAATATGTGTGCTTAGCTTTTCATTAAGTTTTTAATCTTTTACAAATATCTGTTTTATGCTGAGGCTGAAAATACTATCTTCTAACATTTTGTCTGTCACATAAAGGCCATATTATAACGGTTCCCCTTTTAAATACCAACAATGTAACTAAATGCAGCCCTCTGACCTTTGACGCAACTCAGCCTTTACAGTAACCTCTGCAAGAGAGAAGGTCACTCCCAATAATAACTGAGTCTGAAGAGAGAGGCTTCTGATTACCCAGCAGCTGCTGACCAGAGTGTCAGTCCCACCTACTTCACAGGTCAAAAGTCTAGTTTATTTATAGCTGCTGCCACTTACGTCCCCCCATCACAGTCTGAGGATGTAAACGGGACGTGCTGCACACAGTGTGTGTGTGTGTGTGTGTGTGTGTGTGTGTGTGTGTGTGTGTGTGTGTTTTCAGGCTCAAAGAGCACTCACATCCCAGAACTCAAACATGTTCTCTGTGTCGATGCCGAAGTCCTTCACTTTGGGCTGCAGGGGAGACAGAGACAGGAAAGACAGTGAGGATCAGACGTACAGATGCAGGAGGAGACTTTGACCGGAAGAAGTTTGGTACGACTTACTCCGTTTGTGGAGAGAGCCACAAAATGCTTGGCAACAGCAGCTTTCTGTTGAAACATACCAAGAACATGGTTAAGAAGGACATCAGTCAGTCCACTATTAAACCTATGCTTTCTACTGCAGGACCACTGCACACTCACATCTTTGGCATGTTCGAGGAACCATGCTTTGGCCGACTCAGCGTTGGTAATGGTCTCTTGGGTGGTGAATGTCTGTAAATGGAGAGAAAATGAAGGGATAAATCATTAAAAAGTGACACATCAGCAGCCACCTTAAAAGACATTTGGACGCGAATGTCACTTGACATAACGCTGACTTTATGGATTCATCAAATCATATAAATGTGAAGTAGAAGGCACTTTTCCTTCAGATGTGAGATATTACTCTGATGCAGTTTAAGAAAGCGGCCCTGAAGCAGCTACCTTGGATGCGATGATGAAGAGGGTTGTCTCCGCATTGAGCTGTGCCAGGGTTTTGGCAATGTGGGTCCCATCAATATTGGACACAAACCACACACGAGGTCCATCCTTCGAGTAGGGCTTCAGGGCCTCCGTCACCATCAGGGGGCCCTGCAATTCAAATCAATTCACAGGAAACCGATTCAGAAAGAAACAAGTATCCCTGTCTATTGAATAGTAAAGTGACGTCTTGTCAAAAACAAATTCAGAAATAAATAAGATTCGTAAATGTTTCGGTACTCACAAGGTCAGATCCTCCGATTCCGACATTAACAACATCTGTGATGGCCTTTCCTGTGTAGCCCTTCCACTCGCCGCTGCGAACTCTCTGCGACAGGTAAACACAATCATCAGAAGCATAATCTGAGTTTGTCATGCATATTTCTGATCAAATCTAATTTACAAAATTTAATCTGGTGAAATTTTTATTCTGGGAAATTTTCCCACTACGGAGCAACAAAGTGCTTAGTGATGTCACTCACATGACAGAAGCCCTTCATCTTCTCGAGAACCTTGTTGACTTCTGGCATCACATCCTTTCCTTCAACCATGATGGGAGTGTTGGAGCGGTTCCTCAGAGCCACATGGAGCACAGCGCGGCCCTTCATGCCCACATCACCGGGAGACAAAGGTCAGCACACACAGACGCTCTACCAGCTGCCTACACTGCTGGTGAACAAGCAGTTACAGCTCATTTAATGGTTGTATTCACTGTTCATCCCTAAGCAAACCAAGAACAAGCTCGTGCACAAGAGTTTTAATTTAAGTTATAGCTGATGTGATGAGCAAGGAGCACCTCAGTGAAGTTGATCTTGTCCCCAGAGAACATTTTCTCTCTGGCAGCTTCAACTCCTCTTGACTTGGCCTGAAGAAAACAATAAATGTCAGACTCAGCGACATGGTTGATGGATCCCACTTGCTCAAAGGGCTGATGGGTGGATCATTGGCTAATTTATAGTCATTTCAGATGGAATTAAATTACCAGGTTAACCAACATCTTCATGACTTCATCGGTGATGAGATTCTTGGAGTAATCCAGGAGAATTTCTCCATCATCAGTTTTCAGCGTGAGGCTGACACAGACACAGAAAGACAACAGTGACCCGAACTGCAAAGCCCAGTTATAGTTGTAGTTATAGCTGTGATACATCAGCAGATTTCCAAGTGAACTTTTCTGCCAAATAGAACTACCAAAGTTAAGTGAATAATGCAGTTTACATACTAAATAATCTACCTATGCTGTTCGGAGGTGATGTGCAAGTGTACCTGAGCTTGTTGAATCTTTCCTTGTCATCCTCAAACATGTGCCTCATGTTGAGGTTCAGGGCGTGGGCTGTGTACCAGTCCTGCAGCTTTTGGAAGTTGGGGTCCTGAGTGAGTCCCATTCTGTCCAGAGGAAGGGAGGCTTGCTGTGCTCTGCTGTACTCAACTGTCCCGGCTGAGTGGGACTGAGCAGGTCAGAGGAAGAGCATTTTGAAGGACGCCCAGTCCAGAGCCAAAGTTGCCCCTCCTACTGGAGACTCACCATATCCAGGGCATGTGCATGTCACACCTCCACACTGTCCTGCAGGGTTGATGTTGGTGGGAAGAGTCACCAGTGCAGCAACACAGGGGCATGGACTTCAATGTGCTGCTCAAATCATCTGGCAGGGTGACCAATGTTCATTCGGCTGCTGCAGTCATTGCAGGAGCTTTACTTAAGTTGTTAGGTGGACTTACACTTTGTGGTGGTAGGTTTTATTGTAAAATTATTGAAAAGCATTTAGGCTTATTCAAAAAATAATGACTTAATTTTCAAACTATTTATAAAAGAAGTCCAAACTAAAGCGATGCTTTTCATTTAAAAAGACATTACACTGTCATTCTGCACAACCAAATGAGGGAATTGAGGTCCAAATAATATACATGCTAAAGGCTCCTGTCCAACAATTTTTTTTTTTTTTTAATTTTAGAATTTATTTTTGTCTTTATGATTTAAGGAACAGAAAATCGACATCCACACATCTCCTTCTATTTCTATGTTCAAACTGAAGATATTTAGTACCCTCCTCCCCTAATTGCCGTTGACAATAAATGGTTAGTATTTGTTGGAAGGTAACAACAACGATGTACAATAGATATACCCTATATACTTTTTTTTTTTATACATTACAGACAAAAAGCTGAGCAGTGAAAACAGAAAAAACATAGTGATTCATACTGTGGAATTTATGCAGAGGCACATACTGATGAATCAAACTTATCTGATAGTCAGAGCAAGTTGTATAAGTCTCTTCATCTATTATCATTATCACATGAAGTGTAGACTGTGTGTTCTGGTCTCCGTCTAAACTGGTACCAGGCAGGTTGCATCATTAAAGAACAACTGTAGTTACATCAACTGGTGTGAACAATTATTTGAACCTCGACGCCCCCAAGTGGCTGTTTTTTTTAAAAAAAATTTTTTTTTTTTTTTTTTTTTTTTTTAAGCATTAAATACAGGATGTAATATTCTTTATCAAACATTAGAGGGCGAGAAAACCTCAGTCTGTAGCTTGAATTCTTTCTTTAGCCGCAGACTGAGTAGTAAATCTGAATAAGAACAACAACAAATGGTCTAATGAGTAAAAATATAAAAACAAAAAAAAGGAAATTCCTATGTAGGCACGTCGACGGACTAATTTATCTGAGAAAAGTTTTTAAAGAGGGAAAAGTTTGAATTAACCCAGGCTGACACATTGCCAGCATGACAATTAAACTCGAGTAGATTCTGACTGATCACTTGAGCACCTATGTATACTGCTTTTGTGATACTGTCCTTATTTCTTGTGATAGGCTACAAACTGCTTCCAAACTTAAGCACATCAAAAAATGACTGTAAAAATACTGTATTTGTCCTCTGAATAAATTCTAACACAATTCATTCACGATGATTAATCCCATCCATATTACATCTCACTAAAATTCCTTTTAATGCCACTGCTTGTCTTTTATTTTTGTATGGCAGTGTAGTAGGTGGTAATTGATTCATTAAATGTAATAATAAATTAAAATGGACACAAAACTTTTGGCTGTTTAAAACCAGGGTTTGAATCCCAGCCGGTACAGTTTGTTTATAAACTTTTTGGTTTAGACCAGCGTTTTTTTTTTTACTAAAATACGTTATTCATGCGACGTTTTCTCTGTGACACTTTTATTGTGAAATCCCGACCGGAAGCGCCCGCTCTTATTGCCGCGGTCTGTCTTCCCGGCGGTCACACAGACGGACTTCTCTGTCAGGAGGGTGGATGCCTGGAGCTGGTGAGCGATGCTTTCATTAACTTAACGTGTTCTCGCGTTTCTCCTGCGTTCTCCTGAACGCTCTTCAGCCCGGTCTCGGGTCCCCGCTGCCCCGGTTGTTGTCGGCCCGCCGCCGGGCCGCCACCGGGCCGCCGCCGGGCCGCCGCCGGGCCGCTACATCAACCAGCGCTTGTGATCGTGTCGCAGAGAGCTAGCTGGGTAGCTAACGTTAGCCATGTAGCTCGCCTGCTAGGTGCAGATGTGTCCATTATCGGACGCATCTTTTTTTTTTTCTTTTTTTTTTTTACAATTGTCTCACAACCCTTTTAGCCACTCTGGACAAATTCTTCCAGGTAGGCTGCAGAAAGCGTGCGGCACCATTTGTGTCACTCATTAATCATGTATAAGTACACAAACCCGATTTGATGTGTGCTGATGAGGCGCGTCCTCCCGGGCTGGTGGAGGAGGAGGAGCCGCTGCCGCCTGTCGGCTGTTTCTGCTGTCATTACCGCCGGCTCGGACCGGACCGGTGGCCGATGCTTCAGCTGTGACCCGTGTCTTGACATCGTTTGGCTGCGGAGGTAAATAATAATAATAATAATAATAATAATAATAATAATAATAATACGCGGAGTTAATGAGCTTCAGCGTCAGCAGCGACCCGGTCCGGACTGCCTGTCCGATAACGGACCTGGGCGGTCTCGGTTTGAAGTTATGTGTCGGTAAGCACCGGGAAAAAAACAACAACCCCCGGGATGGAGGTTAACGTGAGACAAAAGACGTGATTTACAGCCGCTCGGGAGGTTTATGGTCCGACAGGAGTTTTATGATCGGTGGTCGAGCCCGAAGCTCAGCGAGAGTCCGGCTCAAGAGACGGGGGACGCAGCGGACCGAGGACACCGGGTCCCCACCGGGTCCCCCCCCCCCCGGTGTAGTCGCTCGCTTCTCCGGCGCGGTGCGTACTGAAACACTGACGCCGCTGAAGCCTTTCCGGCGACTCTGCGTTTAGGGCGTTAAAAGGCCGTCTGAACAGCTGCGACATAGTGTTCCCGCGACTCGGGCCGCGTCGTCCCGCAGAGTTTCGATGAAACCGGCGAACTGCGCTTGCGGGGGATTCTGTTACACCTTCCTGCCAAATAGTGATCCGCTTTAAAAAATAAACATTTTCGGTCGGTGAGCGCAAAACGAACCAAACTAGTTCGTTTGTTTCGTCGCTGCATGAACAGGTCGGTGAGCAGCCGTGCTGGGTGTTTTTCACAGATTGCATGTTTTGACTCGTGCACCGCGGGAGCAGATATCTGGAGGTGCATTAATAAATAACGTTGCCCCACTTCTCTCTCTCTCGCCAGGTTGTCTGCCTTCTTGTTTTGGTTCCCGGGATATAAAAAAAAAAAAAAAAAAATCAAAGTAGCAGAAGGATATTTGACCGCACGGGACACCGTCAGTGATTAGTGGTGCATCGGTTGTCTGAAGGAAATATTCTTCATACCTGATGGTAGTCTGACAGTCAATTATATGACTCGTGTTTTAATAGTGAAAGTGCTTGTTATGAATATGCCTGCCAGAATCATGACGTTTTATATGACGAATAACTTTCAATCAAATAATTACGATTAATGATTCAATTGTAGTTTGATAATACTTGTACAATTTATAAAAGAAGAGACATTTATGGGCTATGGCGTTTATCATTGTATCTAAATCCAAACTTTTAAATGCATAAATACTTTTAAATCCCAGCAGAAGAAGGGGGCACGACGAGATTACGTCATTAAGAGAGCGGCAGATACCTCAAATTGTGTAAACGGGTGTGGAAATATGACATTTCTGTTGGTTTAATCTGATGAAAGGAGATTATTCCAATGATAACGGTCAGCTCAAATAATTGCGATCAATTGATTACGTAATAACTAATTTATATAGTGAACGAGTACATCAGATTTTGTTACTCGCCCCGTTAACAAGTTGGATTTGATTTTCTTTGTCTTACAAAGCGAAATGTTGTGAAACACATTGAGGAATCGCTGTGAAAAGCTACGACTTTAAAATTTGGATCGTCATATAGAAAGTTGCCTTCAGATTCAGGACTGTTTGGATTTAAATGATGTTGAAGGGGCACCTGTACCAGTTTTTACATGAAGGTAGGCATTTGTTCTGTCCTTTGGTTGACTTTTACCGGCTTGTACAACTTGTTAAAACAACCCCAAACCGGTGTGCTGACATCTGCCACAGCTGTGTCACTATGGAAACACGTGCTTTGCTCTGAAGAACTCCTCTCCGGTTGAAGCCTTTCTCTCTGAGGCTCCTGTTGTTTGTCTTTCCTTTTCCCTCTTGTCAGTTTTTGTCAACATGTGACACTTTTTTTTTTTTTTTTCTTTAGTCTAACATTGAATCCGGATGCATGTGTGAGGAAGTCGACGTACAGTCACAAGATTACTGTTTGCGCTCGCCTCGGGTGGAGTGCAGGCACTTCACACAGCTGAACGATATTTTCTTAAACAGAGGAGCTTTCTGGTGTTTCTGCTGCTGCACAGTTTCAGATTATTCAGGTGAGTGTTACAGAGGCGTCTCCGCTGGAGGGACCCCGTGTTATTATTAGGTTTGCCACATTTTTTTTTCTGTTGATTTTCATTTTCTTCACTTCCCTGACACCGTATAGATTAATTGAGCTTATTTCGTGTTTTTGAATTTGGTCCTTTTGCTCTGTGGCCACGAGCCGTTTTATCCTAAAGCCGTCGTGCTCACGATAGTATCACAGGAACAACAGGTGTTACAGGAATCAATCAAGATGTTATCCTCAGTTTGTACTCTTCACAAACACTTCTTTTATAGATATATTCTTGGCTAGTTATGGTTGGTTTGGTTAAACTTAAATCAGCAGGAATTACCTTGCTGTGACACTTTTTGGCGTCACATTAGTTTTTCATGGCAGGACTTTGAACTGTTACTAAAAAAATGTACTTTAATCAAGCGGTCTGTTGAAATCTTCTCAGGTTCATCAATGATGATAAATTATTTGAAGTCTGTAATGTTTGAAAATTGTAAGTCCGTGTGTTTTATTAGACTCAACATTATATTGATGAGATCTGAAATGTACAAAGTTTCCTTGATTAAACCAAATATTTATGATTTATTATGATTATTATTATTACTATTTCACGATAACATCTTAAATCCTTTATCAGGCACTATCATATTTTGTTGTTGTATTCTGTATGAGGAAAATGAAAGTAATAAACATTTATATTAGGAAAACAAATCGTGAACTCTATTCTAAATTTAGATTTTAGATTTTCTAAATTGTGATTTTCATTCTATCCAGAATTGCGAAGCCGTACCTACGACATATTTTGTTGACCCACACATCGGAGAGATGCAGCAGGCTTGTGTGTTTTTAGTTTGTATTGTGTGACAGGATTTTCTTTTGACTGCACAAAACTAACAACAGTATTTGCACTGGTGTGCAGCGGGACGCTTCTGCTCTTACCAGCTCTACATCTGGTCCGTTGCTCTTTCATCTGCTGCTTTGCTAGAACCACTTATTTTGCACACCTCAATTAAATGGGCTGGTTTTTTTTTAGGCAGAAGTGGAAAGGATGCCTGTCCACATAGTGGAGCCGGTAGCAGGTTGACACTGATGAGGGCGAGAGGCTTGTGGCATGGGAAATCTCCCCCCTGTCTCCTGGGAAACCAGTTTAGTCTTAGTTTGTGGTCAGCTATTTGCCCCTCAGTTAAATGTTCCCAGTGAAGTGCATGACGGCTCAGGAACCAGACACGATAAAAAAATAAGACTCAAGGCTACCAGGAAACTCTCATGTAATGTGATTCTTATCTTTATTAATCCCTGCAGAAAATGTTTTTGCGTGTTCTTTTCAATGAGCTGGTCACAAGTCCAGCTCAGCCACCAAAAGAAAAAAACAGTGGCGCTAATAAAGAAATCATACTGCATGTTTTTTTTTAGGACCGTTTCAGCAGTGGCTCAAACCAATGTCCATTATTTTAAAATAGAGCCTGACCCAGATTTAGGCCAGCTGATTTTATCAGCTGACATTGACCTTTCACAGAAATGTCAGTATCATAAATTGGCCGAGATCAAAACTTTCTTTAACACAGTATAATGCAGGAAAAATGGTATGAGTTAATTAGAATATGTTGTTCTATTATTGTTAAAAAAAAAAAAAAAAAGTATTTATAATTATTAAATACAGAAATTTGCCACTTCAGTGCACTGATGACAATGTGGACAGTAAACTGTAAAATATCTCGCCGCCGTTACACATCTTTGTCAAAAGTGTCCGGTGTTTGATAACCACGTTTGACAAAAATCCAGTATCGGTCAGGCTCCAGATTAAAAGTATGGTTCTTCAGCCCACATCCTGCGTCATGCCTGTCGATGCGTTGTGCTCTTTGTAAGCCACCAGCAGAGTTGCCATTTTTCTGCCCTCATACTTCCTTGAAGACAATGGTATTTCTTCCACACTTATTTAGATTTTCATTAGCTGTTTGTGTGACCCAGGCCTGGATTCCCTCCATATCTCGTCTTATTGTATCTAAAGAGGCAGAATAAATTCTTACGGTTGTCCTGGCTAAAAATACAGCTCTCCGGTGGCTGGCATGCAACACAACCTGCAGCCTCAGTGCACAGCTCGCTGAATATAGGCCGAGGGAGGCGCTTTCATCCCCACAGGTTGCCACCGGCCTTTCATAAACAGACCTGACGTCAAGCGTCTTTCATCACTGCTCTCACTTGTTGAAACCCAGCGGTGGAGCACAGTAAACACACTCTATTGTACGATGTTATTTGGAGAGGATATCTCAGCTTTTTCTGTTTGCTTACTGTTGAATACCGAAAGGTATTTACACGTTGTGCAAAGGCTCAGATTAGATCAAATCAGATGGGACTTTTTTTTTTTTTCAACCGATTGGTATTCATATGTTCGTGTTAGCTGTCATCGCGATGCCCCCGGTCAGACTTAATTAGCCAGTTGATAGATTTTTTTTTTTTATGTCCGGGTGTTGGAATGTGTTATGATTTGATTAAGGCAAAGGAATATGTTGAAATGGGTGTTTGCATATGCGACACAGACCTGTGGGGCCCTCAAGTATGTCCTTTGTTAGAGTGGCCTGTCTGCTATTTTTATTGGAGCCATAAGCTACTTACAATGTGTGTTATGACAGCACAGGTTAGCCTTATATTATCCAGCCAGTTCATAGACTGCGTCAGCCTTCGAGTGACACGAGTAGCAGGTTTTGTACAAGCTTACTCAACGGAGGTTTGCTTCAGCAGCAGGACAGTTTCACTACTGCTTTAGAAAGTACAGAATCTGACATAAAAACACAGTCTGTCACAGAATTGGCTGCGATTTCACAGAAAAATGTATCGAAACAGCTTTTCCTGCTCACTTGAGAATCAACAAATATTCACTTTTAGTTCCAAACCCTGAGAACACAAAATGGGATCGAGACAGGGTTAGTTGTTGGAACGAACACAAACGTTGCCTACAAGCACCGAAAACCTGCAGCCGCCTACAAAATAACTCCAGAAGAAACACCATGTCGATGATAGAAAATCCATTCTTGCCGTTAATATTAAATCATAGCCAAGGCCTTTCATTTTCCTCCTCCTCTCACAAAGTCATGCAGCTGCATGTGCAAGTGTGTGTTTTTTCTGCGCGCTGGTATGAGGAGACCAGCGCTGCCACAATACTCTCCTTGTGTTCTGCGGGCGAGAGGAGCCTGGCTCAGCTCCTGTCACACAGTTGCTCACGGCACTTGTCCTGTCATTTGGACTGACCTCCTCGACCTGTCTGCTGATTCTCAGACTTCTGAGACTTATCTGCTCCGAGGAATGTCCTCAGTGAAGCTTCTCCTGCCAAATACAGAGCCCGAACTTTGCTTTTCAATTAGTACATTTTTATACAAGTGCTCCACAGAGTTCTGTGATATTTTGTGGCGATGTCTTTCTGACCTGGTTGGTTGCGCTCGTCTGAACTCGCATCGAGACGGTTCTGGGGAAATACATTCCTTTGCTTCATTGGCAACAGATGTAGAGGAGAGCATTTTTTTTTTTTTTTTTTTTTTTTTAACTTCGCGCTGAACCTTTTGGAGTGTCTAAAAACAGTGCAGTGTGGACTGTTGGGCGGCTGTTTTGCCCATGAAGGCCGAAATAGACTTCATGAGAGGGCTAATGTCGGGCCTGTGGTCGAGCATCAGAGGGCTTGTGTTTGCCTCACAGTGGCAGATGGATAAGGAGCTGTCAGCATGGGTAACAGCTGCCCCATCCACAGCCATTAAGCCACCTCGCTGTGATGTGACAGTCACACAGATAAGGCTGCGGATCCAAAAGTAACTTCTGCCGGTACCATGAACGATAGTATCCTGGAGTTTACATAAGTGGGCCTGTGACCGCAGGGTTGACTGGTCGATTTGATCAAATCTGTGGGAGAAAGTGGATGAAACAAAGAGCAGATAGATGCTTTCAGTGCACAGTGGTCAGTAGTAGAAAGGGAACCATGTGTATCACAGGTTTGGTGTCACAGCATGAATGCAGCGCAGGCTAACGGGGTGAAGGTATATGTGTGTTGTCTTGTTATTGAAAACTTGCCAGCATTTTGTTGCTGCTTCAACAGCACACAAAGGTATATTACATACTCCTACCCAGTGGCATACTTGGCTTGACGCTTTTGTGACTGGCGACAGGGAGCTTGCTCCAGGAAACCTAAACCCCCTTCCTGTTGAAGCCGAGCAGCTGACGTGCACGGTGAGCAGGGAAGTGGAGCTAACATTAGCCCCGAGCTGCCCCTGCTGGAGGAAGGACATTAAAGTGGGCTGGCCCAGCTCCAGCGCATCCGGAGGGACGCTCCCATCACATGTGTTTGTTTGGGTGCAATCTCTAACACAGTGTGCCCCGAAAGAGGAGGCTGTCAGCCAACAGAGCTCCAACGAGAAGCCAGCAGGCCTCATTATTATTGATGCTGTGTCTGCTCGTCGTGGAATAACCTCTGTTTACGAGGTTTGTGGCCAGGAAGGAAATGTAGACCACTAATGCTCTCTAATAGTGTTACGGAGACAAATTGTATTTGCCAAGAACAAACATGTACCAAAGCAAGTAGTGCATAGTTTTCTCCCCAAAAAAACAAACCGCGGGTGTTGTTGTTAAGACTGAAAGGAACATGACTCGCCGCACTTAATTTGATCTTTTATTGTTTACAGCCATGAAACCGCTTGTAACAAAGACAAGGTATTCATTTTTTAGAAAAGGGAGAATTCACAGAACTACTTAAAGCTACACACTACATATTAATATCAGACATTACAGCAGATGCAGATCTTCTTGGTATAATGTTTTCATATTTGCTGTCCATGTGATATGGCATGTTTTAACTATCAGTGCATTAATGGATATTCAACTGTAATGCTGCATCACCACTGTTAAGTAACCTTAACGCCATCGGGCTTTTACATATAAATGAACATCTGTGACATTCAAGCTCTTTCAAACAAGTTCACACAATCCTGATTAAGCCTTGTCACCGCCTGATACATCGCTCTGTATTTCACAGTGTACCGCGTTTTACATCTGTTGTCGAATGAGAAATTCCCATGCTGGCCGAATAAATGCAGACTGTGCACGCTCTGTGGACAGGCTTGTACAAAAGAGCGGCGAAGTAAGCTAACTTCCGCTTTACCGCTATATGCTATCTTGAATTGGGATAAAATAATTCAATCCTGTGGCTCTTCTAGACGTTTCTAAATGTTATTGGAGTTAATGGATCAAACTCTTAAAGTGAAACAAGTCTTTTCACTGTGGTCGTGATGCCTTTTATTTAATCTATCCACCGTTTTACAGCTGCAACAGTCTCCAGGGAGGAAACTACAGCGGACGGGGTTCTTGTAATTACTGACAAAGTGGGGAGAAACAAGTTTTATCAAATAGAACCTTTTCTTGAAGTTTATATCAGACTTTTGGGTTTAAAATCCACCTTCTGTTAGCGTCTCTCGTCCCGTCTCACTGCTTTCCACAGTTAGTTTGAATTATTTCCAGGCGTGACCAGGTCGCCCACTTCACTTCGTATCTGACGATAGAGTGACTTTTGTTTCCTGCGGTGGCCTCACTGACCTGTTTGGCCTTTTTTTTTTTTTTCCCAAACGATTTGATGTGCATACTGTATATCTGTTCTCCACCTATCATTTAGTTCAACAGTATAAAAGTGTGAGAACTAGAGTGGTGAGCCTCAGGCTATGTAAGCTCAGGTTTCCTGTTCACCTTGCAGAAGCTAATATCCTATTAACTATGTCAACCAGCAGGCATTGTGGGACACCTGGTAGGTTCTAGCTGTGCCTGTAATCCCTGGGATTTAGAAGTCTGCACTAGTGAGCTGCCCTCGATTGCCCGGGACTATCAGGTAGACATTTCTGTTCATGGTTAGAGCATATGTTGCATGGCCTTTACTGCAGGTCATTTAACTACCTGTAAACACTGCACTGGCAAGAATGCCAAATAAATAATACTATATATACTATACTATACTAATAATAATAATAATAATAAAAAGAGTAAACATTTCTATCTGCTGTTCCTTCTGCAGATGCTTCTTACAGGAAAACTTTTTTTCCTCCTTGATGGTACGTCTTTTTGTATTTTATCTGCCCAGTTTGTTGGCTAATGGTGTTTTTTTTGTGAACCGTGCTGAAAAGCTTTTTCTTTTTTTTCAATTCACAATCAGAGCTGAAACGCTTGGTTAATTAATTGCCTTTTTTGAAATAATGATCGATTAATCGACATTTTTTTCATTTCCAGTGAAACAGTACCGATCTCCAATCTTAGTTTTGAAATGAGAGGATTTCCTGCTGTTCTTTGTCCCCTAACACAATAAACAAAGTCCTTCTGAGTTTTTGGACAAACAAAACATTTTTGAAATGTTTTAGACATTTCATATTATTGGGGGGGGGGGGGGGGGGGGAATAGATGACTCTATAATTAAGATAATTATGAGCCAAAAGGCTGAGAGGTGATGGTAGACAACTGGCCAAAGGAAAGGTGGGTAACAGTCAGAATAAGTGATGTTCAGAGCCTACAGCAAACTAAAACCCTGTGTGTGTGTGTGTGTGTGTGTGTGTGTGTGTGTGTGTGTGTGTATTGGGAGCTCTCAGAGGAACGTTTTAAAATATAATGTGAAATATGATATGAACAACTTCCCTGTAAATGTAGAGTTAAAAAATGGGAAGCACGTCTCCGTTGTGCCTTCACGAGGAGGTCAGTAGTTTCCCTCGGCTCTGTCCCTTAACCCATCGGCCCAGGACAGATAAGGGAGGGCTGTCTTTTTCTTTCTGGGCGTTCTCCTCTGTTTGTGAAAGGAAGTGAGGTTTGAAGGTCAGGAGAATGTTGGCGGAGATTTGTAATGGAAGCTACTACGCATGAAGGGCTCCAACACAGCTGCTTAGCCTGCAGTGACAACATGCTGGATGGTGTTATCCAGTTGGGGATTGTATTTTTTTTTTTTTTTCCACAAGTTGCTTTTCCCGACTCATCCCAAAAGACAGCAGCTTTCAGCATGGTGCGACGAGATAACTAAATGTTACACAATGATAGCGAGACGAGTCTGGCGGGCTGATGTTTGCTGTCCCATCGACTCTAATATCATCAGGAGTGTGTCTGTATCAACTCCAGTGCCAACTAGGGCTCGACTTAGCAAAAGAACAGGTGTGGAAAGCACAATATTGACTCCAGTGTCCCATCCAAAAATGTCCCTATACACTTGTATTTATTTAGGTGGATGCAAAAGGAAAACACATTAGTTTCTGGCACTGATCTAAGGTCGTTTTTATTGTCATTTCATGTCAGCGCCGCTGACTGATTGTTATATTTTTAGCAGAGTTTGCACATTTCATTTGAGATGATTGCAGATTAGGTTTAGTATTTTTTCCATTGTCAGAAATGTCATTACTTGTGTTTAATCTTACATGGGACTTTCTGTAATGTGCCGACCGTAACGAGCTAATCTTTGGTTGTTGGATTACTTGTGGAAAGAAATGTGAGGCCAAATCCCCTTTGATCTCGACACTGTAAAATGTTATATTCCTATTCAAGCGAAAAGGCCAAAAGGAGAAGTCTCTCAGAATGAGAGGACTGTTGACTCCTACTATATGTAGCTCAACAAACCCCACAGTGTCCTCCAACAATGGCTTCTTGCAGGAATTCTTCTACGCAGCTGTATTCTGCTAAACCAGACACGGACAGATATTCTTTACAGAGACGCTCTCTGTGAGGTATGGTGTTAGTAATCGTCTAGAAATGTACCACTTCAAACCGCAGCTCCGTATTAAACTGTTATAAAATATTAGAGAATCGCAGCTGAAATCCTTCTCCTCCAACCAGAGCAGGAAAATAACAGTTTTTCTGTGTCACTACAACAGTTTATAGCTGTGGTTTGATAATATCTTTGCATGGAAGTTACTGCAGCTGAACAGAACTAAAACAGGTGATTGTGTGATTTGTGGCTTACCGCGTTCATTCCTATCATGCAGTTCATGTGCTTGATTACATGTTTCAGAATAGATTATGACAAGTGTAATTTTGATATGCAATAAAATAAAGTCAATGTTAATAATCAGTCACTCAAAAATGTTTATTCTTTTTATTCTTGACAAATTCTACTTTAAATGTTGTTGGACAGCTTTTTGTTTTTGGAGGGAAACCGAACCACGTAGCACAGAGTGAACTACAAGGTTCTGTAAATTAATTTATGGTGTGAAATAAGATTTATATTCATATTAAGAGTGGTTTCACTGAGGGTTTTAAAGTAAAACAAACAAAGGCGCAGAATAGACTTCTCTAGCAAGACAAGTTAAAGGGGACCTGTGTGTTTGAGGCTCCTGAAACTATATTTGTAAAACAGGTGTAACATTTACCGTACAAGAAGTGGATTATGATAAAGGTTATGACACCGATCAGCCGTAAGAAAAGACACTGACATTTCGGCCCAATGGTCAGACCCTGCGGTAGCACTATGTGACTACACATAAATGTGAAGCTCCAGCATGTTGAAATAATGTTCAATATTTACTATTATTGAATACACAATGTATATTATCAGATGTTGGTGTAAAATAATGATTATGAATTTATGTCACAGTCACTACTGCTTTTACTTTCATGATGAACTAATGAAGTTTTTAATACTTTGCTACTACTTTTTAAGGTCATATTATTTGACAGTTTAAATTCCTTTCAGTCTACATGACATTCAGGTTGTCATTAAAACTTTAAAAATTGCCTGCAAATGTGTTGGACATGTTTTAAGTTACAAACAGCAGTCCAGTTTATTTTGGGGCGTGACAGTAAAACAGCTGAAACAGAGCTCATCCTTCCTCTGTGACATGGCGTTAACCCTCTCTTCTGTGTCTCTGCCCTTTCCTCCCTTAGGAAATGACCTAGAGGCCTTACAGATACATTTGTGCTTTTGCCGCTCTAATCTGCATCCGCAGAAAGCAGCGCGATCTGGAAGCACACTTGTTTCCGCGGTGAGTAATATCTACCTCAGCCAGCAGACCGGAGAGAAACCAGGAAGCTGCCGGAGACTTCAGACAGGCAGACAGAGCTATCAGCTGGCCGCTTGCTCTCTGCCTGCCGAGTCCTGCTTCGGGAAGAGGATTTGAGACGGACTGGATCTGTCTGCCCTTCGCCTCCCACTGCTCCTCTGCCTGCCACTGCAGGAGAAAAACCGAAGCCGCATCCTCTGATTCCAGCATTTTCTTGCTTTTTTTTTTTTTTTTTTTTTTAAATTGTCATTTGCCCTCTGTGCTGTTGACAAGTGTGCTATTTGTCCCTGGATTCATTTTTGCTTTCAGCTTTTAAAAGGATTTTCTACTTTTACTAGTGCAGGCTGGTATAAGTTTATATATGTACATACATACGTGTACATACTCTACATACTGTATGAAGAAGGATTTTTTTCCCCATTCTGAAAGAGTTAATGCACTTTAAAACTTGGCTGTAATTCTTTGACTCCTCTATTATGATCATTTGGTTTGAGGCTGGAAACAGAGAATCTGGGGGTGTGTCTTTGTTGTTTTTTACGCTGGGTATTACGTATCTGCAGCCGGGCTGCATGTGAGCATTTTACTCAGCCTGCCAGTTTTTGATCACCCTTTGGCCTCACCCACTTTTCCGCCGCCTCTCGTCAAGGCACACTGAGATGAGCCTCTGGCAGGTGGAATCCTTGAGCTGTCTTTTCACTTAACTTGAACACTTTCAGGTCCGTTGGATTTGGTGTTTTTGTAAAAAGGAAAAGAAGACTGTGCGGGAAAACAAACTACAAACAGGAGCTTCCGGTGCTGTTGCACCACCTATGTATTGTTGTAGTGCGCAGGAAAGTAAAATGGACTACAAGCGTCGCTTTTTGCTCGGCGGGTCCAAGCAGAAAGTGCAACAGCACCAGCAGTACCAGATGCCTGAGCTGAGCCGGACCCTGAGCGCCTCCCTGGCCTCCTCTTGCTCGGCCTCTTCGCCGATGGGCAGCGGGGTGGGCATGCCTGGCAGCTGCCACCCACCTCCTTCTGGCGCCACCACCGCTGTTGCCGACATCCAGCAAGGCATCTCCAAATATTTGGATGCCCTCAACGTGTTCTGCCGGGCCAGCGCCTTCCTCACAGACCTGTTCAGCAGTGTGTTCAGGAACTCTCACTATTCCAAAGCAGCTATGCAACTGAAGGACGTGCAGGAACACGTCATGGAGGCGGCCAGCAGGCTGACTGCAGCAATAAAGCCTGAGATCGCCAAGATGCTGATGGAGCTGAGCGCTGGTGCCGCCAACTTTAAAGACCAGAACGACTTCAGCCTGCAGGATGTTGAGGTGAGCGCTCACACAGTCACACATAATCTCACTTTATCCACTCGCTTAATTGCACAATATGTCAGATTGTGTTGACGATAAAATTACTCACGTCTGCCACAAACAAATAGTGACATCCAAATCTACTCTTTGCTCTTTTCTGCTGTGTCCAAATCTACTCTGAGCAGCTGTAGTTAAGCACCGCATACTTTATCATATTCGTTTACTCATGACTCGTCTTCTAGAGGGGGTGATAAGATGCTTAGCTGCTCTCTGTCAGATGGATGGCTCCATGAATCAGTGTTTCCTGGCTCAAACATGATTCTCACGCTCAGTGTTAAACTGGTGTCAAGATCTGAGGGTGAGGTGTGAAAAACACAGAAGATGTGAGAAGAGACGTCATATTTTGTCACTGAGTACCACACCATCGTTCTGCTGCACTGAATTTGCTGATGTGCAAAATGTGAAATATTGTGCCGAAGGTCTTTCTCATGCGAGTTAAATGAAAGATTTGACTGATGCACAAAACAACAAAAGGCTCAGCTGTGTCTGAAATTCTTCTCGGATGTCTGACTTTTCTTTGCACTGTTGTTTTTTGTCCATTTGTCTTGAGCCACACCAGATTCAGTGTTTGATTTCCTAGCACTATATATATTAGGTAGGTCTAGCTGGGGTTGTTGTTGTTCACACGAGACCTGCATCATGTGAACATTAACATGATTGCAAACTATAGGCTGAGAGAACTGGAAGCCATTAAAAGTAATAACAGTGCAGAAATCCTACGGTTGCCATAGAAACCCCTGCTCACCCTTCTGTAATAAAGCAAAAGCTATGTCAGGCCCCTTTAAACCGAGATAAGGAGGTTCGTGAAGGCAGGTTGGATAACTCGTCTTGACACAGTCAGACCTCAAACACAGATTCAGTTCACAACATCAGTCTGAAATGGGCGCCTGCAAAAGATCTGAGCACAGTGATTCGAAACCGAAGAGATGTAACAGGTGTTTGTGCTTTTGAAAAGTATTATGAATTGATAATTATGGAAATTTTCAGTTATGATATTTATTTATTTATTTATTTATAGGAAATCCAGTTGTCATGTTTGCTTTAATTGTACTGCTGTACTAGTTGATGATCATCAACATTTAGTATCTTTACTGTCTTCTGTTCAACACGCATAAATAGCCTTCACAACGAACTCCATATAATGACCGTCTACATATTTATCCTCCATTTAATGCACAGTTATGAGCCTGTGGAACAACCTGTGAGGCTATCTGCCTGTATGGCATATAGTATGCTAAAAGCCCTATCTCGCAAGGTTAAGGAAATAAAAAAAAATCCTTGGTACATGCTACACCCTTACACCAGTATTCATGACGGTCGGGTCGGTCGGTTTCCCGTAATCTTGGTGACAAACAAACAGCATCGAAGACAACTTCCTTGTTGGCGGTAATGAAAAGTCCAAAAATCCAAACTTCGGGTCCATCCAGACCTAAACACACAAGATCTACAACATTTCCAGGCTGACACTCCTCTCTCACTGAATAATATACAGAAGACTACAGGACACCATTTACCCAACTCCTAAGGTGTGTGTGGTTTGTATGAAGATATTTTTATAAATTACATACAAATATTGGCTGCACCAAGGCAAAGAACTTTAATCATCAAATGTTCATCCTTTCCACTTCTCTGGCACAAAAATGTATCAGTGTACCATAAACGTCTCCGTACAGCCAAAACACGACAATATAAAGCAAAATTATGGCGATCATGTACCGACTCCCTGCTACATGATAATCCTTTATCAGGGACTGACTGGAGGGAGGGACTGCAGAACCTCAGTGGATGTGGCTGATCCCAAAACAGGAAACCTTTTGCACCGCAGTCAGTAAATCTGACTCTCTGTGGTCTCGGATATGCACAGATGAATATTAGAGGAAGCCCAAGTCTGTGAAAGTTTAGACCGCACGGCTTGGCACTCACTTGCTGTCTGGCCCCGGGCATAAAGGGTACATTTGTTAAAGCATAGAGGGGAAGATGGTAATACTTTTAAATTTACAATTGCCTTATTCCAGTGTGTTAATTCTATTAACCGCTATGAAAAAAACATGTCATGTACACAGTAATATTTGCTGAAAGAGTGAAGCTTTAATGTGACACCAGACAAAATGGATGTGGATGGAAATGGCCCAGTGAGAGGGTACTTTTAATTCTTTAAAATAAAATGTCTTTATTACAGTTGTATGGCAGTGTTTACCAAAGTTGAGGACTGTCAGCTGGAAGTGGACTGCATGTCTGTAAGGTTTTGTGATGAGTCCTCTATGGCCTTGGTTTGTGTTCACTCAAGTAGTGCATTGTTTTTGGAATAAATGCCGGCGCTGCTATCTCCCATGTTTTATTTTGGTAGGACAAAACCCTGTGGTCATACAGATTAAACGTGTTTGGACCTAGCTTGCAATAATTGCAGCTAATTCAGTCTGTCTCTGAGGATGTGATGTGTTTGTGACTGTGAAGGGGATTTTCTTTTGCCTGCGTGAATCGAAGAATGTTGTTTGGCAGCTGAATGTATTATGAGGTCTTCAAAAAAGAACCAAATGCATTTCTGAGTTTGGGGAGTTGTGGTATGTGAAGCGCCCCCCGCCCCCTCTTTCTTCCCCTGGCTCACGTCCCCTTCTCCTCTTTCTTTCTTTTACCCCCTCCCTTTTTTCCTTTTTTTTTTCTTTGCTTTTTTATACCAAGAGCCCCAAAAGTTCAGGCCAGTGCAGCCTACAATACAAACCACTTCCAAAACAGAGCACGGCTCTCTGGCTGCTCAGAGCGACTCCTCTGCCAAATATGCATGAAAATGTCACGGTTTGTTCAGAGGCCGTTTGCCGAGCTTATAAGTCAAAACCTCAAAACCGCAGAGGCAGACAGAGAAGTCCCCACAAGCAGAGACCTTCCTCCTGCTGCAGTCAGACAACTGGATATGCTTTGTCTCCCCCCCACCAGTGCTCACTGGAAACACTGGAAAAACACCTTCCTCTTCAGCTGCTGAAGACATTCCTGCCATGTTGTTTTTGATACAGTTGCTGGTTTTCTTGATGATATACGGTCCTTGACATGTAGGCTTGATCTAATTGCAGTGAAATACATGCTGTATTAAATGTGGGAGTGATTTCCATTGGTTGTTTTGACTTATGCATTGTGGAAAATGTGAGGATTCGAGGAAAAAACTGTAAGACAGAAAACAACAGACATGGGCGGCATGCAACATATAGTATTTCATGAGCTGGATTAAATGTTTGTTAAAGTCAGGCCAAATTGAAATGTGATAGTTGATTTTGTAATTAAATAGTATAGCCGGTTGTTGGTGTAAAAACATTTCTGGGCGTCGTTCTGTTTCCAGTTCAGACCAAAACAGATAAAAGGTTTGGAGAAGCCCAGTGGACTTTTTGACCTAAAGGATGGTCCTTGCTCTGTTTGTTACATGCACACTGATTTTTATGATGTGACCATCTACAGTTGATTTAAGTAGCATCCAAAGAAATGCAGCAAAGTGGCTGTAAAAGCTCATGAAGAAGAACGCAAGCCAGCAAACATGAATGTAAACAATGCAGGAGTTAAGATACAAAAAACTGTCTGTGTTAAAAATGTTTTAGAAATCAAAATAGTGTCCTTCGATAAGAATGAATACATGTAAACACAACTTTTGTTCCAAGAAAACTCCTTTCATGTTGGTTTTAGCCTGATTATTATACTGGCTAAAGAATAACGTCATTGTAACCGAACAAAGAGATTTAATTTCTCAAGTTCTTACACTTATTTAAGCTCATGAGATTATATCCAGAAAAGGAGACGCAGTAAATCGGTTTTAGTTTGAAGAGTACTCTGCATATGTAAGTGAGCAGTTCTAAGAAACACAAGAGTGCAAGACAACCGTGACCTTCCTGTTTCCATGAGAGGACTGTTTTAAAGGGGCGACCCAGAAAAAGGAATGAAAAATAAGAGCAAGGGAGTCAAAAGAAGACAAAACTTGACAGTAACCAACCAAGGTAGGCTGCTTGTTTTTCTGTTTAGTTTTTTTTAACAGATCAGACAGCGCTGCAACTCCTCCATGCGGCCATCTGGTTATTATAACAGCCTCACACTCCCTTTCCTCCAGAAGATCTCAGCAACACGACTCTCCTAGATGTGGTGCTCTGATAGTGCAGGTGTTCTCAGAAAATACAAGCATAGATGTTGATGATTGATTCACGAGTGGCCTTGTTTGGTTGTGAGAGGGGCCAGCATCGGCTTGGCTCCGCTGCGCTCTTCATTTCTCATATTTTCCATGACTGTGTGGGATACTGCACGGCCAATCACATGTGGTATCCATTATCTCGTGCTGTAGCCATGTCCTCATGTTTTTCTTCGTTTGGTTATTGTAGCCTTTGTAACAGTTACGGGTAGTTTTTGATCTCGTCGTGAGCTTGCGCTCATGTTATTATTGTCATTAGGATACGCTGCGTACGGTGACATCAGTCCGAAGCCTCA
Organism: Embiotoca jacksoni; assembly: GCF_022577435.1. Lineage (NCBI taxonomy): Eukaryota > Metazoa > Chordata > Actinopteri > Embiotocidae > Embiotoca > Embiotoca jacksoni. The sequence goes on along the minus strand of NW_027185414.1, from coordinate 5,405,824 downwards.
TTATCAGCCTCTTCTGTTACGTTACTTTCCTGATTTGCACAGACACTAAATCTCCGCTGACTAATTGAGTTGTGATTAGTTGCTGAACGTTGACAGCAGGAGCAGGCATTTCTCATCTTGTACAGCCTGGATCTGAAACCCAAAGCAGTGCTGTGCCTGTATGCAGCTGCACGGAGCCTCGAGGGGGAAGCTCAAGACTCTTAGAGCTTGTTTCTTTCCAGTCCAACACAAACGCTTTGTTATCTTAGTGGCATAATAAGGTATTGATTAGAAGAAAATCACGTGGTATTTTGAACTTATCACCCATGACTAGACGGCACAATACTAAGAATCACTGAGAGGGCTCTTGTGTCTTTTTTTTTAATTTATTTTTTTATACTTGCACTTTGCATTATGCGTTTTGGGATAGGCTCTCAGATTGGGTGTCGTTGTGAGGAAAAAAACAACCTCATAGTTCTCCCTTTAGCTCGCTGCTGTATAGCTTTTATTGATCCACTGAGCGAACCGACTCATGCATGTTTCCTTGTATCATTTCGTTGGACATAGCCAATGTACAGTCTTTGTTTGCCACTCCCTTTTCCAGCTGTTACTTTCTTTACAATGCACACATGAACTCACACACTCAAAACACAGTGGATATACTGAGCTACATGAAAATAAAGGTGTGATAAGTCCATTCATTTTAATGTCATGATACTTAATTGTGTAAACCTAGGTACATACAGTAATTAAAACAGTCCTCAGTCTAAACCAACATGCTGTTTAAAATGCATTTTTAATCAAGAAATTAAAGGTATTTGTTGGAATATTGGGAATAATAGGATCCACATTTTTTTTTATTGTTTTGGGAACTTTGCCTTTTAAGAGTGAACAGGAAAGAGTTTCACATAAAACAGAGTCAGCAGAGATCCTGCCTCAATCAGACTGGGCATGTTATGATTATAGTATTTGGTATGATTCTTTGGACGCCCCAGCATCAGTTAGTTTGATGCTTTTTGCTGGCTAATGTCTAGTAGAAATGATGACCTATCGGCAGAATAACAAAACAATGAATGAGGCAGCAAAATTCCCACGTCATGGCTCCAGTGCTCCACAGACAGTGGATCAGCCACCATGTCCTGTTTTCTAGTTGAATACCTCCAACAAGTGGAGATTTTATACATTCAGTCTTTTACTCAGTTCAGTTTTGGTTTCCATGAAGTGTCCTGTTACGTCCTGTTGTTCCTGTCTGCCGTCAGAAAGCAGCAGCATATTTCTGTCTTCCCAGCTCAGCCTGTCCCGAGATATTTTCAGCAGGAACATGAAAAAGAAAACCCTATGACCAAGGCGAACCCTGTGGTGTCCTGTTTCTCTTCTTTTGCTAATTGGACAACAAACAGCCTCGAAGCCTGAACTGTTCTCTCAGCAAACGAGCACACTCGTGGACATGCAACTCGTTAGATGTGGAACGATGCGTGTGAAATGTTTCTCAAAACAGTGTGCGCATTAACGGCACATTTCCTTCATTTATGTCTGAAAACGAATTGAAGTAAATAAAAGATAAAAGCAATGGGAGATGTTGACAGATCTGTAGCAGAAATCTTCTTCGAAACTGACATATTTTAATCAAATGTGTTGACTTTCCATCTTTTTCTCGCAAATACAAACACATATTGTTCTTATCCTCACATGTTTGACATTTGTTTACAGCCCATAGTTTACCACAAATGCAGACACATGTTTGTTAAGCTCAAATCTGTGCAGGCAAGATGTTTTCTTTTGAAAGTTGTTGTGTGTTAAATTGGGCTTCATGACACGGTCTTGGCGCTCAGATTTGTGTTGCTGTTATGACATCTGTTGTGGCAAACAGTTGGGAAACAAGGTGGGCAAATGTCGGCTACGTTTATATTTTTTGGATTAGCTTGAGTTGATTATGTCCTCGTCATCTATCACATTGGAGGAAGATATTCAGTGAGTCATGTTCTTATCGCTAAAAGGACCAGCCAGACGAGTCTTCTGGCAATCGTGTTTTATTCAACAAATGTGGTAGATGAGTCCACAATTTAACGGTGTAACACTTTTACAAAAATGTAACATGTTGTAAAAAGTATTTTTAACATTCCGCAACCCAAGCTGAGGAAACTAACGCCTGCATGACACTCTGTACCAGATTTACAGAAGCAGATATATGTCGCCACTCAAAAAAGATGTCACAAGTTTTAGTTCCTGGATCTTTGCGGTTTAAAAGGCTGGAAAATGTAGCAAATATGTGATCTAGAAATAACACCGTCATCCTGTTTTATTAGAGTGAGTGAGCACCATGTTGGTAAAGTCGCACACAGAGCTGGTTATTTGGAGAGTTAACCACAGAGGCATGTGGACATGCACGTTGGTTTCCTAGCCCGAGGGCGTCCATATTGTTTGGTGTGTCAAACATTGTGACGGAGCTCCCTTAGCATGTTAATGAGGTATGTTGTGACTGTGATCCCTGTCGTCTCTCTGCAGGTACTGGGTCGGTGCTTCCTCACGGTGATGCAGGTCCATTTCCAGTTTCTGTCACAGGCTCTGCAGAAGGTCCAGCCCGTGGCCCAGTCCTGCCTGGCCGAGGCTCTCGCCCAGGCCCAGGAGCGTTGTGCCAACGCCCGCTCCCAGAGCTCCGACCTGGGGCCCCTCACGGAGCTGGAGGAAGCCTCCCGCTCGTGGAAAGGTGCAGCTGAGGTATGTAGTCACGCCCCCGGGTCTCTCCCAGGTCTGGGCGGTGGAAATTCGGGGGTTTGTTTGTGTGTGAGGTGAAAAACCAGCTTGTTACACATTCCTGAGAAATGCCAACCGTTTATGATTTCCAGCCTCAATTTCCTATTTCCTCTTTTCTGGGCTGTGGCTCGTCTGTGAACCTGCATCGCTCTGTTCTGTCCTCCAAACCCCAGCCCATGTACTGGAGGCTGTTTTGTAAGAGGACCTAACTAATCCCCGGGCTAATCAGTCCCTCTGGCCCATTTTGAGCTTTGTTGTATACAGTGAAGCAGAGAGGAGAATAGTGGGTTGATTGATCTGTTAAACCCTGGCATGCAGTGTGTTAGCCCTGGAGGGATGCAGGCCTGCATAGAGGGAGGCAGCCAGGACTCCATTTCAAAGGCTACACACGTGTTTTCTTTTTCAGTCATCGAAGAAAAGCATCCTGTTTTTAAAAAAATGTGATATCTCGAGATTTTTATGTAGTATTAGAATGGTTTTCAAAAAACACCTTTTATTTTTTTGTTTTGTCTTATTTATCCTTGTAAACAAACACCTATTAAACATCTAATTTAGCAGTATTTCTTGCTGAGGGTGAGGTTTTTGCTGTAGTGGTCGTGTAGGTGTTGCTGCTGTCACTCTTACCCAGAGCTCTCATCGTGTGCCTCCAGGCCACCGCGAGGCTGAGAGAGAGGGGCCGGGACGGCGGCCTCGCAGGCATCCAGGTTCAGCAGCTCTTCTGCTCCAACAACACCACCATCCCGGAGCACCAGCTGAAGGAGCTCAACATGAAGATCGACAGTACTTTACAGGTATAGTGTCGACCTGAAGACCTCAACTGTTGTTGGTTTGTGGATTTAGAAATATCCTGAGGAATGGAATGAAAAGATTTTCTTGTAATTCTTCTTGAGAATATCCCCTTTAGGTAAATGTACAATCATTTTTAATTGAATATTACAATGGAAATACATGGTTGTTAATGCAACTGCAGTACTAAGAAGATGTAAAATCAAAGATGTAACATATTAACACAGCTGCTCGTGTTTCCAGGCCTACAAAGCAGCATTAGAGAGCCTGGGCCACAGTGAGTACGCACTGAAGGCAGGCTTTCACCTCAACCCGAAAGCTGTGGAGTCAGCCTTACAGGTGAGGTCACTCTTACACATTCAAAGTGTGGTCAACCTCCGAGGAAATTTGACTGATGTGGAGGCATGGGTTCAGTTTGAATTAATAGTTGATTCTCTGAAATGTACATTTTAATGTTGAACAAATACTATTTTCTTATTAATATGTGTTTATGCTGTTGTGTGTTTCCATGTTTGTGTGTATGTGTGCAGGGCTGCTGCGGTGAGGCGGAGGCTCAGCAGGCGGGCAGGATGCAGACCACCTCCCAGCCCATCCAGTGCGAGCTGCCCACCATCCCGGTGCAGATCGGCTCGCACTTCCTCAAAGGAGTGTCCTTCAACGAGTCCGCGGCTGAAAACCTCAAACTGAAAACGGTATGCCGCGTCACACAACTGCTCTCTATTTCTGCTATTGCTCACCAGTCTCAATTAGAATAAAAATGCCAGCCGCGAAGTGTGTTTTATCAGTCTGTTCTGTCTGAAAGTCGTTAACTTTCTCTGGCTCAACAGTTTAAAAAGGCTTTACTGCTGTCTTTAGTGAAACGGCTGCAGATGTTGATGGCAGACTGCCTTCTTGACGGGTCACTGTGTTCTGTCTCCTCAGCACACGATGCTGCAGCTCATTAAGGAGGCGCTGGGCCAGAACGGAGTGACACCCAGAGACGACTCTCCCGTCACTGAAGTCCTCAACCAAGTTTGCCCATCCAGTTGGAGAGGAGCCTGCAAGACAGCCGTGCAGCTGCTGTTCGCTCAGGCTGGTCTGGTGAGTAGAAATGTTAAACACCGGGGTTGGCAGACTTTGAAAAGGTCAGAGCAGTAGTGAATAGTATTTGTAACTTTGATTTTATTTAAAAAAAAATAAAAAAATTCTCTAGCTTTTCCCTTCACTTCTTGAAATATAATTTAGTTCGGCCTGTTAAATCTCATGTTTTTAGTGCTTATGAGTGTATGTGTAAGATGCGCTATGGTAAACTGATCATGTTTCTCATCCATCACCACAGTGTAGTTGATCCTACAGAGTAGTGGCTGGTAGGGGGCATACCGATGTGAACAGGCCTGTCGTCCTTCACTGACTCTGACTCGTCTCCTTCTGTGTGTGTGTCTCCAGGGTTGGCAACTTGCATCCCATTGTTTGTCAGATTTGTAATGTAGATGAGCAGATCTGTCGGCTTGCTTTGAGGCAGTCGAGAGGTGTAAACAAACACCTGAGAGACACAAAAGGGAAGAAAGATTCCTGCGGCATCTGAGTGAAGGGATAGGCTTGCCTGGGCAGAACAAACAGAGCTCCCCCACCCTCTTGTTGAAAAGGAGAATCGTACGGAGGGAGGGAGGGAGGGAGGGAGGGAGGGGAGGGTCAGCAGCAGGACTCTCCTCGGAGCAACACCCGTGTTTATTTCCTCTGTGGTCGGCCCTGTTTTGTGTGTCAGACCTTGAGAGTGCGTTCCCACCCAGGCCTGCCAGGCCCGTGCTGACTGTAAAACCATCCCCGGTTGATGAATGATGTTGTGCATCAGCTCCATATCTGATCGCCACTCAACCCAGAATAGAGCACACTGCAGCATGCATGGACACACACTCACACACGCATGCTGTCAATCCCTACTCCTGCATTTACACATACACTCACTGTCATCCAGTGACCCATACACCCCCCACCCCCCACACACACACACCACAGCCCTCCTCCTCCCTGTTTTCTTTCCTTTACACTCACATGACAATCTCAGTCAGAATCACCATATCTGCTCAGTTCCAGGCAACATAACTCACCAGCGACTCCCTTTTTCCTTCTAATCACGGCGTTCAGAGTGCAATGAAGATGACCTTATATTGTGCTGCTGCTCCTTCTTCTCCTTTACCCCCGGTGACCTTGTCGTATGCGTTTCTGACACGACCGAGCGGCTGTTTGTGTCCGTGTGCGGCGCTCTCACACGGCCGGCCTGGCTTTTTCCGAGGATACACCTGCTTTATTTAATAACAATAGGGGGCATTTCCTGCATTGCAGGAAATAGACTCCTCCCACTTTCCCTCCCTCTCTGCGACCCGGCTACACCGGTCTCGAGGAGCCAAGGCCACTTTCAAAGAACTCGACTAGCAGCAGGCAGGAAGGGTTGCCTGTTTATTGTCACTGGCTGATGGAAAGCGGTCGGTTTCCTCGCCTTGAACCGCCTCTCACTGCTTGGTGGGAAATTAATGCCAGACACCAGAGATGAGCTTTTGACTGCTGGCTTGGAAAAGTGCTAAATGTAACTGATTTACATATTATGGAGCTTAACACCAACACTATTACACTGGAGAGAGATACACAACCCCTCCGAACTGTCTTAGTGGCTGTAAATGAGCCAAACGTAGGAGAGTATGTGGGTTGACTGCACAAGTAGAATTCACAATAAGAACAATAAATGGCTGCAGAAGAAGTCTTCGTGTCAGGAGATGCTGACAGAGGTGTGTTTCTGTGTCTCAACAGGTGGTTGTTGATACAGCTCAGATTGAGAACAAAGAGGCCTACGCTCCCCAGATCACTCTGGAGGGATCCAAGGTGGTGGTCCAGGTTCCTTCTACATGGTGAGTACATCAAGAAACGATGTTTTTAGCAGCCTTTTTAAAAAAAAATTTTTTATAAGCACTCTTCCCATTAAATGGCAGCTATAGTTCAGAATGATTACAGATCCCCTAAAAATATCATTCTTGATAACAAACTTTGAATATTTGACCACATGCAAACACTTGATAATGCGGTTTGGTGCACACAACCGATTATATCGACCCAGCAGTGTGTTGAGTAAAAATGGAGTTTGGTTAAGCCTGTATAGTGTACTTTATCTCAGTTTTTACCAATCGTGGAGTAAAACAGGTGCAGTGAAACCGTATTAAGACACCATTTGGAATATTTTTCAACACAGTTTATTTTGCACTAAAGATCCATTTTGAATTCTCCAACAAGATCAATACAACCGATTTGTTTGCTACACAAAGTTGGCTCAGTTTGGTCGATAGCTGGATGACGTGCTATTTTAGCTCGTCGCATACAACTATTCTAACGGCTTTAAACCTCATATCAGCACACAGTTAAACATATAAACACCGTCAGTAAAGCTATGCAGTTAACTGCCTTTACAAGCCAGCCCTCCATTACCACCGTTAGCATTAACAGCTGTTTATTTACCAGTCTAGGTAAATAGACAGGTAATGTCAAAAAAGTGAAAATATATTCTCATTGTTATTTATATGCACACACATATAAGAAAAATCCAACCCACCTCTCCTACACAAGAGGTGGGTTGGATTTGTCTTGTTTATGGATATGGTGTCAGGTGTTCATCTCTTCAGATTAATGCTCCTGGGCTTTTATGTGAGAGACATTGTGTTGGATGTGTACTTCATGTCCTGTACGGTTGTGGATGTTTGCGTGACTGTACATGTTCAGGTGTCTGAAGGAGGACCCAGCCACGATGTCCCTGCTCCAGCGGAGCTTGGACCCGGAAAAGACACTGGGTCTAGTGGACGTCCTTTACACAGCAGTGTTTGACATCAACAGGTGGAAGGAGAGAAAGTGAGTGGACGTTAACTGATAATGACTAGATTTGTGATTTCTTAGCTCGCTGTTTGTAGAAGTTATTCACATACAACATAGTTTTACCACAACAAAATCAAATACATGTCTTTCTCCTGTCCGCAAAAGAGAGCAAGCCCTGCCCACTATTCAGATTCAGCTACAGAGAGAGATCCCAGAGTATTGCAGCCCAACAGACCTGCCTCCAGGGACCAGCTCCAAGACCTCCAGTGGACTCCCCAAAACGATATCCAAGCTGACTTCCAAGTTCACCAAGAAGGTCTCGTCCAGCTCCAACAGTGGAGGCAGCTATTCCATCCCCAGTACCCCGTCTCGCAGCATGCTAACTACCAGCATGTCTGAGGATAAGGCCAAAGGTCTGGGCCACAGCGACGGGAGGCTCCACAGCATCCTGCAGATGGGCAGCCTGTCATGCGCCGCCGACTCCACCCAGCAAAACCAGCTGGCCAACGGCCTGGTGGCCGAAGACCAGGGGATGAACCTGCCCACTGACCAGGAGATGCAGGATGTCATTGACTTTCTCTCAGGATTCAACATGGGCAAATCGCAGCAGGCCTCACCCCTGGTCAAGAGGAGGAACTCTGTGGCGTCTGCGAACCCCGCTGAGCTGAAGCCCCCGAGCGGTCCTCCACCAGCCTCCCAGTCTATCTCTCACGGTGCCCTGCAGCCCCCAGCACAGCCCCTGCCCCAGCCCCAGCCTCAGCCTCAGCCTCCACCCTCAGTGCAGAAGCAGCAGCCTCCTCCGCAACAGCAACAACAACAGCAACAGCAACAACAACAGCAGCAGCAACAACAACAGCAGCAACAACAACAACAGCAGCAGCAGCAGCAGCAGCCCCCTCCTCCTCCCCAGCAGCCCTCCCCACAGGCCCTGCAGTACTACCAGCACCTCCTGCAGCCCATCACTCAGCAACAGACGCCTCCTCCTCAGCTTCCTCTGCAGCAGACTCCACCCCAGGTTCTGCCACAGCAGAGGGTGTCAAGCAAGTGGCTGGGCACCTCTGGGCAGCAGCCTCCGCCGCAGGGCCCCCCAGCGGGGCTTTCTCCCCTGGGTCCCATCGGACAGTGGGGATCCCCTGGACTGCCGGATCTGAGCTCGGACCTGTACAGTCTGGGCCTGGTCAGCACCTACATGGACAGTGTCATGTCAGAGATGCTGGGTCAGAAACCACAGGGGCCCCGCAACAACACTTGGCCCAACAGGGACCAGAGCGAGGGAGTGTTCGGAGTCCTGGGAGACACGCTGCCCTTCGACCCTGCAGGTGAGGTCCACCTTCAGATTACATGTCCAAGAGCTTCCATACAGATTCCAGCAGATCCTGAGAACAGTTCACTCTAAAATCTTAATTAATCCAGACACTCACATCCAGCTCATGTGGCGACACAGACAGTCAGCCGTCCTTCAAGCTGTTGGAGTTGAGAGTTTTTTTTGTTTTTTTTTAACAGCTCATTCAGTAGTTAAGGATCATAATTTTCCATTTTTATTTTTCCCTTAATAGTCAAGGAATTTATTTATTTATTTGGACAATTTAACAGCAATAAAATAATCAAATAAATATTACAGAAGGGAGCAAAAAAAAAATCAAAAAGAATATGTGTTTGTGGGAGTTCTCATCTTTAATCAGATTATATTGTGATTGAACTAAACCTGCAGCTTTGCTGACATCATCGTTTCATCATAAGAAACACCTGGAGAAGCTTTTTATGATGTACAGTTAGGACTTATGTGTCCATGATCCCAGGAGAGTAATGTTCAGAAAAGGGTGGTGGGTGGCAGGAGTTGATGTAATGATGATGTGTGCAATGAGGATCCAGCTGTCATAAAAGAAAATGAATCAGCAGACTTAAGTTGAGATCAGCAGCACCGAGGGACGACTAGACGAAGATTATTATTTTCCACAAGGGGAAACATACTTACAATCCAATGCTAATACATTGCTTTGTATTAATGTAAGTGAAACCTGACTGCAGAACAACCAGACTAAATATGAAATTAGACTGAGCTCTACTCTGTGCATTACTCTTGGGGAAAAGTGTCATTACATTATAAAATGTGTTCCCATGGTTTGTTATTAGTATTTCTACACCATCTTGTAACATTTCAGCAGTCCTGAGGCAACCTTTGACCTCCATCTGAATAAAGTACTAGATAGCGGTCAGGCAGGATGAGCACATGTGGCTGCGACTGCAAGTTGGCGATTTCTGCTGAATTTAGCTTGTGTCACTTCCTGTTTTTACAGTGCAGCAGACTCTTTTGATTGCAGCCGAGGCCCATTGTGCGGAGTTGACTTACGGCCATTGTGATTTTTCTGCTACGGCAGACAGTCTGGCTAAAAGGATTGAGCTCCGGGGAGCGAAAGAGAAAAGCTGAGAGTGTCAGAAACTCACGGCCGTGTTTATTCTCCCCTCTCCACGCGCAGTCGGCTCCGACCCGGAGTTTGCACGTTACGTCGCCGGCGTCAGTCAGGCCATGCAGCAGAAGCGGCAGGTGCAGCACATCCGTCGCCCCAGCAACACGCGCAGCAACTGGCCAATGCCCGACGAGCAGCACAGGACCTGGTCCCACCCGGAGTACTACAGCGAGGGGTAGGTATCCGGACATGACATCGACCCTACCGCTGATCCACTGACACCCGCTGATGTACAAACGGGTCTTTTGAGTTTAGGTAATCACATTGACATCTTAACACATTTGCCTTACGAGGAGTCATAAGACAATATATAAGAAATGAAGATGACTGATTATAAACAAGCCATTTAGTCATAGAAGGCAGAAGTTCAAGAACACCTACAGTGTGCTGAATGGCCTGGTATCACCTTTAACTTTCAACAGACACGTCAGCAGACAGTTTTCCACCGAACTGCTGTCCTTTCAGATGTTTTTGGTGCATTCATTAGCAGCTGGGAAAGTTCTGACCTCCGAGATGGAAAATTCACCTGAGAGCCCGTCCAACTGAGAAATAACTGACCAGGAAAGTTATTTTTTTTTTTTCAAAGCTCAGAGGAGTCGATTTGACGTCACTCGACATTTGTGGTGAAAGGAAGAGATATGCTGACTCAGCGCAAAACTTAATGGTTCATTTATGTCATGCCAATTAGAGCAGGGCGTTGTGACGTTAAACAATACTTTGCAATTACTTTCATTGTCTCGGCCGTGTTGGTAGTTTTTGCGTGTCCGATGTAATGTCAGCCTTGTGGTTGCTTAGAAAAGCGTTTAACTTCTCAGCGACTTTGCTCTGCTGACGTTACTTTGTTTCAACAGTCGTACAAACGGTGCACAAGCAGGTATTTGATTAAAAACCCATCATGTGAACGCTCTCGACTCCAAAAGGGAACTCTCACCTCCCAGCGGCTTGAATGCAGCATTGGTGTGTCAGTCTTGCTTACTAATCCTGTAAATCTGACAATAATGTTTTTTACAGTCAGGACACCTAAACGTTGGAGTAACGCGCCGGAGGAGCTCAGACTCATCTCTGCTTTTTATTTGTATTGCCGTCTCTGTTGTTTTATGTGCGTGGGGCACATCACAACACGTGTAATAAACCTGGTTGTTATAGTGGGCAGCAGTTGAGTTGAACTGTGGAAGGGTTATTTAAAAAGGGGTTTTATCGTAGAGTCGTGTTGGAGCGGTGTTTTGATTAGATTATTAATGTGACCGGGACCATTAAAATGCGAGATATTCAGCACGTTAATCATGACTGGGGTCGTTTAATTCCACCCACGGTGTGTGTGACGCCGTCCGGCGTACAGACTCGGCAGGCAGAAGTGAACAAGTCGTTGCGGTGGTGTGATGTCGCTTAAAAAGTCTGTACGATAGCGTCGTTATTTATAAACAGGAGATCAGCTTTTGCAATGAAATAGGTGCTAGATGTGGAAGCTAGGTATCTAAACTCTACAAACACATTCAGCTCACTTTTAATCAACGCTTTTAAATGGACGCCCCTCTCGCCCTTTAGATCATCACAAACAAAAAAGTCCACATTTGCAATGTCATACACTACATCTTCTTCATTTTGTAGGCGTTAGACATCAGAAAAAAATGTGACCTTGGTATCCCTTTGACCTCCCTTTTGTTGACGCGTCCTCTGGTTGTGTCCTCAGCGAGACCGTGAACAGCAGCTGGTCGGCCAATCAGGGGGACTCGGCCAGCTCCAGTGACGAGACGTCTTCAGCCAACGGTGACAGCCTGTTCTCCATGTTCTCCGGGCCGGACCTCGTTGCCGCGGTTAAACAGCGGAGGTAAGAAGTCCAGTAACAGTCATTGTCTTCTCTCCTGGTAACACTTTGATTATTATTACATAAAATGCTTCTGGGGATGAGAATGCTTTGATGCTCCCTCTTTGAGCAAATCCTGTTTGTGTGAGCACCCGTGAGGTTCAGCGTGAATTTCTGTTCCCTCAGAAAACACAGCTGTGGTGAGCCGGAGGTGTGCACCCTGCCCTCACCACCTCTCCATCACATCGGCGACGATAACCAGGTAAAGTACGAGCACCTCGGGATCAATGATCGCATCAGCGGTCAGTTTTAGTCCCAGCCCGAAAGTGTTCATTTGAACTTTTTGCCTTTTCTTGCGACTTTTGATCACCGTCCTCCGTTGCTCCACAGGACAGCAAAACTAAAACCTGGCCTCCCAAAGCGCCGTGGCAGCACTCTGCCCACACCAACACCATGCCCAATCCCAGCTCTTCCTTGTACCAGATGAACATCCCTCCTTCCTCCCAGTGGAGCGACTCTATGCAGATGCTGCAGTCCCCTGTGTGGTCCACTGCCAGCGACTGCTCGCCCTCCACCGGCATCACCTCTGGTTTCCCCTTCACCCAACAGCAGCAGCAGCAGCAGCAGCAACAGCAGCAACACAAACCCATGACCAAGGGCTTTAAATCCTTCCCCCTCAAACACGAGCACAGGCCCTCCTACCTTCACCAGTACTGATACCCCCCCCCACCCCACCACCACCACCACGTTACACGAGCCGCCGAGCTGCAGCCAGTCCAGTCCACACCCGCTGAATTGGAAGATTTCAAAGCCTCAGAGGCAACGTTAAGTAAACACACTGGCTCGACATTTTTGTATCTATATTTTTCCATGTCAAACATCCCCATTTGAAAAAAAAAACAAAAAAAAAAGAAAGAAAAAAGAAAAAGAAAAAAAAAAGAGATGTATTTTGAAGTTTTTTGAACTGCCATGTTTTAAACCACAAAAAGGTGCATGTGTCCCGGCGGCAGCGGTCAGCGGAGCGCTCGTTTCTCTGTCTGTCGAGCTGACGTCTCCTCAGACAAGAGCTGGAGATGCGCACGGCCGTCGCCCACCTGCTTTCTGCAGCTGAACGTGAGTGTGTGTGTGTGTGTGTGTGTGTGTGTGTGTGTGTGTGTGTGTGTGTGTGTGTGTGTGTGCTTATGTGTGAGTGTGTGTGTGTGTGTGCGTGCTTGTGTGTGTGTGTGTGTGCTTATGTGTGAGTGTGTGAGTGTGCGTGCGTGTGTGCGTGTGTGTGTGTGTGTGTGTGTGTGTGTGTGTGCGTGTGCGCGCGTGTGTGTGTGTGTGTGTGTGTGTGTGTGTGTGTGTGTGTGTGTGTAAAGGAGAGGGGAGGTTGGGATTAACAAAGGGGCGGGGGTTTGAGATGCTCTCATTTTGCCCATGATAAATATACTGTGTCTACATAGCTGTAACTGCCAAATCTCATGCAAGATGACTCAGAATACAGCTACCATCTACTGTTTCATAGCTTGTAAAATATTGAAGTTGAAATATACATATTTAGTTCTTTTTATTAAGAGGCTTTGAGCAGGCTCAGCATAAATATAGTAAGTCACTGCAGAGGTGTCATTTGAGAGAAATACACTACTTTTTCAACAACTGACCAGAGTTCAAAGTTATAGCAGTAACTATGTGCCATGTTGGTATTGATAGCACTTGCAGAATATTATTTCCAACCAAAGCGTTGTTCAGAGGATGAATGGTGCTGAGGCGATGAGAGGCTGTCTGAGATTATCGACAAAGTTCCACACCCTATTGGACGAGAGCTTTCGGGAACATCTTCATTTCCTCCTCTCTAATTGGCGGTTGTTTGACACTAACTCCCATAAAACCTAACGTTTCCTCCGTTTAATAATACAATATTTTTTCGTGTACAATTATTGACAGTATTAATCTTATTTTTGTATTTTCTTACATGTTATACCATTACTGTATGTTAGTATTCTTGTAGACATATTACATAAAACATTATTTTCCTCCTCCCAATATGTGAAAAAAAGCACATTTCTTTCCTACAGAGTTGAACTACACCATCTATCTATAAAGGTTACCAAATATGCCATGCTAAACACTAAAATATTGTGTGATGAGGGTGTTTTTTTTTTTTCCTCGAGCCCTTGTTTCTTCGGTTTCTATGGCGATGGGCTGCATTTAAAAGCCCAGAATGTTATCTTTTTGTGATGTTTGCGGATGCCAATGTTGCCTGTATTTATGAAATGACACCATGTTTTCAGAAAACTAACATACTTAACATGTTTACAGAGAATTGTTTGCTGTATATACATATAAATATATATCTTTTTATAGTTAATGTGCTTTGCACAATCAAGATATAGAGTTTGTTGCTTTTTGTCTGTGTTATCTCCCTAACTGTTGCAGCCTTTTTTAAGACATCATTACAGACCTTGGACTGTAACTGTTAGCTTCTCAGCTGTGTCAAATGGTTTACTAGTGGCTTCTACAAAAAGATAAAAAGTAATAATAAAAACATGTTGCCCTGATAGAAGATATGAAGGGGGACTGCTTGGCTTATGTTGCTTATTGTTCTTTTGAGCTGGCAACTGAATCTTTCCAAGTGTACCAGCAATGCAAAAAATAAATAAAAATGACTTAGCAATTCGAAATGTTTTCTGACTGGTGTTCTTCTTTCAGTTGAAAAGATGCACATTTCCCTACATCGATTTAAACTGCTGGAAACATCGAAACGGGCGACGTGCACTGAGAAAATGTGGCGTCTGAACCTAAAACAAAAACCATCACCGGTGACGACTTTCAAAAATAGAAAATGTGTTTGAATCTACTTCTTCCGTGGTGTAAAGAACTCGATGGATGCGTCAATAAGGGCCTCGGTCCACAAGATCAAACTCAAGTCTTCTTCAAAACAACCCGAAGCACACTGTACAGTTCATTAAATATGATTTTACATGGCAATATGTGTTTTAAATAACTGACAAGTCATCATCAGGGTCATCAGTAACCATCAATGAGTAACGAGCGCAGTAGGAGCCCAGTGTGTGTGTGTGTGTGTGTGTGTGTGTGTGTGTGTGTGTTTATTGATGTTTGGGTTTGTCCATCCTCTCTATCACTTCCTAGTCTTTGACCAATCGGCTTGCACGCTGACAGGGCTTCATCCTCCCACTCAGGTCATTGAAGACCCTGATGAAGACCCTGATGAAGACCTGTGTGGGTCGCATTGTGTTCGTCATCTTAAACTCATCTCGTCACATAAAATAAAGTCTTTTAGTTTTCTGAGAACCCTCCAGTGCTACTTGGACCGTTTTAAAGGAGACGTGCATTTTTACACTTTACGCATCGATGATCCTTTTCCAAGATGGATTCAACACGTTTCACCTTCAAGCACCTGAATGTGAATAATACACACGGATGACGCTTCCACTCCTTTTATGTGTTTTAATCTACAGTCTCATGAATACAAAAACAAAAAGGCTCAAACTTTGTCCACATAAAAAAAAATAAAAAAATCCAACATACGTGACTTGAGCTCCTGGAATGAGTAACTTGATCAAAAACACAAGTTTAGATTACAATAATATAATAAATATATTTATTAGTGATAAAAAAATAAAACAAATCTTTCTCAAATATGACAAAGTGAATCATCGTGTCCCTCTGTGGCCGTTTGCAGCTGCTGTGGAAGCCGAGGTGCGTCCCGATGCGTCCCAATGTGTCCCCGATGCGTGCCGATATGTCCCGATGCGTCCCCGATGTGTCCCGATGCGTCCCGATGTGTCCTGATGCGTCCGGATGTATCCCCGATGCGTCCCCGATGTGAACATCAGCAAACGAGCAGCCACGAGCCGAGGTCCCGTCTGTTACTCCCCCTCTGGGGGGGTTCGTGCCTCGGAGGGGGGCGCCGTGCTGTCGGGGCTGGCGTCAGCGATGGTCGCCAGGTAGACGATGTTCCGGTGCAGGATCTGCTGGTATCTGTCGAGGGACAACAACGCACCTCTGAACAGCGTGCAAGACACTTTCTAAAAAGAGAGAACCCACGTGGGTCGATGAGTGACAGGCCGCCGGCTCCGCTCACTTACTGCACACACTCCACGGCTCGTCCTTTCTGCATGTACTCCGTGATGCATCGTATCAGCTGGTCGTTTTCCTCCAGCAGCTGAGACCAGAACACACGCGGTACTCCTGTTATTATTATTATTATTATTATTATTATTATTTGTTTGTTGTTGTTGCAGCCTTTAACCATGCCCCGAAAACAACATTTTCAGTACAAATAAATGCAAATAAATGATATTGTGAGCAACAGCAAGTTAGCCGCTTCGTAAATGTCCTTCACTGGTGTCTAAATGTCCTTCACTGGTGTCTAAATGTCTTTCACTGGTGTCTAAATGTCCTTCACTGGTGTCTAAATGTCCTTCACTGGTGTCTTACCCTCTGTATGATTTCTTGGTTGATTTTTGCCTTTCCTCGTAGCTTCTTCGGCACAAAGACAATAGACATGTTTGGGAGGTCTCGTCGTTGTTGTTGTTTTTAGCATTAGTTTATGTTTGTAACAAGCTCCTATCTTTCCGACTTCCTGCTCCCTTTTCTTCTTCTACGGCATTAAACCGTCTTTCCTGTGTCTTTCTTACCGCCATCTCCTGGAGAGTTGCAGCAATAGCAGCAATCCTCAAGGGAAATACAAACGGAAAACCCGGCTTGTTCTTAAAAATCGTGTTTCATTTATCGTTGGCAGTAGTGGGAAAAAGTACTCCGAGTTTTACTTGAGTAAAAGCACCAATACAGCAAAAATAAAACCCACTCCATTAAAAGTAAAAATTTCTGCTGGAAAAATCCTACTTGAGTCAAAGTACGTCAGCATCAGCAACAAAAGTTGAAGTACCAAAGTAAAAGCACTGGATTGGTCTCTCTGACTGATAGATAATTATACATGACATCATTATATTATTACTAATACTGAAGTATCAGTGTGTAAGCACAATGATACGAGTGTAGCTGCTGCAGGTGGAGATGCTCCTAAATACTTTATATCCAGTTTCAGATCGAGGAACAGCATACAAATCTGAGCGGTTGTTCTATAATGACTGGGCGAGAAAAGAAAAAACATTGGATAATTACATGTAATTAGGTATATTAACTGATTGAAATATGTTGTATTCTAAAAGCTTGCTATATTATCCATTATGTAAAACCACAACTTTAAAAGTGACTATTGCTGTCAAATAGTAGTTAAAAAGTACAATATTTCCCTCTTAAATGTAGTGGAAATATAAAGTTGCATCAAAAGGAAATACTCGAGTAAAGTGCAAGTACCTCAAAATCATACTTGAGTACAGTACTTCCATCTCTTGATTGTTGATACGGGTTATTTAAAGATAGCGAAGGTAAACCAAACAAATACCGTGTCCTGTTGCTATTCAGTGCATCGTCCATGGGGGGCCCCATTTCAGCAGGCACCTCTCCAAAATTTACATACACACAAAAATGAGTGAAATGGCACCCTGGGTCCTCAGAGCACCAACAGTTTGAGCACCTCGTAAAATGTCCACTTGTGCCACCCGCAGGCCAAAATGTTTAAAGTGAGGCAGGACTGAATTTCATTGGACCTGGCTTGAAGAAGTGTCCTCTATCGGTGAGACAATTATAGCCAAGGAGGCCATCAGTCCACTCTTGTACGATACTCGACCCTGCAACCACAACCTCTCCGCAAGTCTGGATACAGGCCGGGAATGTAGAGCTCACAACTGTGTACAAATATTTAAGAGGCGATTTAAAAACTCCTCCAAAAATACACAAGAGCATAGATTAAAGAGAGGCATGTTTTCAGTGAAATTTCAGGGACACGTCAAATGATAAAAATAAATAAGGAAAGACATGCAAATTGTTACAACTCTTTATTTTACGTAAAAATTCCATTTTGTTGATATTCTCCAGAAAACATTTCCAGTGACTGGAAGGAGTAGCAAACATATGAAAACTTGTCAGTTTGAATAGTTCAGCAATACTTCGTCTCAAATTGAATCTATTGCGAGAAGCCCATATAAAGTGATGGTTCCTACGGCGATCATGCAGTGATCAGCTGTCTGGGCGACATCAAGTTAGACAGCACATTCTCAAATGGGCTGCCGTGTTTGAAAAGAGCACAAAAGAATCGAGTTCCACCTCGTAGTGCCATCAATACTTTTGTCAAAAAGGTAAGCTTTAAGTTAAAGGGAGAGCTGTAAAAAATTCACCACTTTGAAGGTAATATCCCAAAAGCACTTATAAATCAGAGCCAAAAACGTAAAGAAAGAAAAAAGATTCTCCCACTTCTCCTGAACGCACTGGCACCGCCTCCAGCTCTTGTCCCTTTGTTCACAAGTCAGTTAAAAAAAAAAAAAAGGAAAAAGAAATTCACTCCAGAGAACAATCAAATCAACAACAATGCAACAAGAGGAGCTATGAACAAGCCAGAGGGCCGATACCTACCAGAAACGCTGCTATTTGTATTGAACATATGCTTTGAGACATCATTGGATCCATTTACAAGACTTCCTATCGTCAGCAAACGAACCCTGCAACACTGAGTCCTCAGTTTTACAGAGGCCGACTGTAGAAACGGTAACAGGAACTATGTAATGACACACCTGTAAAGACAATTCAGAGGATCCTGATTAAAATAAACGATGTGCTTTAAGAGACGGCTCAGTATGTTTGGGACATAGAAAGGTAGATTTAAGAGGTACTGAAATCATAAAACACGTACTTATGGTTGACGATTACTTTAGCTCAACCAAACGCTCACATTTTTCTTTTTTGGCAAAGTAGCAAAGCATTCAGAGTTGAATCCAACTTGTTCGGCCAACTTTTCCCAAGAACTTCTAAAGAGGTTACTAATAACGAATGCTCTTTCACAGACACAAATCATGGGAATGCTCTTTTGTTTCGTCAACTATATAAACACATCCTGTCAAAAAAAAACTTCTAAAGCTAATGCTGTAGACCACTTATCAACCAAATGCCTGGCTCTGATTGGTTGCCTGTGTGCAGCTGCCATCATTAACAGGCCAAACTACAAACCAAAAAGCAGAAACATAATTCCTCTGACGTGGAGGTGCGAGAGCTGAACGTATGATCTAACGAGTCTAAATACACTTCTCTAAAAACTCGGTGAGACGGTTTGGCGAGCAACAACTTTCTGGGGGTCAGTAAGAATACGATGAGCTAGATATACATTCATTAATTACAATATTCAGTTCAGACTTTGTTTCTTTCAGCTGGCTTTGATGTCACTACTTTATTGAGAATGAATGGATGTAAAATAATAACAATAAAAAAGAAACGTCTAATGTTAACTGAGTAAAAACTGAACACATGGCAACCAAACTAAATCTGACCAGAGAAATATTCGATGCAACAGGCAATGCAGTGAATTTTGGTGCCAACAAATACCACGATATCAAAAACAAGGAATAAAATAAAAAACTGTTTACTGAACAAAACAAACAAAAAACAACTACAGAACCAAAAGCGGCACTCTGAAAGTGGAGAGAGGGAGCGGCACTCTCGCCCCCTGATGTCAAACAGTCCACCGTGGTGCTGGTGACTGACACCATGTCTTCATTCTTTCTGTCAAATGTTGAGACCAAAGAAAATTTCTTCAACGGAAATCATTTCACGACGAGTGGCTACAATTCAGAGAATCGTGATGCTGCGTACTACGCAGCCACCTTGTTGTCCTTCTGGAAGAAAAAAATAAAAATAAAAACATGCGTTTAGAACGACCATCACTATTTTTCGGTGCCATCGGAGCTCAGAGAGTTGATTGCATTTACCCTGTATTCGAAATCAGAGAAATCCCGGCCTCCTCTGCCACCTCGGAATCCACCTCTGAAGCCCGGCGGGGCCCCCCGGGGGGGCCCGAAGGAACCTCTGCTGGACGGTCGCCCTCGGCCCCCGCGGGGCCCCATGAAGCCTCGGCCACGGAAGCCTCCTCTTCCTCGATTGTGCCTCAGAGGGATGCCGAAGGTCTCCGAATTAATTCGTCTCTCCTCTGCCCAGGTCGGCCTTCGATCCCTGAGACGGAGGTCAGTTATCAGTTGGCTAACAAACACGCCTCAGCAAACCACCAGGCATAAAGAGGCGGTCGGGCACCACAGGACAACGGAGAAACTCTGCCGCAATTTTTTCCATTTTGCTCAAATTAATTACATTGTACAAACCAACCATCAGAAAGAAATACAAATTGAAGCAAACTAAAATCAGGCGGCTGTCGGTCACTATGTGACGCGTGTTTCACTTCTAATCTTCCTGCAGAAATGCATGACGCAATATCAGACAAATTTAAAAACCATAAACCCGATATACAAAATCCTGCAAATGAATGCAACCCTGTTAGCTACGTTCTGATTTGTGATGCTTCTCCCAACAAAGCCGAGAAAAAAAAAAAAAAGAGTGACTTACCGGGAATATCCTCGATCACCCCCTTTACTGAAAGAGATAAAACCAAAAGTGTGTCAGTGGATTTGTTCAGGACACTTCACATGCTCTCGGAGGACTTCATGCAGATGTTGTTCAGATCCCGTTTCACCGAGTTCCTCACAGAAGATCCAGTCTGACAGAAAAGTTGACTTTGACTGAACTTTCCGTGCAGTGTAGTTCTACGTCACCTGGAAATCACTGCATGAGCATGTGGAATAATATCTGGCGGTCAATTAAAACGCAGATTCTGCTGTTTAACCTGCTAAGTGTGGGAAGTGATCGATAAATTCCTCCTTCTGTCTGATGAGCCTTTAAACTCAACTCCAATTTATTTTTTTCCAACAGCGAATGCAGCCCGGAGACGTACAACTGAACAACATTGTGAGCTGGCGACATGTTGACGTACTTCAAATCATCACAGGACAGGTTGTCAAAGAAGGACTTGGTCTTGTCGTAGTAACAGGAGTTTATCGCAGCCTCGTCCTCCTCGGTGGCTCCTTCAGTGGCTGGATGTTCTGTGTCGGCCGCTTCCTCTCCGTTCAGCGCCTTTTCAGGTTTGTCATCTGTGGTGAAAGAAAGTTTGTAAAATATTAAGCGTCTTAAAAACAGAATAAAAAAAAAAGTTTTTTTTTTTTTTTTAAAGCCTCTGAAAAACCAGGACGAGGGACTGCACGAAGACCTGAAAATGATGGGATGTGTATCCAGGATACGGAAAGGCTTTCACATTTTCACTATGCTGTCTTTGGGCAGCATAAAAAAACAACAACAAAAAAACAAAACTATAATCCGTGACTGATTTAAATAAGTGGAGTAAATTTGTACTTCTCCTGTAGTTTAACTTGTGGTCGCAAACTGATGCTGTGGAGCTTTCACTGGCAGAACTGGTGGCGGATAAACTCTATAAAAATAACAATAATTGCATCTGTTTTGTTGGCGTTTTTGAAACTTAGGATTTTCCCCACAGTTCTGATGATGCACATAAAATGGAAGGTCAGAAGATCTGACGCTCTAATATCCACCACTCGTCGATGGTGTATCATCAGGAGTAAACATAACTCTGAGGAGAGACACCAACTTCTCCTTTCAGGTTCTGAAAAGGTTCCCGTTGTCTCCGTTTAGGACTCGAGTGCGTTGAAGTCGTACCTCTCAGCTTGAGCTTATTCTGGAGCTCCTTGTCGATCTCATCTTTGTGAAACTGGGCGTTGGCAGTCTCAAAGTCAAAGTCTTCATCGAACTTCATGGTGCCGTCCCTGCGCACATTCATTTTGCCTCTGCTGCGGTTTCCTCTTCCACGGCCGCGACGGGTCGACTGAAGTCCAGCTGACAAATAAAAGGAGAAAACCAAAACCCACTAATGCCTCTCAAAAAATACAGCATAGTCAATAAATATGAGGACAGCAGTGCTTTGTATTACAGCATGTCGTATACAAATAAAACTAGGTGTAAGACATTTAAGGACTGAATGTTGTCTTTAAAGAGCTCCAGAAAAACAAAACGCACATGTCAGTGAGTGGAATTAAGGTGATGGGGATCATTGACTGAAGGTCCAAATGGCTTACCAAGATGACGCTTGTTGGGATCGCGGTTTTCAACAGCACCCTGTTCATGATCAGGCTGCGACACTTTCTGAACCTCAGGAGCTGAACAGAAAGAAACAACATTCACCAGCAACTTAACTCCGGGAACAGATTCAGAACATTGGTGATGAAAACCAGCAGAAGAAAAGGCCTTAAGTGTGTGTGTGTGTATTTATATATGCTTTAAATTAGGAATCGTACAAACACATTTATACAAGACTTTGTATAAACCCCGTGTCTGAAGAAGCTCATAACTACTATTGTTTTCATCCCTGCAGAGGATTTGTGCTCATCAGTATCTTATAAACTTAATGATAAAACAACACATGGACCATATGGGTGTGAAAATCAACCTCACGTCTGCTACTTGTTTCTACCTTTTCTCTGCTCCAGGAGGTCGGGGGGCTTCTGGCTGCCAGCGATGGTGCTGGTGGATCTGGGAGCTCCCGCCCCCATCTGACCCCTCTGTCCGACAGGTGCAGGTGGAGCTGGGGCAGCTGACGATGGGGCCTTCAGTGCCTGATCCACGGCGGGACTTTTTTTTGTTAAAGAGTCCAGGTGGGGACTATTGCGTCCTGCAAACAGACGCCAAAGTGAAGTAGAAACTACGCGACTGTCTGAGTAACTTCTTCAAGAAGCTGATGGATGCAATGAAAAGTGTTGTGTAATTGTCTCCATTCGTCCCAGTTTGGACTCTATTCAAATACGCAAGAATCAAGTGCTGCTTAAAATTTGCTTGAGAAACACGTTTTGCTTTTAAGACCTGTATAAATATAATTCAGTCGTTTGTGCCGTCACTACAGAAGGTTTCGATTGATCAGGGAAGTGAACGTAAAACGTAATCTGTAACTTTTACATTGATTGCATTCACTTAGTTTATTTATTTCATTTTACAGTGATATTAAAAGTCTAAATATGGGCTTGTGCCCGTCTTGTCACGTGAAGTGAGTTATCACCCAAGTGTAATTTAAGAGCTTTTATTTTTTTGTCACGAGCGACATTAAACAGTATTATTGTTTGGGGCAAGGAACCATTTTCACACCTCACAATTGTGTTGTGTCCTGCGGGTCCACGGAGTGTCTTTTGACTGTGTGTATTTTGAACAAGTGCTCTTTACCTCCTGCTGCTGCAGATCCAAACTGCTGAGCTCCGAGCGGTGGGACACCAAACTGGCTGTATGACGGGACGGGGGCTCTGCTGAATGGTGCGTAGGAACCCGGAGCCTGGAATGATGGTGCTGCCGCCGCATTTGAGGGTCCAATTGATGACTAAAAAAAACAAAAACAAATACAGTCAGTTGGAAAAACCATGACGGCACTGATGTCAAAAAACAGCTCTTTCCGTCTAATTCACATGGGTGAGAAGTGGGACTGTACACGGACATTTTTTAACAATTGATTTTAGACATGGATGAATTCTACATTCACACCACAGTAATGGGATGCTGTCCTTTTGAAATATAACCCCAAGTAGGCTGTGAGCCTTCTTTACAACATCCATACAGCAATGTGATGATTCAGTAAGCTATAACCGAGATGCAGGTAACAATTTTTGACACCATGAAACCCGTCATGAAATATATAAATGTGTCAGCTACAAATGGACCAACTCATTAATGCTACAGGAGGCGATTGTGGCCATAACAGTTCTTTAGTCACAGCAAAAAGCCGACTTCTCCACACGGTCAAATTCTTTATATTTATACACGTTTTTTTCCCCACATACCAACAGAATATGGACTGAGCTGTGGAACCATGCTTGTCAGATCAAAAGTAATTATATTTTTTAAAGAAATTTATGGGCGAAAATGTGCAGGGTTATGATTTTAAAATATTGGCTATTTTATTTACGATCATGATACAATGGGTTTCCCAGCCAACCGTTGAAATACAATTTTTGTTTTTCTTCAAATATGTTTGTTTGACGTAATAAAAACAGAACAGGTGTAATTGATAACACGAATCAATCATTGTCTGCGTGTATTTCAGGCGAGCCACTTGTTACTTGGCGGGCATGCTGGCTCCACGGGGGACTGAAATGACACCGAGACCATCGTTAATGTCATGAGATGCACCTGTACCGTCCCTGCTCTGACACACGTCCAAATGAATGCCAGGAAGGAAAGGATCGTTTCAAAATAAAAGTGTTTTAACCACATTTTCAAATTGAGACATTGTGGTTTTAAGTCCACCTGCTTAAAACAGACTTGAACTAAAATTTGTCACGGTACAATATTTTTTTTAAACTTCTTTCTAATAAAGAAACAAACAAAACAACCTCATCATATAATAGAGACGATTTCAGCAAAAAGTTGTATCATTAACAGTGACCATAATGGGAAAAGCCCATGGACTTGCATAAAGAAAACTGTATGCCCTTTACCTGAGGACACTTTAGTTTTTCCACTGTGGGGTAACGCACAGGTGTAACTAACAACATTAATGATGGCTCTTTTCTACTCAAGCAATGACAGAGAAACAGCGAGAACACGTGCAAAGTGCATAATCCTGAATGAAATAACCTTAAAATATGACTTGTGTAGAAAACACACTGACTTTATGACAAAATGGCATATGTATATACAGCCACTGAGATCACAAAGGACCTCACCTGAACGATGGCAGGGTCCTGAGGCAGGCTGCTGGGGGCTTTGGGTGGCTCGCAGACCGTTAGGTCTTTTATATCACTTCCTCTGAAAATGATGTACTCAAACACTTCCTCCCGGGGTGGGATAGGCCTGTCGGTGGGCCTGTCCTCAGTGCCAAAAGAGCGAACTGTTGGGGGAAACAAATTCACAGGAGAACTGAAATGACTTTAAACTTTTAGCCTCCTTGTGAAGTCAGTCGATCTCTGCATCAGTGTAAATCCTCGCTGCAAGAACAGCCACCACATTTTAAACCATTCACATTCAATCAAAGCGGTATTATTTTCTTCTTTTTAAACACCAAAATAATAAACAATTTAAGTTAAGCTGCATTTCCTCCCATTCGTGTCGGCTGTAGGTAAATCCCAATTAAAGCCCGTTTCAAAAAGGCAACTTTCACCCGGTTTTATGGGACATTTATTTAAAACTCGCCCACTTTAAAGTCCACGCCGTCTCAAACCAACACATTAACATTACAGCTCATTATCACGGCCACCTGCTCGAAAATAATAAAACAAAACACATTTAAAAACGCAGCTTCAAACCAGCCGACGGCCCCGGTCGTCACGCCTCTAAGCCGACCTTACGGTGACAGTAACGAGGTGTCCCCACGTTTTCACGACCCGCCTCGGACTCGGGGTTCAACGCGGAGCTCCGAAACAACGTAAACAAAGGACGCCGCTAACAGGAAGCTAACGCGGCTCACGACGACGAAAACAAACCCCGAGTTTCCCCCCGGTTCACTGAAAGCGCCCGTTTCAGATCCCCGTCGTGTCCCGGTCGTAGGACAGTAATCCGGCTCTCGGGGAGGATTAACGTACCTTTAGCGAGAGCCACGGTGGAGTTCTCCGTGTCGATGGTGTACAAGATCCCCTCGTAGCGGATCTCGGCCTTGGAGATGAGGCTGATTTTGCTGCCGATGTACGGCGTCCCCCCTCCGCTCATGTTCGTCCTCCGGGCGGGTTGTTTTTACAAAAAAAAAAAAAAAAAAAAAAAAAAAAAAAAAGAGAGAGAAAAAAAAAAAAAGCGCACTTATTTCCGCGGAATACGTCTTCTGTCAAAGCGGAGGTCAGACGTGGTTTCTCAGGGCTGGGACATGAATTAGAGAGCAACGCCTCGAGTCCGACTCGCTCGCTTCACAACTGGTTTCCACCACGACATGGCCGTTTGCGTTTTCCGTCCCCCCCACCGCTAAGCATGCTGGGAAACCAAAAAAAAAAAGAGGGGCCGCGGTTTATTCTTCTAAAATCGCTTCCTCTTTCCCCCGCACTACTATCTTTTACGGTTGTAATTTCTCACAAAATGAAAACGACTAATCTGGCGAAACGTGGTGATCTTAGTGATACTAGGACTGAATGTGCCGTTTTATCGACCGCTAACTCATATTTTTGATGAAAGCAAACGAGTCCGTGTTATCGGAGGATACTTTAAAACAGGTTTGAGACGCGGCCACTCCGTCATATCGCGATATTGCACAGGACCACCCTGCCCCCATATTGTTAAAGAATACATTTTAGACATAGGCTTATATAAATTTTTTTTAATTATTTTTTTTCCCTATGTATAACATAACAGTTTGTATTTCACACATTGAGCCACATATTTTTATGGTATAAAACTCTGAAATACAAACACCCAGGACGTTTGTAAAGCATGTCTCCGTTTGGGATGGTTTTGTGACTGCGTGGGGCTTACACCATTAAAAGCCTTCTTTATTATATATATATATATATATATATATATTTTTTTTTAATTGGCTTTGAAGAAAAACGTGGAACAATTACGACCATAATGCTCACTGCCCTCCCTCTTTTAGTGACGTCAGACTCATTCCCACAATGCCTAGTAACACGCAGGCGCAGTGTAAAATAATATAAGACAGCTATCTGTGATCAGAGATGGCGGGCGCCTCCGACCCCCTGGAAGATATGCTCTTTTCCGAGGTGGACGAAAAAGCTGTGAGCGACTTGGTGGGCTCACTGGAGTCACAGCTTGCTGGGCAAAGCAACCCAGTGGGTAAAACAGACGAAAACGGAGGCGCTGGCTCTGTGGACCCCGCTAACCATCACTTAGGAAAAACGCGACCAGCTCCAGTGACCACCACAACACTAGAACAACAACAACAACAACAAGGACGGCGCAATAAACCCGAGATGCGCCCGGAGATCAACTCCAAAGACGTCAGCCCGGATACAACTGTCACATCTCCTTCAGCGGGCTGCGCCCCTTCTTTCGGGGAGCCCTCCGCCGCTCCGGCTGCCCGCGTGAACGCCGCCAGCGGCGGGTCGCAGTCACATGGAGCATCCATCACAACACCGACTGCGTCTGGCGCGTCAACTCCGGCATCCCCGCCAGCCGGCGTCAGCACCGCGTCGAGCCGGAGCGCTAAGGTTACACCGGGCACGGGGGAGCCGTCGGCAGAGGCAACCGCGCCGAGGAAACGCATCGCGACGCCGCGGAGGAGCGCCTCGGCTCGGATCAAGAGTTTGAACGGCGCAGCTGTAACGACGAGGAGGACCAGCAGCGCGGCGGCGGCGGAAAGCGTTAGCTGCGTGGACACCGGTGCAACTCCGCCAAACTCCGCTCGACCGGTCACATCCTCCATCAACACTACGACTTTCACCTTATCCAACGCTAGCCTGCCTGTAGGTCAGTCGGCTATTGCTCTGGACCGGGGGACTCCGACCATTGCTTTGCAAAGACTCCCGAGTCACATCGTGGCCAGTATAGCCCAGAACGGCAACGGGACCAGTGTTACGGCCTTGGTCCAGCAGGGCGCCCGTACAGCACCCGCCACCTCTCCAGCCTCACAGGAGAACCCGGGCAAACCGGTCACAGACACCGGGGCCCCCAAAACAGACGACTGTCAGTCCAAAATTGTAATGTCAAGCCAGTCTAGTAGTGTTAACTCTGTAATAAACACTGTTTCTTCTGCTTCCCCTGTGGTCCCACCAACTACAACTACAGCTGCAGCCGCAACCACCACCACCACAATAACCCAACCTTTAAGCTCTGCCACGACTGCTGCGTGTGTCACAGGGATGGCAACCAGTACTGTATGTGGGACTGCTCCGACCACAACAGTGACCACCACTATTAGTGTGGTCAGGCCCGCAGCTCCCTCTCCAACACCAGCAGTGGCCACCCCTGCTCAGTCTCAGCCCCGTCCTGGACTTGCAGCGCCTCAAAGGATCGTAGCCCCCCAGCTGATTGTCAGACCACCTCAGCAGCAGACCACCATTCAGCTGCCCCCTGGGTTTACCATCCCACCGGGTAAGGTTTGGATGAGGGGGAACGGAGCAGCAAGGAGGTGCCGTTACCTCCGCTGTTATAGTAACCTTACCAGAGGCTTCTGGGTTTGGTTGTCAGTATGGCGCAGTGTATTACGAGGTTGTGTGTGTGTGTGTGTCAAGTTCTCTTCTGTGTGTATTATAAGTCCCATAGTGTGGTTATTACTCGATGTTTTCATTCATCCTATGAGTGCTTTCAATTCTAGCATGGGTGGCTCCATCAGTGTTACTGCTATGATGTGCCAGCTGAGCTGCACAAAGTATTACATTCACATCAAGCATCCTTGACAACACCATATTAAACAACAGTGGATACCAAGTTTTCAGGTAAACCGCGACAAATAAAGTTTAGCTGTGCATTTTGATAATGTAGCTGATGCTTAAGTCTCTGATTTAAGTCTTCACAAGAGATTAAACTTGACTTTTTGCTCACAGGAAAAGCTGTCACACTTAAAGCTCAAGGCAAATGAGAAAAACATTTGACCGCCCATCTATTCACACATCAAATAGTATTAACAACAATGCCTCTTGCACAAACAGACATTTGTAAGTTGTTCATCTCCAAACTTTAGTGCAAAAGCATAGACTTAAACACAGTAAAATACTCTACACTGGGTCGCAGTTTTATTTTTAGCATGATATTACTGCTGCCCAGGAAATAGCAACTTGCATCATGGAGACCTGTTGCCTTCCACAGAGAATCTGCATCACTTGTGTGTTGCTGTGGAGTTCTTTGGTTAATCAAAGGAAACTTTTGGACATCCAGGTGAATATTTCTGACAGTGCTTCCCATTAGTTTGATTAGACCAGAGCATCTTCTACACACTTTTTTTTTTACTATGTAGATAACTTTATTTGTTAATACTTAATATTTTTTTTACTGATCTACACTGTATTAGTGTTCCGAGAAGTGTATTAAAGGCTCTGAAGTCAATCATGTAACTTAGGTTGAAGGTATTAATGGTGGCCAAAATTAAGTACCAGAGCTACATTTGATTTCTCAGACTGAAAAATTATAGTCAAGTCAATAGCTGCATTATTTTTTTTTTTTTATAGCCCTGATGTAGTTGTCATATTTAGATGGTTGTAACTTCCATTGAATCTCATATTGTGTTAAGTCGTAAAAAGGTCAGGTAACACCTGTGCACAGTGGTTAGAGCGGTTTCACTACTGCACTGCTGTTTAGTGTTGAACGCTGTTCTGAGTCATCTGACCTCAGATATAATGGCTGTCAGATAGTCGAGAGTCTGATCAGAATATGCTGTTATTCTTTTTATTGACCTCATGTCTTTTCACTTTGTGGGAATTCTGCAAAGATAAAGAAACGTGTAATGTTTTTTTTTTCTTGACCCGACACGGGCTACTTCAGAAGCATTGTACTATTATAAGTGCAAAGAGTCAGTGTGAGTAGCTTGAAATCAGAGCTTCAATCGGGTTCCTAAAACTCAGACGGTCTTTTATGCACGACACTCGTATTACAAGGTCTTTGGATCATTCCTCAAAATGTTAACTTTCTAACATTAGATAAACATTACCTTGTAAACAGTGTTATATTGCAGTGATTCACTGACATGACCACTAGGTTAACTCTGCATGCAGTCAGTAAAATGTACAGTATCTAGCTCGCGGCCAATTCACATCCCATCCAGTGACGGTGGTGTTTTGAGGTTTTCTCTAATTCATGTTTCCTGCTGTTCTTCAGGGATGGTGTTGGTGCGTACAGAGTTAGGCCAGCTAGTAATGGTACCTCAGCAGGCTTTGGCTCAAGCTCAAGCCCAAGCCCAGGCCCAGAACAACATCTCTCCACGGCCTGCTACCCCCACCACAGGGACATCCTTCAGAGTCACTACGCCGCAGGTGAGCCTCCGCCACACTGCCAACACCATAGCTGCCATTTGCAGACTCTCACTGATATCATTGTGTCACACAGTATTACTGCTCATATAATGGGTCTGTTCAGCAAGACCAGAACAAGAAGACAGTTTAGGGTGCTGCTTAAAAGTGGAGTCACAGATTCTGGAGAAAGATTCTTGATATTTGAACTCAACAACCCAACAAATACACCCCTCCCCTAATTGCTCAACCAGAAGCTTCACCCCCCCCCCCCAGAAACACAACAACCAAAACACAACGGAGTAAAACTTCAGCAAGGTAGTCCTTTAGATTAGTTTTAACAAAGTTACAGTGACCAAAGAAAGCTAACAAGGCAGGTAACGCTAACTAGCATTTCAAATTACGCATCAATCCAAATGTGCCAGCACATTTTTTTGTTTATAGACTTTTTTTTTTTCGTGTGTGTGTTTTTGACTATAAAACCCTTCGGAAATGTTGTACTGACAAATGCTTTGAAATAGAGTGAACAACAACAACACGGCAGGTAATGTAATTAGCGTTTGCAGCGATACTCATCTGTCCTGCTGCTATAACTGTTTGAGAGATAAACACACAAACCGCCCAACTTGTGAGAGACAGTCCCTGTAAAAGTCACTAATCAACCAGTATTCAGCGTAAAAAGGGTTTAAACAACCGCAAATAGCGACTGAAATGCAGAAGCATGAACAACTCTCACAGGCAGCGAACTCAGAATCACCTCATTAAAACGGACAGAAAAATGACTATCTCTAAAAAAAATAAAACACCACTGGACTAAACATGAACACAAAAAGTGCGTGGCATAAAAATGAAGAATATGCGTGTCACTTTTTCACGGAAGCACACGCTAAAAAAAAAAAAAAAAAAAAAGTTCTTCAGACGTCACCACGAGGTAGAAGCTGTCATGTGCTCGTCTCACTGCCGTGTTTACGCACACACACGTAGGCACACCGAGTTCAAGACACAGTATGATCTAACGTTACCTACCTGTCAGGCGGAAAACAGAGCATCCTCCTCATCCGTCTTCATGCCTCGATCAGAGCACTTCTTTTTTCCCTTTTCATTCTTCTGACCTTGTCCTCTTGTCCTCCTTGTCCTCCTTGTCAATGCTGTTGCGTTGTGCAAGTTCAGCACGTCAGCGTGTGCCAAACTTACCGTCTCTCTTGCTCCCACTGTCTCCTTTTATCATCTCCCTGTCCTCCTGTAATGTGCACAAGTAGGAACACCTGCTGTTGAACACCCAGTGTTGTCCAGAAACACCTTTTTTTTTTTTTTTTTTTTTTTTTTTTCTCTTTTTTTTTTTTTTTGGAGACGTTGAGGAGATATTGGTTAAATTGGGCCAAAAGTGTATTAAATCAGAATTAAAAACTCTACCTTTAAATACAGAGATTTTATTTTAAATTGGTGATTTCCATGTGGGTAAGAACAAATCTGTGGTCTGTACCTGTTCTGTGAGTCACATCGAATTTTTTTTTTTTTTTTTTAATATTTGTTTTTTATTGCTCATTTATGTTTTGAAATTTAGAAAATGAGAACCAACCTGGGAGGACTAACCAGAAGAGAGTTTAATGATACTTGTTACCTGGGACTGCACTGAATGGATATTCGGGAGGGACATGTCTCATAGGTTCATTGTAGAATTAAATAAAATGTTACTTTGTCCGCATGAGAACATCCAAAAATATTGATTAAGAAAATTGAATTTAACATTACGGTTTATGTAACAATTGTTAATAATGATACAAACACCAACTGTAGAGCTTAATATCATTCAAAGTTGTGATTGTATCCATTTAAAACAAACATCTAAAAGCATGTTTACTGTTGGAGTAAACGTGCTCAGAGACACAGTGAGAGATGAAATTAGATTAAGATTAAAGTGTTAAGATTGTGCAAGGGTGCTCATTCCTTCACTGTGAAGCCACAACAGAGAAGATCCTCGAGTGAACGTGTGGTCCTCTGAGTGGTGGTATGGCCCAACAGGTGGTTGACCGTGGCTCGGAGGTAAGAAGGAACAGTTCCCCTACATGCCCAGCACCAAAGTGAGAGCCATGGTAATGAACAGAGAAGGAGAGTGGTGCAGGAAGTCCTGGGGAGGTTGATGAGCAGGCAAATGGCAGCATGCTGGATCAGCTTTAGAAGTCTAATGGCACATTGTCTTCAGAAGGAGGGAGTTGTACCATTATAGGCGCATTTGGGATACCTCTATGGTGAGGAGAGAGTGAGACCTCCTGATCTTGTAAAGGAGAAATCAACAGGAGATCTTTACTGCTGCTGTGTTTGCAGAGGACGTCAGCTTGTTGTTCAGGTTCCCTGGCAGATTTTTCGCTGTCCGAGTTGATGCCTCCGTGGTGATGATACTGCTTTAGTGAGGGACTCTTTCCCTCACTAACAGAAGGTCAGTTTTGTCACGGTTGAGCTTTGATATTGAGATGTTGGCTGCAGTTCCAGATGGGGGGGGGGATAACAAGGATATATGGGTGTCACCCACATGGTGGGAGGAGAAGCTGTGTGAGTGTTTGACAGCGGTCAGTGTGCTTGTGTGGAGGAAGAAGAGGAGAGAGCCCAGGACGGTGGCCTGGTGAACTCCTGTTGTCTGGCTGCGTGGTTCGGACTGCTACCTGTACTTGCAAAGGTTTTGGGTTTGAATCCCAGCCTTGGTCTGTTCTTTATGGAGTTTGCATATTCTCCCCACATTTGAGTAAATCTTCTCTGACACTAAAATACAGGAATGTGTGACATACAACTATTAGTGCTCTTAAAAAAGATTTCAAACCTCCTGGCTGCTGTACTGTGGCTGTATGTAAACACTGAATGCAGCCTCTGTGATGTCACCCATTAGTTTCCTGAAGAGCAGTTTTAGGTCTGGCCCTCAGCATCTTCGCTGTGCACGACGCAGCCTCACTCCCAGCTAATCCAAAAATGGGCAAAGAGGTTGTGTGTGTGTATTATATGTGCCATGGTATGTGCCATAGTGTGGTTACTGTTCTTGCCCTGCTGAGGCAGACAGAGGAAGCCTGATTGTTGAAACCTGCAGGCAGCTCGCCAACTCTGATGGCACCCACCTGTCACTCAAAGCAGCCCTGCCCTTAATGCATAACGTTAAGCTGTAGTACAACTTAAAAGGGTGAGTTATTTAAAAAAAACAAAACAACAACAACCCCTGTGCAGATAGCGTGAATGTCGAAATTAGCTGGAGAGACCAAAAAACGTTTTTTTCACCTGGCTGTAAACTTGACTCTCTTTTAGAGGCAGCCTCAAGTGGCCATTTAAGGAACTTCAGGTCTTGGTACTGCTGGCTTGGCTTCATTTTTCAGCCCCAGAGGTTGCTGCTTGGCTACTGCTGCTCCCTGCTCCTACATAGTCAGGATGGAGCCACAGTGATATACAGTGCTACTCCACTAGGAATTAACATGGAGCAGGGAAAGCATCTGTATGCATATATGCACTTTGCTTTGGGCTGAAAAAAAATCTGTAACCTGCAGACGTCTGTGAATGTGCATATTTTTACTCTCAGTAGCTACAGTCTGGTAAAAAGCTGTTTTTTCAGAAGGAGCAGGTAAATAATTCTCATCTTGTCCAGATGTTGCTGCAAGACTTTTGACATGTCCAACAATGAATGTAAGGCAGATAAGTCAAATAATGCAGAGTAAGACGTGGGGTCATAGGTTTTCATCTGACAAAAAGTTTGATTCCAGAGCTACAGCACAGAGGGACGATGTACAGCTCATGGTGCTGAATTTAGGTGGAATAAACTCCACTAGATGAAAATCAGTAGAAACAGAAAGCCATGATGGTGAGAGTGATGTGTGAAAGTGACAGTGAGTTTGTATTATTTTTCAGCAGCCACTGCTCTCTTGTGCAGAGGAAACATACACACATTCCACATATACCAAACATTGTTTTTTGTGGATGGGCATTCAAAGCTTATTTAAAAAGCAATTTTAAAAGAACAGAACTCAAATCATACAAATTTCTATTTTGATGCTAAATTAAAAAATTTCCCCTCGGGGATTAATAAAGTAAATACCTACCTGTAAAACGTCACTGTTATTTTAAATCCACACTGCTCAGCATAGTCATTAACCCCCGTTTTACACCAATGCGATGCATATTAGTTTTTAGGAATGCTGTAAATAGAAATGAACATATCTTCCAGGGGCCGTATTCACAAAGATTCCTAGGACGACAAGTTAATCCTAGTGACAAAGTTCTAATTATATATGGTGCAGGAATGTTTGTGGTCAATCTCTTTGGAGACACTCACTTCTTCCACTCAACGCAATAACACCAAAGATCTGAATCAGAATCAGCTTTATTGGCCAGGTGTGTTGACACATACAAGGAATTTGACTCCGGTTGTAGCTTCTCTCTCAGCGTGCAAAAAAACAAAAATAGACAGACATAAATAGACATATAAAACATAAATAGATATATATACAGCTAAGAAACAAATATATACATATATACACCTAAACAATGGTGCAATTGCACTTAGTGCAAATGGTGCTGATGCGGTTGGGTGTAGTGCAAAACATCCAGTGATGTTGAAGATGTTATGTGTTGAGCAGAGTGACGGCCTGCAGATAAAAACGGTTCTTGTTTCTGGTGGTCTTGGCGCACAGTGATCTGTAGCGCCTCCCAGAAGGGAAGAGCTGGAACAGTGGGCGTCCAGGGTGGGATGGATCTGCAGAGATGCCACCGGCCCGTTTCCTGACTCTAGATGTGTGTAAGTCCTGAATGGAGAGCAGGTCGGCACCGATGATTTTCCCTGCAGTCCTGACTGTCCGTTGTAGTGTGTTCCTGTTTGGTGGCCGATCCAAACCGGACGGTGATGGAGGTGCAGAGAACAGACTGGATTACGGCGCTGTAGAAATGGACCAGCAGCTCCTGGGGCAGGTTGAGCTTCCTGATCTGCCGCAGGAAGTACATTCACTGCTCGGCCTTCTTGATTATGGAGTTGATGTTGGACTCTTCAGGTTCTGGGAGATTGTGGATTCCAGGAACCTGAAGGTTTTCACAGCAGACACGGTGTTGTTGAGGATGGTGATCGGGGGCAGAGTTGGGGGGGGGGGCTCCTCCTGAAGTCCACTGTCATCTCCACAGTCTTGAGCGGATTCAGGTCAAGGTGGTTCTGACTGCACCAGAGAACCAGCTGTTCAACCTCCCGCCTGTATGCAGACTCATCACCGTCCTGGATGTGTCGTCTGCAAATTTCAGGAGTTTGACAGATGAGTCTCCTGTGGTGCAGTCGTTGGTGTAGAGCGAGAAGAGAAGACCAGTGGGGAGAGCACGCACCCCTGGGGGGCGCCATGCTGATTGTCCGGGTGTTGGATGTGAAGTTTCCCAGCCTCACCTGCTGCGTCTGTCAGTCAGGAAGTTTGAGATCCACTGACAGGTGGACGCTGGCACGATGAGCTGGGAGAGTTTGGTGTGGAGGGAGAGTTTGGTGTGGAGGGTGAGTTTGGTGTGGAGGGTGAGTTTGGTATGGAGGGTGAGTTTGGTGTGGAGGGTGAGGGTGAGTTTGGTGTGGAGGGTGAGTTTGGTGTGGAGGGTGTCCAGGATGATGGTGTTGAACGCCGAGCTGAAGTCCACAAACAGGATCTGTCCGTATGTCCCTGAGAAGTCAAGGTGTTGCAGGATGTAGTGCCGTCCCATGTTGATTGCATCATCCACCGACCTGTTTGCCCTGTAGGCAAACTGCAGGGGTCCAGCAGGGGGCCTGTAGTGTCCTTCAGGTGGGCCAACACCAGTCTTTCAAAGGACTTTATAACTACAGACATCAGGGCAACGGGTCTGTAGTCATTTAGTCCTGTGATGGAGGGTTTAATGAAAGTGATCACACACAAAAAACCAGCGCTTTCACAGCCTCATATTGAGACACACTTGATTTAATTTCCACTGGATGTCATTGTCCATTCAGTGCCATTTCTCACATGAGTGCATTTTTTGTGATCACCCAATCACATCTCCTAAAAGCATGTGTTACACCTAGGAACGGGGTTCTCCGCGAGGGTTTGCTCCAAACAGCCTAGCTCCAATGACTCCCATTCAACTTCTCTCCTGTAATAGAAAGTCAATACATTTTTTCCACAAGTCATATTGGCGTTGCCTGCTAAATTCACTCCTTCTCATTAGTGTTCTGGAGGTCCATTTGAAAAAAATACCCTCATTTATCAGACATTAGGCCTCAAAAAGTGGCATTTTTAGGGGCGTGTGTCTTTTATTGACAGGCCTGTGGTGCAGTCAGGTTTCCGCTACTGGTGAGCGGTGTAGAGTCCTCAGCTTCCCAATTAGATTGAGTCAGATTCACCGCTTGCTCTTCCCAAGCGCGTCCATATATGGTCAGTTCTGGCTCCAAAGTAGCAAGATGGCGACAGCCAAAAATCCCAACTTGAGCTTGAATACTCGTGGTTTTGCAGTTTGCCAAGTAAATAATCTTTCAGTTTAATTCAGGATTAGAGAATATTTACTTCGGAGGATACATTTATTGTAGATGACAGTTTTCTACACTGGGGTTAAATTAGAAAGAAATAAAGTTATACTTAATGGCTTTGTGTGTAATTTAATTTTAGACCTGTTGTTACAGTAGAGAAGCAGAAGTTCCTGGTCTTTCATTGTTTTCCTTTTAAAATGTGGCTAGATTTCAGGTATCTTCGTGAAAACTAAACTGACTGATTAAATGTGAGAAACTTCGATCTAATTATATGTGGGCTCCACCGTTGATGTTGGCTGGGCACCACCTCTTTAAATGAAGGGCTTAATTCGTGACCCTAATTGGTCTGTGATTAATATGTTAAACTGTGTAATTACAAAGAATGAATATTCTTGATTATTTTATCTATAGATTAAGATGAGATTAATCGGTGAATTAATGTCTCAAGGCTTCCTAATGACTCCATGGGGTCCTCTCATCAACATTTAATGAGCTACTAAATCATTAATTGGAATTTGCTTATTATCACCTGTGGATACATCATTCATTTGAAAAGTTGAGCTTACCCTGGTGGGTCCACACCCTCGGAACTTAATTGCTTTTAATAATGAGGTTACTAAATTGTTAGTCCCCCATAGTTTCTCTGTAAATCAAGCAGGGCGACTGAAATGGCTCCGACATTACAGTGATAGCAGAGCACTAATAAACCTGTCAGGTGTTCACAGTTTAATATTTGAGCATCCTAATCTCTTTTGACTGGTGGTTCCCTTGTTGATGTGAGAGCATAAAATGCTCCCTTTGCCATATCAGAGATGTTTTTTTTGGCTGTTTATAATATTTTTGGTGAAAATTATTCTTGTTTATTGTCAATTAAGCTTTAAATAGTTCAAATATGCAAACATGTGGAGCTGGAACAAGTTAAACTTTTCTTCAGAATGTTTAATCTATTACTAAAATCGCTGCTGATTCATTTTCAGCTCTGACATATAGTTAAGTTATCAGTGGAAAAATGCATGCCGCCCAACACACCCTGAAATCCCAACCCGCAATGTTTTGAAACTCACCTTTGACCTCTGCGGAGTCTCAACACCACAGTATTTTTGAAAATGACTTCAAAATAGTCTCTGTTAAATGTTCTGTCAATCCAATAAGTGACAAATCAGTGTGTCTTAAGGAATGTGAATGGCGATGAAAGAAGCTTCAAACAGCCCTCGCCAAACAAAACAGTAACAACTGCTTGAGACAGAAAGACTCAGTGTTAAAAGGTTAAAACTAATGTAGCAGCTCAGTCTTTGTTCTGATCTTTAAAGGCTGCATTAAAGAGGCCCTCTGAAGATATTTGGCACCTGTTTGGCACCATATCACTAACTGCAAAGACAAAAGACTGACACTAGAGGGCAGCATTTCACTGTGTTTTTCAATTTGGCTCGACTTTCCTCTGTATTTCGATCACTTTGCACTTAGGGACTGTAACTATTTGATATTCTTCTAACATGTTGGGGTACAGTAAAATATGTATTCATCCTATTTTATAATGTTATTCTGAGTCTTAAAACTGCATCTTGAATTGTAAAAAGATAACAGAAACAAAAGTTGGTTTGGACTTAAATCGTGTGGCAGAAATGATGTCAAAACTGATGATAAATATCCACCTACAATTACATACACATATTTAAAATGAAATAGCACTTTATTAGTGTGCATATGTTATAATAGTAGTGTTTGGTATACCCATCATCCAGCAGCAGTGTAACACTTTTCAGCCAGTATTGTAGCACCACAAAGTGAACTGTCATTTAAAGTCAAACTCCCACCTCAGTTTCTCTGATGCTGTCATAGAATATCAAACCTGTGAATGTTGGTCAGAGTCTGTATCACACTGAAACTGTTCTTTCATCTCCCGGACTTCATAGACCGAAGTCTGCATCAGTTACACAACAGTACCCAGCTCCAGCCGCTCTGCTCGCAGCCAGCCAACCTGTATCCATCCTGATACGCTCAAAAGAGAGTCGCAGATTGTCATCGCCTCTCACAGTCACTCTGATGACAAATTAGTGGGCCGCGGCGTTGCCATCTCGACAGGAAAAGCAGTAGCAGGGAAATGAAAGGGAATGGTGTTTATTCCCAGAGCTCGAACCCCTCTGTCGGCCTGTCACTCTTCCCATGACCCTGAGGGGAGAAGCGGAAGGCATCCTGAGCTTCCTTCCTTCCATACCTGTTAAATCATTCATCATCCAACTGCCTGATTATTTTAAAAAGCTAACAAGGCTGTGGTTCTCGAGTGTGTTTGTGCATGTCTGTCTGAGGGAGAGAGAGTGAGCAAGAGAGGGGCATAGCTGGCGGTGGGATGCACCCCGTGGCTCTTACCAACCCCCCTCCTCATCCCTCATACACCCACTTCCCCCCAACTCTTTGGTACAACACTCTTTTGAATCCTACAAAACTTTTAGTGGAAGTGGTGTGTGTGTGTGTGTGGGTGTGTGTGGGTGGTGGGGGGCTCCCTCCTTCTTTTCTCATCCTAATTCTTCTCCCCTGCACCGTCGTCTTTGCCTCCTTCCTGTCGTTGGCAGAGTTGTGTGTCTGTTTTCATTTGTGTATGAGACAAGTGCAGTTTATCATGCGCTGTGTGTGTGTGTGTGTTTGTGTGTGTGTGTGTGTATGTGCGCGTGTGCTTTGGCTTGTCTGTGAATATAAGGCAGAGTGCCAGAGGTCGGGGCAGAGGCCCTCCTGGGTTGTCTTGGCCAATAGAAGGATAGCAGGGAAGCAGCCAGGAAATGTTTATGAGCATCTGTGTGTGTGAGTGTGTGAGTGTGTGTGTGTGTGTGTGTGTGTGTGTGTTAGACAGAGAGAGAGATGAGCCACTGGGCATCAGTGTGGTTTTGTGGCATTTGGCACTCTCTGCATATCCCTCTCATTTGCTCTCTTCCATTTCATATGTTTGCAAACTTGAGTTGTGATAAATGTCAGCATCCACCTGTATGACTCTTATTTTAAAAACTCTTATGGTGTGTATGTGTATTTGCTGTAGTGCTGGGCAATATATGAATATTATATGAATATTATATTGACTTGAGAACAGATATCATCTTGCATATCATCGTCTTGGATATCATAATGTCTTGATATGTCATAAGTGTTATTTGCTGTATTTAAGTGATGTCATTTTCTGAACTTACCAGACTGTTCTAGCTGTTCTGTCTCTTAGTGATTACTGATGATTATTTATCAAAAATCTCATTGTACCAATAGTCATCCTTACAATGCGGTCACAGTATCAATCTCAAGGTATTTGGTCAAAATGATCCTGATATTTGATTTTGTTTGAAGCTCATCTCTAGTTTGCAGCTCTTTCGAAGAAGCTGCAGTATTTCCATACTTCACAATGCTCTGACCTTATTCCACATACTTGCAGCCTACTTTGAATGTATATTTCATGACTGGGTAAATACCATATGTGTCTGATTTAATGCGATTTATCAACCTAGTTTTACATTTTGCCGTCAGACTCCAGTTACAAATGTCTGTTTTATTATTTTCCGCATGGATAAACAATTAAATGAAGCACACCTACCCAAGAACTCTTTGAACATCTCGAATGAATGTGTATAAAAGTGTTTGTTCGTAGTTTGAGCAGTATGTAAACATAAAAAATGTAAGTCTGTAAGTCGACACTTTCACTTCCCAGTTAATGATTTATATAAAATCCAATCTGCTGGAGTAAAATACCAGCGATATGATATAAAAAATAATCTGTTCAAACACTTGCAAACAACTCGTGTAATAAATTTAAGTAGTAGTATAAGTATAATTAGTTCAAATGTTCTGTATGATCTGTTTGCACTGAATGGTTTTATTTTGGTGTTATAATGTGTCCCAAAATGTTATAATGTGAGTCTGCAACACTCCTTGAACCGATACTATTAAATCACATTGTTTGACTGCCACACCACTACAGTATGTACTGTTAAAAGCAGCTCCTAATGAGAGTTGATGTTAGATTTAAACATGTGGTTTAGTTTGCTATCAATTTATTCATTTATTTACTTATTTCTCAGCTCATGACTTCATTCCTTCCTACCCTTATAAATTGTCATAATCCACTTCATGGCTAGTAAAGGAAATTTCCTTGTATAAAATGTCAACAATTGCTGGAGCATAATGTTGCAGTGGTATTATGTATATAATGTTAATTTAACACAACTGGCAGATTTTTTTTCTTTACATGCTTTTCTTTGCTTTGACATCAGAGTCAAGTTTCTCATCACAGACAGAATCAGGAATAGACAGGGATATGTTTCTAGATGCGATCGGGTCTTTGCAGATGCCTCGTTATGCTAATTTCTTTATGAGTTTCATTAGTCATACCAATTATTATGGTGTCTACAGTTTTCATTAAAACAAATGCCAGTTAGGCAAGCTAATTTCTCACAAGAAAATGATGTTCCAGGAAAACAGCAATTTGATTCATCTTCTATTAAAAGGCTTTGCGTGTCTATTTTCCAAAATAGAAGACGGTAAATACCCTAAATTATTTAAATATGAACAATGATCATGAATTTTTAAAGTTGGTTAGTTGTAACGTGAGAATATACTGTATATAACTCACGCTTTCATGCAAAATTATGCTCTGAAAATTGGCAGCTTAACTAATTTAATGCGTTTGCTGCACCTTTTAGTTAAAGGTCCCATATTGTATAAATTCAGATTTCTGGTTATATTTGAATTATAAATTAGATCTGGGTTTAATATAGATACACTGAAAGTGTCAAAACATTAAATCCATGGAGAAATGCACACTGCATGTATTCAACAACTTTGCTGTTTGGACATCCATATGTCACTAACTCACGCTAGGTCATATGTTCACCTTCAGCACGACCCACAATCTAACCTTTCATGAGGAAGAATAACACAAACGGCTCATTGTATTGTGGAGCAAGCACGCCACAAGATCAAAGGAAATTTGTGTTTGACCTGTGCGTGTGTCACTCAGAAAAGAATCAGCCAATCAGAAGAGAGGGTTGCTGATATTGCTGCACCTTAAAGACACAGATGCACAACAGCCTGTTGAGAGAGAAGTTTAAGAAAG
Source organism: Embiotoca jacksoni (assembly GCF_022577435.1). NCBI lineage: Eukaryota > Metazoa > Chordata > Actinopteri > Embiotocidae > Embiotoca > Embiotoca jacksoni. The sequence goes on along the minus strand of NW_027185414.1, from coordinate 5,364,819 downwards.
GAGATGTACGAGGGTGGATCAGTAAGTTCTGAGACTGCTGTGCGTGATGAAAGGGCGGAATTGTGACGCACGGGAAACAGAAAAGCTGTAACCCTCACGGCTTAGTGCTCCAAGTTTCGTCGCTAGAGGAAAATCACCGCCTGAGTTACACATGCTTTTGGGAGCAATGGTCCGGGTGCTTCTGCAATATTTATGCACCTCTGCTCTCTGAGCAGAGAGAGCACATCAAAGTTTGTGATGAGAAACTTGTGTATTTCCAACGCGCTGTTAGCGAGAGTGTTGTCATTTTGGAGAACACAACTGCCATCACGCCGCAGCTCAGGTCATAGGCACTGAATATTTTCTGTCAAACGCCTCAGATCATCACAGTAGAGCTGTGTGTTGACAGTCTGACCCTGGGGGACGAATCCACAGTGCACAACCCCACAACTGTCAAGGAGAACCCACCTGGTTGTGCACCTAACCTGATGCGCCTTTTTCGGTTTTGGACAGTGACTTTCTGTCACTGAAAACATCTCTCCAGGCTCGTTGCTTCATTGCCGTAGGCTTCCTGAAGCATTTTAAGGGTCTCCATTGCCGAGTGCCTTCAGTTCATGTCCACGGAGAAATTGCATTGTGGATCAGTGCTCACAAAAACTTGCGTAATTCGGGTCCTGATTTTGTTGAAGTGATGTAATTTGTACCACTTACTCGTTGGGGTTATACCTTCTGCTCCGTGCACGTTACGGTGTTTCGCATTTTTCACGCACAACTGGAGCAACTTTCTGATCCACCCTCGTAAAACTATACTGAGATGGTTTTTGGACCCTTAAATAAACTGCAAACAAAACACCTGAAAAGTGTACAATATGGGACCCTTAAAAAGAAGCCATCTTGTACATACATAGCCAATCAGATGTTTGCTGCTGGTTTCTCCTTTCTCATTGACTTTAACCTGTTGGTTAGATTGAGCCAAAAAGTCAACCCATGTACAATATTCATTTTTCCGTACTCTTCTCCATTTCCTCACCTTTTTTTTTTTTTTTTTTTTTTTTTACATCTACCCATACAGAAAAACAACAGACAGGATATTTCCCGTTAGTTACCATGCCTCATTAGCTTCTGTACAGGTAAATGTCAGCAGCAGTGTTGGTATGTGGACACAAAAGTCCCTCCTGCCTTCAGACCCCAGCAGTATGACACCATGAGCCACTGCTACCTGACCAAACATGCTTCCTTGTGTTTCAATCTTCACCAACATGCTGCCACTTTCCTTCTTCTCTCCTGCTGTCATGACCTTTCCTCATCTGTCTGCGAGGCACGCTACTGCTCTTTTCTTCTCCTGTTGCACTCTGTCTCGCACACTGTCCCGGTCTTTTCTCTGCCTCCCATCTTCTACCTTTTCACTCTGTCTTTCACCGCTGAATCTGACACAGTCTCACCGACGCTGCTTTCTCTTTCTTTGTATCTTTTGATGTGGCTTGTATTCATTTTATCTCCAATGTTCCTCCTTCGTCTTTGATACCTTTATGCTCTGTTTCCCTGCTCCTCTTCTTCCGCTCTCTGTTGCGCTATTTCTTTCCAGCAGTCTCCCGTGACCTCTCAGACCACCAGGCAGTGTCCTTTGACCCCGGCCAAGATGGCACCGGCTCCCTCTCCTACTCCTTCCAACCCTGCCCTCCAGACTTCTTCCTCCTCTTCTTCCTCCTCCTCCTCCTGTCCTGCACTGCGCCCAGTGAGATAACCCTCCTTACTCGCCGATTTTTCTGTCCTTTGCTCACGTTTCCCTCCTTTAGCATCCCTGACAACTGATATGGAAAGACAGTGTTTTGGCTCAGTGATAGTTTAAAGGTTACACAAAGGGTTGTGAACCAGCTTGAAGAATCTAAGAAGGACTAAGACAAGGACAGACATCAGTTGATGTCAGTAGAGAAAAACAGACTCTAATGCTTAAAATATTTTACCATATATGTTTGAGGCAATTCCTTCAATGTGTGCCACCTGATGGAAAAGTTTCTTGTGTACATACACATAGTAGTGTAAATACTATAACTAACATTTTGTAGTAAAAGCAGTTTTTGTTAGTTGTTGAAGAATATCTGTAAATTGTGGAGTTTTTTAATCATCCCGAGCATTTAAAAAGTTAATGTGGGATATTTGCATAACATTTTTTTAAGATGTATTAGTGAGCATGATATGACTTTTCTCTAAGTTGAAAGTTTCACAACTTTTATTTTGAAATATCATCTTGCAAAAAAAATTATTTGCAGAGAAAAACACATCATAACTATATAACATTTCTAAGGAACTAAAGCTCTGGAGGCTCTGCTACATTACATATGTGGATATATATGTGGCCTTGCTACTGTCTATATGTGTATAATGTGTCCCCTGCATTTTTGGTGTATTCACACCTGTATTTAGAACTGTCCACTTATGATTGCATCACATAAGATGTATTGTATTGCCAAGTATGAGCAGGCCCAGAGAGACTCGGAGGAGGTGATGAGGGCTTTCTAGTGAGAGACTGCTAACGGCTCCTCAGCTGATGAGTAGATTCTGTGTATTTTCTCGTCATTCATCCTCTCATGTCTGACAATAAGTAGCAAATGTTTGGAATTACTGGTGACAAATCTTCAGAGGATGGTGGAAAGTTCTCCTGTGAGGTAGCTGACTATTAAGAGAAGCTTTGACGGCCTCCTGTGTTTGTCAGCCTCTAGCTTGTCACTTCCTCCCCTTCCTCCTCCTTGTCTGTTAAGCGATGTCCACTGAAGTCAGGACACCAGATGTGACAGGAGCGCTGTGGCGCCTGCCTCCTGTTCTCTGTGGCCTTGCTGCGAGCGAGGCGTCACGTCCTGTTTATCTCTCTGTCTCTTCCTTGCTCTTCCAGAAGGGCCCTGTGGCGCCGGTCGTGGCTGTGACGGCTCCGCAGCAGACCCCCGTGGTTATGGCGCCGCAGGCCCCGATCCAGTCCGCCTCCCAGCCAGCACAGCCTCCGCAGACGGCCATCGCCGCGGCCCCCGGAGGTCCTGTCGTGTCCCAGGTCCGTTCCCTCAACCGCGCTGCCACCCCTCCTTCCACCACCGCCCACACTCCACCCTGAAGGGGCGCAGGCTCTGTCACAGCTGCCAGGAGGCTGGTTGTGTCACAGGCTCAAGCCCGGACCCACAGCCTCACCGCATCACACAGCTGGCCATGGACAAAGAGTCTCACACATGCCCACACACGTTCGCGCTCATACATTCACACTAGTGCACACCAGCCCAAGGACAGACAGACAAAGGCACAGACTCACCATGAACTCATGTTTATGCATATTCCGAAACATGCAAATACTGTTACAGATATATACAGATTTACACACATATACAGATACATATATGCTGGTACATAGATACTTAAGCCACAGTTTGGGCACCTGACCGCTCAAACTGCTCATGAGTTCATTTGGTGATGAAGATGACTGGGCAACAGGTGCACTGACTTCTGAGTGATGCTTGCCAGCTCCTTTATCAGTCCAATTCATTTTCATTATGTAATATCTTTGTGAAGTTTAATAAGGAAATGCATTACGAATAGACGATAGATAGATACGAATTGTTTTCTTATCTTTGCAGGAAATGCAAGAAAATGTGAAGAAGTGTAAGAATTTCTTGGCCACGCTTATCAAGCTGGCATCTCACAATTCTCCGTCCCCTGAGACCTCCAAGAACGTCAAGGCTCTGGTTCAGGACCTGCTGGTGAGTTTCAAGGACCAAACGAATTAACACTGCTCATTCCATTAGACATCACAGAAGCGTTGTGGTTGTGTAGTTGGGACAGGTTTGGGGCCAATCTTATATTTACAAAAACTGACAGAATCCTGGCAGGTGTTTCTTTTCCTAAAACCACATTGTTTATGCAACTGAGTGACCGCAATGATATGATGACAAGACGAGTGTAAAACATATGTAAGAGCAAGTCGACACTGACACTTTAATGTGCTGTTGTATTGAATATTTCCAACCTGAAGATGGCAGCATGAAACTCTTTCCAAAACTCTGCTGAATTCTGCGTTTATACACAGTTACACATCAAGTTGCACCCTGAGGTGCCAGGATGGGAGTCCAGTGGTTGATCCTCACCTTTAGTGATGGGATTGCATCTTGTTGTGTCGAAGTCACCGTGATGTACTTCACATACTGTCTGACTTTTCTCGTAAAGTGGAGTTTATGTTTTACTGTTACCCTAACAGGATGCAAAGATTGAACCGGAGGAGTTCACCAGCCGACTGCAGACTGAGCTCAAGTCATCTCCGCAGCCTTACCTGGTGCCCTTTCTGAAGGTGGGTTTCTTGCGAGTGAACTTTCTTTTTAACATTCCCTTAAAGCTCCATAAACTGTAAGACTGTTTCGTACACTGACTGAAGCAATGGTTCACTGAACTGGATTCCTTCGTCTTATGGCTTAAACGTCTCCCAAATCAGATCTTGTATAGTGTCCATAAACTGGCTACTTAACAATAAACCCTGTTATCTGGGTCCCTGCATTGTAAGTTTACTGGGCCCCTTGGTTACTTTTAAAATTGACCCCTAAAATTGTTTCTTGAATTGCTTCCTAACCTGCCCCTTAAATCATTCCCTGACGAGGCTCCTTAAGCTTCCCCTCTCATGTACTTCCCTAAACTGACCCCCACCAGAGCCAGTGACGGCTAAGCCTGACAGTAGAATAATATACACAAACACACTCACACACACACACACACACACACACACACACACATATCCCTCTGGCCTGACTTCTGACTGTGTGTGACAGTGGCCCCTGCAGCCATCCCTGCCAGTAGCTAGCAGGTTTTTCAGCCAGCTGTGATGAGCGTCACATCAAGGCTCTCGACCGCTCCAACCCACCCACAAACACATGTTGTCATGTGATGTTAGGCCGCTTACGTCAAAAATCTGCCTGAAATAGTCTGTATGGAACATCGTCAGCTCCTCAGGTCAGCTGTGACAGTGGCTTATCTTAAATGGCTGGTGGGAATGCCGTACACAGTATTCAGCATACTGTAGGTTCATTATCCTGAAAACTATTTAATTGTAGAAGAAAATGTTTTTACATCAAATACAATCACGAGTCATTGGGTGAAAAATGCGCAGACAGTTATGAGCATGTCTCTGCAGGTGTTTTTTTTTTAGCTGCCTGTAGCCATATTTTTGTGATTGTGTTAAATTCTTCAGTGACCACAGCAGTATTCATTGTTGCAGCTGTGTATGCTGTTGTGTCATGCATGCCTGTTTTGCTGTGCAACTACAAACCCTGACCTCCCTCTGCCCGTCAACAGAAGAGCCTCCCGGCCCTCAGGCTGTCTTTGCTGAACAGTCAGCAGTCCCTGACCCAGCCCCCACAGCAGGGAGTCAAACCGGTGCCCGGCGGCCCCCCTCCTGCCATCATGGCCGGGCCAGCTGTCCGCATACGCCACCCTAACAGCGTCAGCACCACCACGGGTGCCAGCGCCGGGACCCTCGGACATGCAACTGCCATGGTATGTATAGAGTGGCCCAGTTGGAGCAGACGTAGTTATCAAAGTGTTTACATTTACAGTTCCTGTTTGAATTGAACTGAAGTCCACAAGAGCAGAAAAAGCTTAAACTGTTGGTTCCCTAACATCACAGTTACATTGAATATACGTTGCAGCAAAATGTAGCAAATACAATACATGGATAGTCTTAAAGAGTGTTTTTTCATCTAGAGAAGGAAATCTGGAGATGCATCTCATTCACTCTTCCTGTAATCATGTGCTCAGACGGTGTTTAAGATGTGTGAGGACAGAGAGAGTTAAATGTAATAGAAGTGACAAATATTTACCCACAAAATTCCAGCATTCAGAAGAGAAGTGCTTGAATGTGATGAATGTAAAGCTGCAGCGTTTGTGTGTGTGTGTGTGTGTGTGTGTGTGTGTGTGTGTGCGTGTGTGTGTGTGTGTAATGTTGATGGGCCTTATACAAGGGTGCGTGCGTGTGTGTGTGTGTGTGTGTGTAATGTTGATGGGCCTTATACAAGGGTGCGTGCGTGTGTGTGTGTGCGCGCGCGTGTGTGTGTGTGTGTGTGTGTGTGTGTGTGTGTGTGTGTGTGTGTGTGTGTGTGTGTGTGTGTGTGTAATGTTGATGGGCCTTATACAAGGCTGAATTATCATTGTGGAGAGTGTCACAGTGTCATTGGCTGCAAGTCACACATCCAACAGGGAGTAAGAGTCACACCCAGATCACTGATTCACTGATTTACAGTTCAACAAATAAAAAAGAGAAGTTTTAGAGGAGGAGGTGTGTAAACTACATCAATAAGAGTAAAACCTGGACAGATGCACTATGAAGCAACTCCACATCTGAACATGTTCTGTCTTCAGAAAATATTTATTCTCTTTTTTAATGAGAACACAACATAAAAACAATGACATATTGTAAGCCAACAGATTCACAGTATTGAGATCATTCAGCGTGTAACTGGCTGTTGATCAGCTCCACTGATCACAGCAGGTGATGATCCAACACAAGCAGCTGATTGGAGGAACCCGACTTTACCGTCTCAAAGCGAGGTCTCTTTTGAATACTACAATTCATGCACACATGATGGGATGAATAAAGTTTATCACATATTTATGATGAAATTTATGTCTTGCTGTTAAGTGATGTAAAATGTAATGTAATTATGATTCACACAAACAGATTTTAATAATATTTTCTATACAAACAAGAAATAATTATCATGCTATTAAAATGTATTGAAAGGTGTTACAATCACATGAAAGTTTCACACAGCAGTTGTTAGTGCACTGAGTCTGAGGCAGTGTTTAAATTTCTGACCTCACGGCATGTCATCAGTCCTACATATTCTTGATTTCTGATATGCAGGATAGAGTCTGTGATGGTTAGTCGCTCTAACAGGTTGTGAGCAGTTTATCCAGTGATAGTGGGGAGACACAGCTGAGGTAAGGCCAGGTATCATGCAGGGTCCAGCTCTGAAAAGTGAGGGCCTCGCTCAACTCACATCTTTGCCACATTACCACAGGTGTGTACACTGTGTGTGTGCGCGCTTGGATATTGAAAATCATGCGGTCCCACAGAGCACAGACGTCTGTGGATGAGTCAAGTGAGGTCAGACTCAGATTGGTGAGCTCCGGGCAGAGGGGTGGGTAAGCTAGAGGGTCCTCTCTTTCTCTTTTACATTTTCTCTCTCAGCTGTTCTCTCACTTTCCTTCCTTCTCCCTCTCTCTTTTTTTTTTCTCCTCTCACTGCCATCCTCTCCATCTTTGTCTGTCCCTCACTTTCTGTCTTTTCCTCACCCCCTCCATCTCTCCCCCCATGCTACTTTCTCTCCATCTCTTTCCAACAGTTTCTCTCACTGTATCTGCCCCCGCATCGCCCTCTCAGCTACCTCCCTCCCGCTCTCCCTCCCTCTACCCGTTAACTGTTGAAGGGTGAAGCGAGGTAACTAGGTCAGCCCCAGGTCAATTTTAAAGCAATGTGGCGGCCACAGTCTATGTCCAGAACATGCCTCTGGTATCTCTCACTCTCTCTCATGCACACACACACACACACACACACACACACACACACACACACACACACACACACACACACACACACAGAGAGAGACCAACATAAGCTATCCCACAAAACATTAGTAAATGATCGCCACTGGCACATCAACAGTCTGAAACCAGACGGCCAGATGAATTAGGCAAAAAAAAAAAATCTGCTTTTATAGAGTAGAATAGAAACAAATTCTCTGAGTTGTATGGAAGCATATAGATATGGAGTTATATTATTTTAAGATGTATTATTTAATTACACATAATGCTCCAGGATATGCAGTTATACAGAGGGATTTTTACAATTATATTTAAAATGTAACTAATTATAGCGCTATGGGTTTACTGTACTGTATTAAATGTTTTGTTTTTTTAAGGTATCTGAAGTGTTCTATATTTCTAAACACATTAAAAGTAGAAGATTTATTAAAGTTATTTTTAAAATGTAATGTAAATGTAGTTAGATTTCTTTTCTTTTTTTAACCACTAGCTATGAGGGAACTGGACCTTAAACTGCCTCAGGGCAAATGATGTACGAGGTGAATGGACTTGATAAAACCATGAATGAATGGAGAGATGGAAGTAGGCCACATCACTGCATTGTAGCAGTTGAGTTTTCACTCCAGCAAAGTATGTACATGTACACATGTACAGTATAGCCTCATTACATGTGCTATTATATGTATATTAATTAAGGCATTGTTAATATTTCTAATGTCTGATCTTTAAGTTCTACAACAATATCAACATTTCTGGAAAGTAAACCAAGCAAACTTTTAATAACTGAACTCATCGGCTACAATACAAGTGGACAGCTATTGATTCGTCATAATAATCTGCAGTGTCACCTGCAGTGTGTGTTGTCTTGACACTTAAATACGGTATATTGTTATATACTAATATAATTACTATCAACAGGGTTTTCCCTGGTATTTAGAGGGTTTGGGTGCTGTGTTAGGGATGCGGGCTGGTGGACAGTTATTTGACTAAAAACTGTAGATTTTCACATAATTATGGACTATTATCATTGCGGTATTTATTTAAAAATACACTATTTGCCATGAAAATAATAATCACTAAACATTGGTCGAATAATGCTTATAGTAAAGCCACAGTTGTTTAGGTGCTGTTAGAAAATGCTTTGTGGCTGCATCTTACTGTTATAATTGTAGGGAAAACCCTGTATACGGAAACAAGGTCGTCGTCATCCAGTTCTGTCTAACTGGAATTTTGTAGCACAAACAGATGTTTTACATAAAATGACCATGCTGTTCTTACCCCTAAATAACATCGAACATGTCCATTCACTCTGATAATTGGGGTTTGAAAGCAGGAGAACAAATTTTGAAATGATAGATGAGCGCTTCAGTTTCAGTGTCTTGATTCTCAAACTTTCTACCTGAGGTTTTTTTTCTCCTTCTTAACTGTGTCGCCAGCTGGCCAGAGGTGCCAGCTATCTGCTCCTTCTGAATGTATTTTTTCCCCTTTCCCTCCCACTCTCGCAGACCCCTGCAGTAGATCTCCGGGAAAAATGGCCTCTGTCTTTTTCTCAGTAGCTTGAACAGTAATATAGCATGTGTCAGGGAATGGAAAACAAGGCTAAAAAATATGCAGCAAGAAGCAAACTGGTAGGAATGGATGGCTGAGCCCGAGGCTCGGCCCTTAGCTGCTACCAAGGAAGGAAGTGACTCTAATAGCCCAGCATAGTCCCCCCCCACCCCTCCATGCTCCCTCTTCTTCTTCTTCTACTACTACTACTTCTTCTGCTAAACTACTTTTTCACTGCAGTCTTGACTTCTTATTGCCTTTGTTTTATCTGCAAATGCAAGCAAATGTAGGTCACATACAGTGGCAGAAATCCATCCTCGTGCATTTAATTTGATCTCCACTTTCTCAGTACTCTGTAGAGATAGCCATTGTAGAATTCATTCTGCATCTGTCCTGCATTAATACTGCAATTGTTTTTAGTATGTTTACAGTCAAATAGAAATCGGTACACAAAACTCAAGCAGCTATCTACCATCTAACTATATGGCTGAAAGTTCATTTTTTTCTTAAACAATTTCTCTTGACGATTGAGGAAAGATGCAGAAATGGTTTAGCAGGCATACAATTTCATACTTTTTAATCTCCCTCACTTCACAATTGTTCCACTCACACACTTTTATATGCTACAGTAAAGTTTTGCTTTCTCAGAGTGTCAAGACCGGAGGTGCCGTCTGTGGCCAGGTCCGGATGCCCGTGGTGATCACACAGTCCATCAGAGCGCATGGTAAGACACCTGCAGGCCTGTTGCAGACACATGTGATCGAATCACCAAAACTCAAATGCACGTACAGTAGGCTACCTGACAATATTATTTTAGGCATTCAGGTGTTGAAAAACGATTGGCGGATGACTTAAGTGTATATTCAGTTAATAACAAAAGGTTAAACAAAGACTACTATAATTTCATGGTAACTTTTTTTTTCAGACTGACTCATGATTTTCTTGTTTCCAACCTGCTATATTGACATCTTTCAGTGAGGCTGCATGACAGGAGGATGTTCAACACAAGATAGCCATTAGTGAAAGTCTAACTGTTCTCTCAGTCGGCTGTAAGATGTGTAAACAGGCAGCAGCCGTGGAGAGAACAGGTGTTTTTTCCTGTCTGGTTATGAAGCCTTCTCAAACATTTGCGCTGCTGCTTACTCACACTGATTCACAAACACTCTTCCCACAGAAGCCCACAAATATCGCCCCAACACCAACCGGGTGTAACGCTCCCCGAAGAGAGCTGTGTGCTCTCAAGTGGTGTGTGTAATGTGTGTACGTGTTTGTACCTGTTTGTGCGTGCGTGCGTGTGTGTCTGTGTACGATCGGAGGTGCATACAAATTTGATCTGCCCCCTTCCCCAAGATTGCCTGCAGTGAAAGATCTGTAGGTTGTTTTATGCCCATAAATTGGAATGCGGGGATAGTTCTAAAAATACTTTTCTGTGCCTCTTGGCTAGGAACATGCCTGTTAAAATCAACTTTAAATTCACTCTGGCAGTCCTTGTGCCTCTCTGGAAAACGTGTCTCGGAGCAGGATGCGGTTTAGGAGTGTAAGGAGAGCCGGTGAAGCGCAGTGATATTGACAGAGCGACGCTCTCCGCACCAACCTGGGGAGAGCGACAGTAAACCCCCCCCCCCCCCCCCCCACACACACACACACACACACCAATCTCCCCCTGTGAGGATGACAGAGACAGCTGAAGGTAGTCGTTAGACGGGAGGATATTTGACGCAGATAGGAGGGGACACTTCAATGATAACATTACTCCTTTCCTTTTTGTTTAGTGTTTTCTTCTTTGTGTTTTTCCCCCTCATCTTTCCTTAACAGGCACAATGGGAAAGGGAGCCATAATCCAAGCAGGCAAAAGTCCCATGGGCCTGCCTGTTCAGATCTCTGGGAATCAGAAAAACAAGCTCAACGACCCCGGAGGAGGCTCTTTCAGGTACAACTCCTCTCGCCAGGAGACTCGACTGTCGAGCACATGCTGTTCCCGCCTGCTATCACATGGGGGCAGCATTTCACTGAAGAAGCCTCTTGCATGACTACAGGCTACACTCTCAGCTAAGGCTATGAGTGTTTATCCAGAGTTGCCTGCCTGGCCACCTGGCCGCCCGCCTGCCTGCCTGCCCGGCTGGTTGATCGGTGGTCCTCTTTCTCTCTCTCTCCCCTCGCCCACCACATAGCAACACACTGCCAGCCAATAGATCACCCTCACGGTCGCCCTCCTTGTGTCAGTGTCACAACTCATCGACGGGCTTGCAAATGAGCTAAATCTTAATTTAGAAATAAGATAATTGTGTCCAGATGGTTGGAATTTCTGGATGCGGTTCTGAAAATACCTTTTGGTTAAGTCAAACATACGGTATTTAGCCTGCAGCTTTGCTCTCTCCCTCGTTCTCTCTCCTCTCTGGTCTTGTCTCTGCTTCAGCTGGGCCTTTGTCTCAAAACATAAAAGGTTCATCGCCCACATGCTGGCCTTTGTGGTCCATGTTTCGTGTGAGTCTTTATGTGTTTTTTTTTTGCGAGTCTGTGTGTGTTGCAGCATTTACATGCTTGTGTGTAAGTTCATGTTTGCATAGATGCCTCTGTTTCTCTGTGTTTGTTTGTGTTTCTGCTCGGCTGCACAGGAACATGTGTGTATATCCTACCGATCTAAGAATATTTGTGTGCGTGTCAAATATGCGTGTGTGCATGTATTGACAGGAGCAGGGGGTTTAGGATTGCCCCGGTGTGACCGGGCCAGGGCAAGAAGAGACTGGGTCACATGGGCCAACGGGTTCATGGTAATGGTTCCCGTCTCCTGAGGGGAAAGGCAGTCCCGGGGGCTCTGATTGATAAACCAATAAATCTTTAGCTGCGTTGGTAATTAAGCTGTCAGGCTTGCTTGTTACTGGCGACCTTTCCCCCCCCTGCAGTGATCACAGTGGCCCACCACACTCAAATGCACTGGTTTCAACATAAGCCCAATACTGCGCAGCACGTCACTGACATTTTGTAGCAAATTTCCTTCGTATTCAGGTCAGGTGCCTGTTAAATGTGTCGTCCCTCAACACCAACATTCATGCTTCCATCTATTTATTTATCTCAATTCAATTCAGAACACTTTATTTATCCCCGAGGGACAATTTGCAGAGGCATATAGATTAGTAATATTAACACAATACAGGAATACATTTAAAATGACATTTATTTATCTCTGCGTGTCGGCCGTTTGTTTTCCTCCAACAACACACATGCAGAACTTCCTTGACATCTCATTTTTACTTGAAGCCACATATAAGTTGAGCTGAGCCGCTATCGATTTCAGTGTTTAATGAATGATTGAGATAATCTGTGTCTCTCATAGTTTCCTCTTGTTTTCCTATATCATCTTCATTCATTAAACTCTTGTAAAGGTCTCAGCTGGACCTTTGGTTGGTCACTGGTGCCTGAAACCTCTCAGTTCTGCAGCCTCATGCACTGTTGATTGTTTGCTATCACTTTTTATTCCCTGAGGATATAAACATGCTGGAAGAGCTTGGTGTTACATCAATCTGATGCCACACTGTCTTCACAACACGTTCAGAAACCTGCAGCTTGAACATGATGACGTGGTCTGTGAACGAAGGTGGTGGCTGTTTTTTCTTGTACATCACACGTTTTATTAGCTTTACAAGTTTGTTACAAGTCCCCCTTTTAGTTTCTACTGTATTTGAAAGAGACAGTAGTAAAAGAGTCACAGCCATTTGTATATTATAGTCAAGTCATGTCAGATTTATTTACTACTACTATTTATTTTACCAATCGCTTCCAAATTACAAAGAAAAAGTGTGAAAGTGAGAGGCAAAATTATACTGCAGTTCAGCCAGGTCACCTTTAAACATAAAAGTCTCTTTGACTGAATGTTAGGAGTAACAACAGAGAGCGGAGAAAGTGTCACAACATGTTGACTGTAAGAAAGAAAAAAAAGTCCTGGTCTGGTCAGTCAGCATCCAGCAGCCGTTGCCCCACCCGGCCTGCTCAGTGTTCAGCTGCAGTCGGGGGCTGATGTGTGTATGGCTGTCACTCTGAACCACTGGTCCCAGCGGGCCAGCTGGAGCACACACACACACACACACACACACACACACACACACACACACACACACACACACACACACACACACACACACACACACACACACACACACACACACACACACACGCTCTGCAGGGCTTGTGGGGTTTCCAATGGAGCTACAGCCTTCTGTGTAAGTGCTTGTGTCGGTGTGTGTAGTTTACAGTACAGAGTGAAAGCAGCTGTCTCTGTTCCCCCCCTCCTCCCCTCCTCATCTCTCTGTAAACACTCGACATCCGCTGTAATCACTGGCGAGCCAGCCGAGGCCCTCAGCCCTCTGCCAACCTCCCAGCTCAGCCTCAGCCCCTTAAAATCCAACCTTGTCCTGCATGGTGTCTGTGCGCACTAACACACAATGCTGGCACAGTCGCATAGGAAAAGACCAACACAAGCAGAAGAAGGACTAACGTTTTTGCTTCTCCGTCACTGTTGCCAGTGGATGCAAAAGTCCACCAGCTCTTTTCCATCATTTACCAGCAAAGTGACTTCATTATATGACTTTGTGGTTGAATCCTTTGTTGCTCTGTAAATTGCTATGTGATGTGCCTGTTTTGCCTAAGAGGGGCTTTACAAATAAATTTGACTCAATTAGAAACTTAAAAGTGACCTCCCAAAAGTTGTTGATGCCGCGACTTGGAAACACAGCAGCCACAAGATTAGATTATGTTGAATATTGGCTGTCGTGCCACGCGAAAGATGCTCAATAGATCCTTAAAGAAAGTGGTGACATTAAAATGAAAAAATACACTTTAAGAAGTGTGGAGTGCTAATATGTTCTCATCAACACATCAAACCAAAGTACGTTGGCATGCACCTTCATCACCATCATCTAATTTACACTATTTCCTCACCAGGCCTTTTTAATTCTTGTGAATAATTATTCCAGACTGCGAGTGGTCTGTTATATTTAAAGCAGTTACTTATTAAACACTTGCAATATTTAGCTTGTTGCTGTTTATTTTTTATTTTTTGGCTTCTCTTGAGCCACTGCAGCCACCAGTTCGATCATCCATTTGGGTCATGAACACATATCCCATCAGCTGCCCAGTGAACTTCAGGCTGCTTTTTGTGGAGAATACTCCAGCGGTGCATGTCTCTCAGTGTGGGCGCAACAACACGCGTGGTCTGGGTGTTAGTCACAGGGATCAATCAGAGCCCCCTGCCTGGGCACAGAGACCACGGGGGGGAGGGGAAGGCGGGGTCTGTGTGTGTGTGTGTTTGTGTGCAGGGGGGTGGATTGGTGTGAAGGTGGTGGTGGTGTACAGTGGGGGAGGCACCATAGACTGGGAGCCACAGGAAATCTGGACGCACTACACACACACACACACACACACACACACACACACACACACACACACACACACACACACACACACACACACACACACACAACCTCGAAATGGAAAGTGCAGTCCTCCCACCACCTATGGCGTGCCCTCGCTGAAACACAAGCTTGATATGGAAACGACATGCATATGTATTCACGTGGCCGTCGGCTCCGTGTCCCCGGGCCAACCCCAACCAATAACTGAGAGGTTGCGCTTTAACTTCTGTGGAAGCTAATTACATCTCTGCTTTATTAGTGCAGCTGTATATGGTCTGAAATATTTTGCATTTCATATCTCATTCCCTCCTTTTAATGTCAGACCTTTCTTTGGCATTCTCATTTGATTTGAGCTGCGGGGATCCCAAACAGCCCTGAAATCAGACCGTCCAAGAAAAAGATATCACCGGAGTTCTTGGAGTCTGGTTTTTTTTTTTTTGTGCACTCTGTTGATAATTTTGTTTTATCTCCCCCAATAAATTCAATGAAAATAATTATTCATCCAAATTACTCATACATTCACTGTGAATTTGAACAGGTGAGAATGAAGCAACACATACTTGTGTCTGGGGGATTGAGTTGTTGTGCAGCTGTAGTCAAACATCTTCTGTGGCATCATGTAAGCTGGGCCTGTTGTTTAATAATAATAAAAAAGGTTTTTATATATCTATATATATATATCTATATATATATATATATATAGATATATATATCTATATATATATATAGATATATAAACCTATTTTGTATTTACATGTATACATACATACATATTATACATATCATATACATATTTATGTATATATATATACACATATTTATGTATACATATACATATGTATGTATGTATGTATGTATGTATGTATGTATGTATGTATGTATGTATGTATGTATGTGTATATATATATTAACTGTACTAATGCCATATATCTTGATATGTATACTATCACCTCAGCCAGTTGTCAGGAATTATACTTGTTATTACACTCAATAGACTTTCATGGTGTGTTATATCCAGGCAACACAACATTACCTTTAAGCTAAACTTGTGTTCCTCATTGTTAATTGTCTTATTATTTTAAGGTCACTTCCAATCCAGTAACAAACCGTAAGGTGAATAGTCTGTCTAACCAGGTCATATCTTATCAAAGGAGTAATTAAAAACGTGTAAAAACATGAATAGAAATAGTATGCAACTGTGGCTTGATGGTTCATATAAAACTCACCTCCTGTGATTTACAGAGGTTTTCTAATCTAACCTTTTGTGTTGCCTGCCTCAGACTTGTAGCTCTCACCGTCTTTTTAATAAACATGAATAATGGTGTACATATATCCAAACAAACATTTCCACCTATTGTCAGTCCTCAGCAGATTAGCATATTGTTAAATGCTCACCTAGCCTGTGCCTTTGTTACTGTGTTTAATTTGCTGTCACCATTGCTTCACTCAGTAAAGGAAGAATTATTCAGATGCTTTAAGTAAAAGTACCAGTACAGCAAAGTAAAAATACTCCATTATAAGTAAAAATCCTGCATGAAAAATCCTACTTAAGTAAAGTATTAACAGCAAAACGTAGTTAAATTATTAAAGTAAAAGTACTGGTTTGGTCCCTCTGACTGATCTATCATCATATATGACATAATTAGATAATGATTACTAAAGCATCCGTGTGTGAGCAGCATGTTACTGTTGTAGCTGCTGGAGGTTGAGCGAGTTTGAACTACTTTATATCCAGGTTTACAGTATATCCAGTTTTGGGACAGCAGATAAATGTGAGGGGTTGTCAGATGATTACTGAAAGAGGAAAGAAGTAAAAACAAAGTTCTGATCCACAAATCTGTTTTCAGTTTTTGGCCTTTTTTCTCTAATCTTTGATTTTTGGGAAAGATATTTGATCATTTGAACATTTATTGAAATGTGAGAATTTTAAAGGAAAACTCACTATTTGATGGAGCTGTAAACAACTCATAGACATCTGAAATGTGACCCAGAAACTACTGGTTTGATCTTTAACAATGCGTTGTACTTTAAAAGTTTGTTAAATTATCCATTGTCCTGAGCATCAAAAGGAAATACTCATAAAGCACAAGTAACTTAACATTGTGAAGCAATTGAGTAAATGTACCTAATTGCTTTCCACCACTGCCTCATATCTAATAGTGTCTGTTGGTGTTCTTCACTGAGTCAGAACCATGTGCTCCACCACTTTTTTCTTCAATTTTGCAGTCACACGCAGACAAAGGCTGTTAGGATCATTCATAATGAGCAGGTAGATAATTTTCACACTGGGGTTCAAAACATTTAATTGTGGGCCTTGAGTGTCTTTACACAGCTTGTCAATACAGACTTACACTGATGTCATCTACCTGACTGGCAGATGGTTGCTATCGTTCAGTAATCTTGTGCAATCACTTTCCCGTCATGTCCATTAACTACATATATAGTTTTAAGCTGTTGTCGTAGCAGCCATTCTTTTTTTTTCTTTTTTTTCTTGCATCTGAGTGATAATGGCCTCGGGCATGTTTGTTTTTAAGGCAGGTCAAGTTATCCATGAGGACAGGATGAAGAAAGGTACACAGCCCAAGGTGCAGCACAGGGTATAATCCTATGTATCCATGCTGGTGTTGTTGTTCAGATTCTCTCTGTGAAGGCGTAATTAGAGTTTATGGAAGGGAGAAGGAAAAGAAGAGAGAAGGTTGAGGTGTGTGAGGTTCAGGGAGCTACTCTAATCGTCTTTGTCAACCTCCCGCCGTGGTGTCAAGTTTCATATCGGCTCTCTGTGGCCGCACTGAAGGAGCACGAGGGTCTCGGCGGGGTGGAGTTGGCTTGACGGTGTGTGCCCACACTCCAAGACGCCTAAAAGAACTCGGGGCCCCTACGCTTTACACATACATACACAAAAGCACAGCAACACACACAATGGGGATGTCGCAACCAACAACCGTGGCACGAACATAAATGAGTGTGGAGGTGAGCCAGTGAGTGGCGAGAGGCCACTCTGTGTGTGTTCTGTGGCTCTTTGTTCTCTCCGTCAAAGCCACTCAGAAAATCCGCTGCTTGCTCCGGGCCAGTCCTGTAAGCGCAACATGTCACTGCTCAGCTAATGCAGGCCAGAATCACAATCATTACTTGCCAAGTATAATAATTGTAGGGGAATTTCTCCCAATGACAACTCACGAAGAAAACTTGTAGCCTGTACGTGTGGACCTCTGTTAAATGCAATGACCCAAACACAAATTCTACATGTTCACTCTCTTTTGTCTTTGCTAATGCATAATAACATGTAAACATGAAGTCAACATTATGCCCGTGAGAAATGTCCAGTACATCAAGAAAATGCATCACTAGGTGTTGCACAGCGGTGTGTAAATAGAGTTTGTTGACTTAAGCGTGTAGCAAGATTCATCACAGCTCTGTGCCAATCCTCAGGAGCATCCTTACCGAGCAAAGCTCCCTCCAAACGCTCTTCATCTTCCTGCCTCTCCAACTGTTGACACAAATAGACCCCGGAATGGGAATTGTGTGCCATTATGACCAAAGTATAGCCCTCCGTGACAAAACCAAAGCAGAATTTCATCCTGTGAGTGAAAACAGGATCTCCAAATCATTTCTTCAAGGAATATATATATTGCTAATGTTAGGACATGAATACTGATGCAGAGTAAGAGGTTGTGTTCAAGGAATTCTTGTACTGATTGAGGAGGGTTAAGACAGCAGGAAACAGTGTTGACACACCAGCACAGTCCCTACAGGCAGCCTCCCTAGTTGGCCTGCGCTATGAGCGACCCGTGTGACTTTCACCGACTTTACCTTCAGTTCCAGCCTGGCACCACCTAACAATCGCTCACAGCTTCAGTCTTTACTGTGATTACAGTCTGGAAACCCTGTTTGCATCAAGGTTTGGTCAGCCACTTTGAAGGGCGGACCAATACCTGACAAGTGGGGTTGGCTAAGTGTAATGATGTTGAGCTGGCTCCAACATGGCAGCAGTGGTAGAGTTTCAGCGCATAATGTTGGAGATATGGTGGTCAATGCTGATTGGTTAAAGGCAGCTTCAACAATTTAAAAATGAACCTGAGGTCTACGCTCAGTAGGATACAACGGTTAAAAACATGAGTTAACCAAATATAGTGCAAAAAAACTACAATTATGGCTAAAAACCCAAATAAAATAAAGCGACAGACTTTAAAAGAGTTTAAACTGATGATGCTCCTCAAATTTCAAGAATTGAAGTGAATGAGAGCTAACTACTGATGTGACAACATTAGTTTTGGTCGTTACTTTCCTGACCATGCTGGCAGCAACTGGGTTTGGCAAAAATGGCAAATAGCGTGTGTGTTCAAAAATAAAAGTGCAGCAGAGAAAGTTCTGTAGACTCTGATCGAACTTTTTTTTCACATACTTATTCACAACCCACTCAAATTAGCCCCGAAACCCACTTTGGGGACTTGACCCACTAGTTGAGAACCACTGCACTTGGGCCTTCTATAGCTGAAGAGATTATTAAATTAAAAGCTAATGATTTCCACTGAATGTAATTTGCTGCTCTTCCATCTCTCACGTTTCAGGGACGATGATGACATTAATGACGTGGCCTCCATGGCCGGAGTGAACCTGAACGAGGAGAGCGCCAGAATACTCGCCACCAACTCAGAGCTCGTGGGAACGCAGATCCGCTCATGTAAAGACGAGGCCTTTCTTCATCCGGGATTGCTGCACCGACGCATTCTGGAAACAGGTGGGACATGTTTGCATCACCCGTTATGAAACGCAACAGTCAAGACTCATAAAACCTTCAATATTAATGTTTGCCTCTCAAACCTCCAGCGGCCACTAATACCGCAGGAAAAATCTTTATGTCGGATCAATTCATCTCTCCCTCCAAAGCTTTTGTCTTTTGTGTAAGAAGCATGTTGTCTCCGTATTTATTGTGTCATCACTGAGGACAGTTTTGATTTTCTCCCCTTCACTGGAACAAACTGAGCCTTTTCTTGTTTGGCCTTGGTTTAAATTTGATACACTTAACAATTCTTTCACCTCCTTTAATGAATTCTTCAGTGGCTGTCTGAACTCGCTGGACCGCAGGCACATGCATAAATACTTTATGGGTTTGTCTTTTGAAGGCTGGCTGTCAGATTGTCCTCTGGACTAAAGGAACAGAGTTTAGAGGAATGAAACTTGGCAGTGAGATTTTGATTCTTTTTCTGTTTTTAGCAGATCCTGACACTCTGACAGCACAACGTATTGCATGTGCTAATCGATACAGGCGGAGAGGTCTTGGTTTGTCTTCAGTATCACATGAGAGTGTGATAGTGTCTTCATTACCTCTTATTTGCTACTGGCACTTTCATTGCTTGGAATATACTTAAGGCTCTGGCTGCACAGTGAAACCTGTGAAAACGTATAATGAGCATTATTACTCAAAATAAAACTGTGCCTAGCATCTTGCTCCTCTGCATCAGATCAAAAAACACACAGCGTAATTCCACGTGACGGGGAGTCTAGCGCCCTCATCTTGTTTCATCTCAATTAAAGTATCTTTAGTGTAGCGTGGAGGCCTGGAGGTCATGTTTGGTTACGTGGACTCTCGGCGTGGTTGTTATCCCGTCACCTTGGGGTAGAGGGGTTGTTTAAAAATATAAATCTTTCCTCAGGGGGGACACGCAGCATGATACAGGGCAGGAGGCTAGGGCGCCCCCTGCTGGGGAAGTGGCACTTGTGCAGCTTTGTTGTGTCAGTGATTGGCCTCTCCACGCTTGTAGCTGACAGCAGTCCGAGGGAGGCTCCCCCGGCCTGCCACCTCCACTCAATCAGAGAGGCTCCTCTTTACTGTAAAAGCACCAACATACACTTCGCACTGATTTACTGTCGAGCAGCCCACTAAAACTTTCCCGTGACCTTTCCTGCCCTGTAGCCCTACAAAAACATGGGTTCCAGGGTCTTTCTTTTCTTTGTTACTTTTTAATTTTTAAATCAGCGTTGATGTCCTAAATCCTCCTTTCATCCCCTCTTTTGTTTCTTTTTGAATACTGGTTTCAAAAGGGGATGTTGACTGCCTCTTTCCTTAGTTTCTCTTCATGTCCCTCAGTGTCTTGTTTCCTCTCCTTTCTTATTCATCCCCTGCAAGCAAACACTAGTGCCGCCCTCCTCTCCCAAACCTCTCTCTTCCTCTCCCCTCATAACTCTCCGGGCTCATCCTTGAGCTCGAGAACCAGAACACAGGCACAGCTGGAGTTCTCTAGAAAAAGCTCCTCAAAGTAATGATAGTCCACTGTTACCTTAAAGGTCCACTCACACACTTGCTGTGACATAGATGCACAGGGAAGATGCACATGTATGGAAAATGTTTTAAAATAATCAAATTCTACATCCTGAAAAAGTAATAATAAAATAAACATCCATGCATGTAATTTTACCTCATCTGCCTCAAACATATTTTGACATTTTAATGGCTAAAGGGAAGTAAAAGCATTGACAAGAAAATTTGTTTATTCTGATTTATTCTTTTTCATTTGCATTTGGATGAGTGTTTTAGCATGATTTCCTGCCAAACATACATGACTCCTAATGCTGCAATCACATCATGTCTGTTTTTGTTTTTTTTTCTTTGTTTTTTTTTACATTAAACTAGCTTAACAGGCTGCTGGGGGAAAACACGGGTCAACACAAACATGTCAGCTGTGAGACAGGAGCTTCAGTATCTCTCTTGGCATCAGAAAGAGTGTTCTGTGTTTATCCATTAAACAATGTGTTCTCTGAGTTTCTGATTTGTGCAGAGTGGTATATTTGACTAATTTCCTAATCACCAAGCTACTTTACCAAACCTATTCTAGCATGTTAAGCTTTATGTGTTGGACATTACAATCATGGACCGAGGCAGTCACATCATTTTACTTGTTTTTTTTAATGTTAATGTTAGCAGCTTGAGAAATTTGAGAGAGCTTTATCACTGCAACAAATGCTGCCACTAAATAGTAATTTTTTATTTGAACAATCTTTTATTAGTTATTTATCATCCAGATGTTATTGGGCTATCATGGTTGACATGTCTTAAATGTTCCATCTGTGTCACAAATATTGCGTCCCTTGACAACCCGGTATCATGCCAAAGAGTGTAATACACCCGTTATTCCACTAGAGGATGCAGCGTCACGTTTTTCCTTGCCAAGGCCTTTGGTGTAGGCACCAAAAACTACATGGCTAGGTTCAGGAAAAGGCCATGGTTTGGGTTAAAATGAATAATTTTATGAAAGTGACGTTACGTATATCACGTAAACTACTAAACGTACATTACGTAAGTTTACTTAGATTACTGAAAAGAGATCTACATAGACTTTTGCCTTCTCAGACTCAAACACTGGTCCCAGGGTAGACATTAAAAAACGTGATTAGGTTTAGGAAAAGATCATGGTTTGGGTTTAATGTGGAACAGCAGTAATTTGGTTTGGTTTAGGCACCAAAACTACTGAATATCACAAAAATGACTTAACGTACCTTACATAAGTTATATATGTTTAGTGAGGTGAGGAACCTATTTTACTGAAAAGGAATCAACGCTGAGTTTTGTTTTCTCATGAACTCAAACAGCGGTCTCCTGTATGAAAGTCTTGTGTTTGTTCAGTCCAACGCTCCCAATCTCCCAATGTGGACTTTATCATTTTTTGTATTTTGTCACATGAGCTTTGTCACGTGACCGTCTTCCTCAATATTTTATTCCTAAGCGAGGCAAAACATGACTCGAACACAGTATCATCTAGTGGAAAACATGTGTATTACATGCTTTGGTGTGACACCACACTGCCCTTGCTCTGTCCAATATTTGGTGGTTTCTTACTTTCAAAGCATTAAATGACCAGAGGAGAAATCAAACTGCTCAGTTATAAAACCAAAGGTTCAGGAGGGAACAAATTTCCAAAGGGTCACTCAAATATACTGATGAGATTTACATGGTTTGTCCATCTGGAAAAATACATGGCAATGTTCAGAACCTTCTGTTTTGAAGACCAGATTTCCAGGGAAGCATTTGTTATTGTTTGCTCAAAGAAAGAGCTGTGTTTTATATTTGGGGGCAGATGAAGCACTTTTAAGATGGGTGTGGACTGTAAGAAGGATATGACTCGATGCGATGGCATCTCTGCCATTTGAGAATAGAGCAGTTCTTAAGACTTTATTGGCTTCCTGATGTGCAGTGGAGAAGATTTCAGATGGGTTTATTACAATCATTAGGGATGAAGATCAGAACCTGTAAGTCGGAAATCATGGTGGTCTCTTAGAAAGCATAGATTTTTTTCTAACCAATTGAGCAAGAAGTAGCTGCCTCAAGTGTAATTCTGGTATGTTAGGGTCAACAGATGGTGAACGTTATGTCAAAAGCACCAGTGAAAACGACTCCGTGGATTGTAAGAAGAAGCAATTACCGAGTTACAGGTATTATAGATATAAACTAGTACAGACGGACCATTCAGGACCTTCTCCATGTTCACTGCCAGCCACTTTTCAGGAGGGACTCCTTTTGCTATGGATACCAGTCAGTTTTATTCAAAGTAAATATTCAAGTTACAAGGCCTCAATGCAGATTGAGTCTCTCCATGATATTTCTTTATGCCTGTTGTGTTCAAAATGATTAGCAGGCCACTACAGTATAAAAATGCAAACAGAGTGACAGAGTACATAAAGATATAAATTGTAATCTCTGTGTTTGAACTTGTAAATAATATTTAATAAACTCTGAGAGTCCCCCATTGAAAACATTTCTTTGAGACACTGAGCACTAGATATACACAGAGGTGATAAAGTGGAAGAAAAGGTAAGAGCAGAAAAGCAGGTGTTGCATATTATTTTTAGACAAAAATTCCCTTTGTTTTAAACCAGCACTATCTTGGAGGACTAATGGTTAGTGGGCATACCACATGACTACAGTTGGATTCCTGGCAAGCTGGAGCTTTATTGCATGGCCACTTGGGACCGCAGAAACAAGCTGCGAACATGTCATCACCCTTTAATGGTTACCTGTGCTTTAGCAGAGCTGTGGAGCCATTATATTTATAAGTGGTTTCCCTTTGGCTTGTCTTGTGCATGCGCCGAACGACACACAGTCACTTAGGTGATTTCACGTATTTCACTAAAAACTGTAGGTGGCGGTACACTGCACTAGAAAACTAGGGTGCTAAGAACACCGGATAGAACAAAAGAATTTGTTTTTGTCAGATCCATCCCTCGCCCCTCCCCAGCTCATCCAAATATGGTTACTTATTGCCCCCAATAACAAGATGGTGACGGCTAAAGTGCCATAGTCTAGGCTTCAAAACAGCAGTTCATAAACCAATGGGCGATGTCTTGGTGGGTTGGTCTCCACTTGTGATACATCCTACTCTTTAGCTGCAAAATAAATATGCTCTCCAGTTGTCTGCTATTTGGTGCTGAGCAAGTCGAGCTGTCTGTTGGGGTCAAAAACCAACACTATAACAGCAGTGTACCAGAATACTAAAGTTATACTCTCATTGATACATCCTTTTTTATAAAGATATTGATCATACCTGCTTTACAGGGATATACAGCATATGTAGTTAATGATTATAGGTAAATACTAACCTTTCCACTCGCTGGATATTGAATCTAAAAGCAGAAAAATACTCCACGAAAGGTGTCTTCATCTTCCTTTGAGGGAGAATTATAACGTATGTGGTGGTAGATTACCACACACAACCTGTTTTACAACAAGCTTCCATTTTTTCTATTATTTGTCACATCATTATTACCCATAAACCAAAGTATTGGACCAACTTTAAATTGACCTGATAATAGAGGAAAAGGATCATTATCTTGTTGGTGCTGAGGTATTTTACTGGATAAGCAACAACTTTTAAATACTAAACAACGAGATATTTCAGTCTGGACCAAAAGGGGTGGACCGACCAACATTACCATTAATAAATTCATGTTGCTAGTGCAGCCAAAAAAGCTAACTAGTGCATTAGGCAGTTTGGGTTTAAATGCCTCCACTAATTGGAGATGTTACAACCTTTGGTGCGTGCCATTTCCTGTCAAACAGAATATTAAAGCTGTGCAGATCGTTAGTCTGTTTCTAGCCCTTTTACAAGCTTTTTCTTGGTGAAGAATAACGATTTGTATCAGCACACGTTGAATAATGTGTTTTTACTCACAGAAATGTGTCTCTGTGTCTCTTAAACTTTTTCTGAAATATTAATGTCCCTAAAAGATTGTATTTTTTTAGGAAGCAGAAGCCTATTACCATTTTTCTTTGACCTTGTGACATTGCCACATGTATTGCCACTGTAATTATAAGGCTAACAGGGCTCCCTCCATCCGTTTCAAAGCTTGAGCGGGTGAGGAGTGTATGTATTGTTCAGCTGATTTAAATAATTGGTGTGGTTTACTTAAAAGGGTGCCAGAGAGAAAATTATGTTAATGGAATAATTTAAAAGGAAGTTGGAAACAGATAGCAAGCCGACCAAAGTCTGTCCTCCTCTCTTTTGTTATGACTTCAGATGAGTTTTGCTCCAAGGAAACTAAATTATCCTTCTCCGAAAAAGAGATGGTCAATGTCGTTTACACACTCGAAGGAGCTTAGCTAGTAAAACCACTCTGGAATTTGCACTAAGACTGTGAAACAAATTAACTTTTCTGTTTGATGAGTCCTCTTTCTGGGAGTTAATTGCACATACTAATCCAGACATTTCTTCTGTGGGAATGTGCGTGTGAGTACAGTAGGTATGGATGTTGTTTTTATGAGATCTTAAGTGTGTGTGTTTCTCTACAAAAACTATTACTTTCTACCTGTTTAGTTGCTGCTCCTCTCAAAAAAACAAACCATAGAAGCGAGTGAAGTTATTATAGAAATACCACTTATGGCCGGTTTATCCGTTCAGTCAGGCAGAACAGAGGTTATATTACAATGTTATAAAATACCCTGTTGGTAAAGAAGAGAATCATGATTTTAATTGTAAAGGTGAATGAAAACCACTATTAGCTAGAAGCAATCTGCTAAAGAGAAAGGTGTATTTGACACTAATGATGTTCTGGTTGTAAGTTTTGTGTAGTCCTAAATATGTGTGTATGTGTGTGTGTGTGTGTGTTTATCCTTCACAGCTAAAAAGTTTGGAGTTACGGAGGTCCCCATGGAGGCAGTGACGTTCATCTCGCACGCCACACAGTCACGACTTCGGACTGTGGTAGAAAAAGTTTCGACTATCGCACAGCACCGACTCGACTCCTGTAAGGTAGGGAGAATGCACCTGTATAACACACACACACACACACACACACACACACACACACACACACACACACACACACACACACACACACATATATATACCCAAAAAGTAGAGATGTCCTAAGATAACATCTTTACTGCTAAAGCCTGTCAATGCATTCTTTTGTAACTGATAATTGTTGTGAAGCCACTGCACTCCAGATAATGCACTCCAATAATAATTGTTTTTGGAACCACTTGGCCTGTTAGCTAATATATAGCCAACCCTGACAGACTAGGATTGTCCCTTTTTATTCATAATTCATTGGATGTATGATACACTTTATTGACTATGTATGAATGTGTGAATATTTTTGTTTGTTTTCCTTTCAAAAAAAGAAAAAAAAGAAAAAAGAACAGAAATCATAATTCAGCTTATCACTTACAAACAAACACAACATGGTCAGACCACATTTAACCTGCCAAGATATACATCTGCTGCTGTGTCGTGAGCACATTTTAAAGCCTAAACTATGGAAGCTGGCTTGGCTCGGGAGGCTGTGGCTCAGTCGGTAGACTGGGTTACACACTAATCGGAAGGTTGGTGGTTCTGTCCCCAGCGCCTCCTGTCCACTCCTGCCTAAGTGTCCTTGAGCAAGACACTGAACCCTAAATTGCTCCCGATGGTGTACCATCGGTGTGTTGTAAGTCGCTTTGGATAAAAGCGTCAGCTAAAAGAAATGTAATGTAATGCTAGCGGACTAACTAAAGCACTATATGTTTTTTTTAATTAAAATTCCATGTCATTTCCTTCAGTTAATACCCTTTTACTCAGTCTCTTTTTCACTGTATTGCTATTTTCCATTGCAATAATACAAGCAAGATCATAAACAATCAGAATTTCCTGAATTAGTGTTAAATTCCCACTCCGAGGATGGATATTGACTAGATAGATATTGAAGAGCAATTTTGCAGGTCAAAGTTCAGTCAGACTGCATTTGTTGTGAACCGAACAAGGTGGACCTCCACTTATGAGTGTTAGTAAATTTAGCCAACCTATGAAAAAGAAACCATTGAAAAAGAATGGGAAACAAAATCTGGCGTGACTGTAACCATATTCGACTACGCGGTTTCCATTCAAATCAGCTTAAACAAATTACATATTCGGTTGAATTCATTTGAACTTGATTGGCTCATTTAAAACTACTGTAGTTATTAACTTTTACAAAGCAATACCACCAAAATTTGTAAAAACACTTTTTTATGAAAAAAAAAAATGATTTATGGTCTTCATACTGGAAAGCTGAGGGAGCCAACATTTTTTGTCTTCTTCATGTAAGAATTAGGGCAGGAGAAATGCCACTTTGTGCTTAACTACCACTAACGCTATCAATAAGCATTAACAAAATTAATAAAATCTTAATGACATGCATCCTAGCATGCAGCCAGTGACATCCTGTTTATTCAAATGTTATGAAACACTGAATCTGCCACTGAATTAAAAAAAAAAAAAGCAGACACAGACATACACTTGGACAGTTGATTTGCCGAACTACATGATTTCAAAGTTTCTTTCTAAACTTTTGTTGTTATGTAAAATGTGTGGCAGCCATTTCCGTATATGGACAGATATTTATGTAGGAAAAAATACAGTAAATATTGGATTAAAATTCTGACGGGATTTTAAAACACTCAAGTTGGGAAAGAAACTTAATCGGGCTGTTGCAGCACCCAAACATGAATGTGTGCTCCAACATTCAGACACACAGAAGCATGCCCACGAATGCATATTTCTTCTCTCTTACACATGAAGTCACAAATAACAAAATGTACCACTAAAGTAAACACATAAAAGTTCATCTTTTAAGTTGTGAGAACACAGGAGCTCAGAATTTTCAGTCCGTCGCTCAAAACTTCACGTATTAAAGAACTTCTAAGTGCCCGTCTATGTACACCTACGTACTGTTCTTATTATTGGTGACTTTACCTCCCATATCCCTTGAATCTAACTATATAACCACATTTAATTGGTGTACATTAAAGCACAGATCCATCTGAACTACAAGGCTAAATCTCTGTATTGTTATGAGAACTGGGGGAAACTTTGAAAATGTGTTTTTCCCTGACGCCAAGGCGGGAGGATGAGGAGGAGGGAGGAAGAACGTTGCCACAGCTGTCCCCATCTTGTGTTGTGCTTCTTCTCTCAGTTCGTTCTTTTCCCTTTTTTTGTGGTTTTGTAAATGAGGTGTGTGTGTGTGAGAGAGAGTGAGGGAGGCATGAAGCTCTGTGAAGCCACTCTGTTGACATCAGCGAAAAAAAAAAAAGACAAAGCGGCCTTAAAGAGCAGCCGGGCTTCGGCAGGAGAGGCGTCAGGAGCTACGGCAAGAATGCAGGCTCAGCGCTGCAACAAAGACGAGAGAGGCTGGATGAGAGGGAGATGAGCCTCCTCTGATGTGTCTTTGTGCTCTGTGCCACTCAGGCTTCTCTCATCCACTCGTGGAAACACACACACAGACCTAACACACACACACACACACACACACACACACACACACACACACACACACACACACACACACACACACACACACACACACACAGATGGAGAAGTGAGTGATATAGAAATCAAGCACGAGACGAGAACAGAGACATACAGTCACACACACAAACATGAGAAGTAAGCAATTATCCTATTAACTTTTGATGACCTACAAAAGTTGTTTTTACACTTGCCTTCCCATTTCCCAGGTGGGAGGTGATGCGGCATGTGCAAAGAGAAGTGTTGTCTGTAAACAGAAAAAGTTCAAGTCTGTTGATGTGTTCAGACTGGTGGTGTTCCAGTTGAGCTGTGACTTAAAGTTGGGTTTCACCAAATGTGCAGTGAAAACTGAGGGTAATATTACACTTCCAAGCCAGGATACTCCTCATCTACTTATTGACTGTAGTCATAGATTGTAATGGTGGCGTTAATCCATTGTGCGTTTGTTGTATGAAAGCTATATGAGTATGTTTAACTCTATTATGTTTACACAAAGATCATCAATACATAGAATAAAGATCACACCTGATCTGAGCCAAATGTTTTATAAACTTCATGTCAGAAACATGTATTTAAGTTTTTATGATAATAGTGAATGTAGTTGACAGTGTAAAAACAATATTGCTTGTAGTGTGTTCGGCTCCAATAGGCTTCAAAGAGTTTATAGCAACGTTCAGCCCATTGTTAAGCCGTCGAGACTCATCGCTCTCATGTTAACATTTTTGTTAAATAGGCTCTTAAAAATCCTCCAACCAATAGAGCAGACAGACAGTTTGCAACAAGCTACTGAAAATAGTGGCTCATTTTGCAGGTTAATAACCAACAATAAAACGTGAGCTAAAAGGAGAGTGAATATTGGAAACAAATCTCCAAATGAATGACAACGTTTCTCTGTAACTGTTGGATGTATAAATAAGCAACTGTTTTCTCAAAAGTTTGCATTGTCAACTTAATCAAAGTGTTTCCATGAATTCTTAAAGCACACAAGTAATGTGATACTTTCATTTTCCAGGTATAGTCTTTTCAATTTTGAGGATTTGTTCTTTGGACTGTTGGCTGAACAAAATAAGTAATTTGAATATGTCCTATTAAGCTCTGACCAACTGTGATGTCAAGTAATCACAGTTTTCTGAGACAGAATTAATTGAAATATGAATATTAAGGAATTAATTAATAAGGGAAATAACTGTTGGAACAACAATCTCATTATACGACCACTGTGTAACACTACTGTAATTTAAAAACTTTGTGAATTCTCCTTAATGTATGGCAGTAATTACCAAAACTGATTACTAATTATAGTGGCATTAGCAATTGTTTGGTGACTGGGGGAGAATTCATTACTTAAACTAGGTCTCCTCAGTGCTGTATTTCTGTGATATCCTTATAAATATTCTTCAACCCTTCTGATGTAGTTTCCCTTTTGATTTTGAGATATTTCTGAAGCGACGACGGCCCAGAAGTTTTGTAAGCTGTGGCCAAAGCTTCAGAAGCCGCCACTGAACGGGGCCGTCGCAGTAATTGTCTCTCTGTCTGCTTGTCAGGACGACGAGTGCTACGAGCAGTCTGCCGACGTTCGCTCTCAGCTTCGCTTCTTCGAGCAGTTGGAGAGAATGGAGAAGCAGAGGAAGGACGAGCAGGAGAGAGAGATCCTTTTGAAAGCCGCTAAAGTAAGTTCTTGTCACCTCACCATCCTGCTACGTGTGTGTGCGTGCGTGCGTGCGTGCGTGTGTGTGTGTGTGTGTGTGTGCGTGCGTGCGTGTGTGTGTGTGTGTGTGTGTGTGTGTGTGTGTGTGTGTGTGTGTGAAAGTTGTTGTGTCTCCCGTGCAACAGTGTGTGCTTGTGTACTGGTGTGTGTGTGTGCATGTGTGTGTGTGCATGTTGCTCTTGTGCAGGCCCTGACAGATGAATTAGAGTGTGACACCAGTGGATGGAGTGACCTCCCCGTGTCCTCTCAGGCTCCTGGCCCCAGGGCTCCTCTGTCCCGGCTCTTCCTCCCCGGACACAGCGAGGAGAGAGGGGGGGGAATCCGTACACTATGCAACTCACACACACACACACACACACACACACACACACACACACACACACACACACACACACACACTACCTGCAAAACATTTGTCTCATCACAAGCCTTGACAGCTCAGGTGAAACAGAGCATCAGTTTCACGTTTCAGAGTCAGATCACATCAGTCAATCTATCGGTATATATATCCAGCTTTTACATTCGTTTTTCTAGACATCTGGTGTTTTTAGGCTTTTACAGGGAAACACTACGCACAGAAAGTGATCCATTTTTAAAATTTTGTTTGGAATACAAATAATTAATAATCATGAGCAGATATACATGTAGATGCTTAGTTTAAACTGTATCAACAGAAATTAATGAAGGAAAAAGGGTCACAACTGGCAGCCCTGCTGAACTGACAGGTTAGCAGCTCAAATACAGTACAGCAATAACACATGAGTATCTAAAATGCTGCAGGACAATACATGAAATTGCAAATTTTACAGAATAGGACTTTAGCCAATAAGAATTATGCATTTCTTTTCCAAAAGTTTGCCAATCAGCAAAAAAATCGGAAAAGGTGTAACTGTGTGAGGGCTATTTAAAAGTCAATACCTGCACGCTGACTCTGAGCAACATTTTTTCCCCCCCAAAAAAGATGTTTCAAACCCAGTTGTATCCTCCTATGGTCATAAATTGTATTTGATCTGTGGCTTGGAGTCGATGTAGCAGGCGATACTTTTTCCAAATCCAAAAATCCATCATCCGTGAATCAACATGCATCATTTGCACACATTTGACTAAACTCAGGGAAATGGCGGGAAGAGAATACTAGACATGTTTGATGGGTGTGTCAAGGAGAGTGCACTTCATCTTAACTGTTACACAAATCATCTCAATACAATAAACATGTGAAACAGAGCACAGTTCATATCTAATAATCTACAAACCCTAAAAATTATGTTGATTCTGTTTTTGTGCATTTGTGTCAAAAGCTTTTTGCTGTCTATTGTCATTTACTGTATACACTGTCATCTGGCTGCACGTATTAAACTTCATTTATGTCTAGTCACACTCAGATATGAATCACATGACATGATATTAGACTGTTTATTAGCTGTTGTAGCTGAAACAGTTTGTACAGTTCAGACTTTGTAATTTGCCCTTCACATTTGTGTGCCAGTGAAAATATAATTCAATAAAATATACAACAACAAACTTTCACAAATGGTGCTCGGTCAGGTAACATTATGTGGTTTGTACACTCTGGTGCTTTGTATCAAGGATTTAGTCCTTCAGAAAGAAGTAGGACAGATTTTTTTTTAACAATTCTAGTATGTAGGTGACCTTTTGTCCTTCAAAAATATTCAAAATTGTCCCAGAGTGCAGGTTATTTTAATCGTGTTAATAGATTGATCTGATCACTGTACAGTTCAGTCAAATAAACATGCTTGATTTTGCAGCGGCTTCCCTCACAAATCGTGATGCAATTTGTGGAGTTTGATGTGATTGTTTTTCACGTCAAAATTACGGGAATTAGCAAACATTTTACAAATTGTTTAAAACTTTATACAGAAAGAGTCATTTGTAATCCCTTCCTTAAAAGATTACTTTTCATCACAGAAATGGCTAGACATGTTTTAGTCCTCTCTTTTTTTTGTGTTCTCTGAACTTAAAGAAGCATGGGCTCAAAAAAAACTCCAGAGTCATGAAGCTGTGCGTAACAGATACTGTAGGATTATGCAGTTGCCTAATTCTCATGATGAGATTACATTTCTCATAAACCTTGTCATTTCCTGTTTTGCGTTTTTTTACAGTCAGAAATGATGTGATGAAATTATGAGAGAAGTTGAATAGCCTAGCTGACTGTAAGAGAGGAGTTATGCCTTCAGCAGATCTTCCACTGAGAAACTCTACTGCTGAGAAATCACAGGAATTTTGCAAAATTGCAGGCTCCTGCAAATTTTGCGGAGTTTAGTTGAATTAATTATTGCGACACTTATATCCTAAAGGGACTGATTGTAGCTTATAGCACATGAAACATATAGAACAGGAGTACATGTAGCGGATGATCACTAACTGTAAAGTTATGAAAACTATTAATTTCTATTGGGATTGAAACAGCCACCTGTCCAGTATCCTGACTCCAGCTCTCTGCATGTACAGACATTTGTCTCTCAGTAAAAAAAGGTCTTCACATTTATAAAGATCACCACTGTCCAAAAAAAAGAGTGAGGGAATCTTTTGCAAATGAAAATGCCCCGCAGTGCAACATTAGCAGAAAGCTAGGTTAATTTAATTAATTTTGAATGGAGCCAATGTCCCACAGTAAAGATTCTCATTGCAGCACACCTCACTGTCTTAATTGCATTATTATGCTCCAGTCCTGCCATGCAGGATATTAGAAAATCCGCTAGTTGATGAGCGCCTGGCCACCAAACCTTATGACCTGTCTGTTTTTTCTTTTAGGAACAACCAGTTATGTCTCAGCCACTCGGTTGTGAAAAAAGACATTGGCTCAGCAGGAAAGGACACTCTTAAAGTGTGTTGTTTAAAAAAGGAAAAAGTACAGCTTTTAGATCCTCTTCGTCAGCTCCCAGTTCTACATGGGTGAACACTCTAATCTTTTTTTTTTTTTTTTTTTACTGTGGAAAGCTCTCTTTATTAACAGGATTAGTGAAGAACTTTTGCAAATGTAGCCAAGTTCTTGTGGGAAGGGCTTAACTCGGGGCTATTTGGATTGCATGAGCCTCGTTGAGAAAAGTTTGACTTCACCTCAGAGCCATGTCGATTTTGGCTCTTGTTGCCATGGCGTTTCAGTTCAAGGAGAAGTTTGGAAAGCAGATCTTTTCCTGATGATTTCACGATATATATTACACAAGCAGTGCCTGATGATATACCAGTAGTTTTCCTACCAGTTATTTCATCTTTTTCTTCCATTCTGTAGATTTGTATGGGCACAAACATAGTTCCCACATCTGTTTTATTAATATGGTGCCTTTGGTCTCTGCAGACATTATAACAGGCTGATTCAAGAGAAAACAGCAAAAATCCATCTCAAAACACTTAAATTATGTTAGAAAGTGACTGATGGTCTAACTTGTTTTTAGTTTAGAATTTTCTTGCTGCCACTGTTAAATGTAATGATTTTACTGCAGTTTCTCTCAAATCTAACACGGTTTTGCTTATACACACACGTCCATCACAGAAAATGTCAAAACTCTCAATAATACTCCACATTGTAATGCAGTCAGAATAAATATTGCATAAGTGACTCATCTGATGTACAATTTTATAAAGAAAATATTTGATATAGCTAATTAGTTGGTGGATATTCATTGATTTCACATTCTGCAATTTGTAAAGGAAAAAAAAAATATCAGCATTCATTCACATACTTATCAGTAATTACAGCAAGAGTAATAACAAGTTTCACCCATCAGACTTAATATTTGGCAGAATATATTTGGCAGAATATTCAATAACAGGCCAACTTTTTTTCCACATACAGCCCATAGTTTAATGAAACAAGTACAACCCTGTGGTGATTTTATTCAGTCCATCTGGACGATGTTAAGCCTGGAATACATTCACTATCACAGATTGATGACGGTGTATTATTCAAGTACAGTCCCCTCCACTATGCCTAACCCAACAGAGCTTGTCAGCATCCGGTCCCCTTCTCCCCTCCTCTCTCTCCTGTAAGTGGTGAAAAACCAGGGCAGCTGACAGAGGAGATGTAAAGCATGCCAGTGGCACTGCTGCCCTTTGTAAACAGTCCATCTGTACCTACCCCTCCCACTTCACTTCTCCGCCCCGCCACCACCCCACCCCAGCCTGCCTCTTCCCCGCTCGAGCGCCCGCTAATTTGACCTCCTGAATAAGAAACCCACTGAAATAATCCCTTCCACTCCCCGTCTCCTCTCCTCCTACCCTTCTTGACACCCCTCCCCCGTCGGCCATTTAGAAATATGACTCAAGTCTTGAGGGATGCTCCGGCCGACTGGAGGGCAAACACATTAGTCTTAGTTGAGATACCGACCAGTACGTGAACTGCCTGATATATTTAAAACCAATTAGCAGGAATGCTAGGAGGAGCAGCAGCTCTCCGTCCATAACACAGAGAGGATGAGGAGGGGGAGGCGAATGGAGCGTCCTGCTGAGGAGGGAGGCCCGGTATTTGCTCTGATCGATTTGGTATTAGAAGTAAAAACAAAAACATGGACCTACATGATGAGCCTTTAGCGATGCGTCATCGAATAAAACAAAGCTATTAAAGCACATATAGGACTGAAGCCCAAATACGTGAGACATTAAGTCAAAGTTATGTTTGCACAAAAAGGATCATGGACCTGACCTAATTTTTGTTAATGCAACAAAAAATATAATTCTGCAGATTATGTCTGGATTCACCAACAACCCTCAGTTAGCATGTAGAACCATAATCTGCCTGTATCGCCTGCAGTGGTCAGCTGTACATGTACATTTGGCTGTGTGGTGAAGGATTCCCAGGGACAAGTACATTCACCCAGATCTTAGCTGCTGATTAAAATAGAAGTGCTGTGTTGTTACACCAGGGACACACACACACACACACACACACATACACACACACACACACACACACACACACACACACACATACTCCAATGCAAAAACATAACAACGGATAGCCACACTGGCTCACAGTGACACACAGACAGCCACTGCCACTGATAGTCACCAACATCCTTCCCCCTGTGTGTGTGTGTGTGTGTGTGTGTGTGTGTGTGTGTGTGTGTGTGTGTGTGTGTGTGTGTGTGTGTGTGTGTGTGTGTGTGTGTGTGCTGGCTTGTGCAGAATTTTTAATAACCTCTTTTGATTAGAATCCCCCTCCAGCGGCTTATTTAGGGCTGGATTTGGAGCGGGTTTAAAGGCCACTGCCCCCCGGGGGGCGCTCCATTGCACTTCTCTGAATTCAAATACGATGTCCTTGACACCTCTGTATCCTGTTCCCATTTTGCACTATTTTTGCTGCAGCAGCAACAGATGAGTAGGGAAGGGGAGGTTGGGGGTTGGTGTAGTGGGGAGGTGGGCTCCTTAAACCAGCTGTTAACCTGTGTTTTTTCCCTCCTCTTTTTACTCCTCAGAGTCGCTCTAGGCAAGAGGACCCAGAGCAAGCTCGGCTGAAACAGAAAGCTAAGGAGGTAAGCTGCGGCGGAGATCATTACCCTTGACATTTCCCCGACTCCAGCATATTAATTTTTCATGCCTCACTACATATGTAATGCCATTTAAAGTCGGACTTAAAAAAGTTTGAGGAATTATTCGCGCCGATTGATGCCCCGCTTGTGGAAAATGATTTTCGGCACACCAAAGACCCCTCTTCCCCTCTTCTTTTTTTTTTTCTTCTTTTCTTCATCTATATCTGCTTCTTCTTCTTGCACCAGTTTGAATTTTGACAAACTATTGAAGACCTGCCTTTCTTGGTAGATGGGTTATCAAAAGAAAGGTGTACACGGGTAACAGTAGTAGCCTCCTGATCACCAGTCATTCACATTCACTTTTTTATTTAATCTGAGATGCACATTTGGATTGATGAGTAAATAAGTTTTGTTAACACAGAAAAGTATAAGATCTCCCAACTTTTTTGGTGCACCCGCAAGTCTTTTTATTTCTGTTTGTAAGTTAGACCAGTTGCAACAATACCTATCTTAGTTTAACTGTAATAAGCACATGATGGACATTTTTAGATGCCCCAATTCATGCTCTGCATTAACTTCTACTACTACAAAGGAGTAAAAGAAGTTTTTTTCTTTTACAATAAGCCAAGGCACAACATTTAGCACCGCAAACTGGGAAGTATTTCAACTGATTTACTGCACTCCTCTTTAGTAGTACGGTGCTTTACCCGCTTTATCTCAAGTGCAGGTTTTGTATAGAATGAATCCCCAGTGGAGCAAAGAAAAGTAGACCACTCATCTTTTAGTGGATGGTTAATGTTGTTTACGCAAACGAAATAGTTCTCTCTCAGTGGAAGTTTTTTTTTGTCTTTTTGTTTTTTGTTTACACCAGAATCACTTCACTGGGTGCTTTCAGGATCAAGAGGATTTGTGTGGAGCTTCCATAGAGGAGTCTGGAAGATGGAAACGATAAATAAATGCCGCTTCACCTGTTGTTGCGTTTGTTAAAGTAGAACTTAAAGAGCAGACGTGGTTTCCTCTAAGTTGCTTACTCTTTAAAAAAAAAGAAAAAAAAAAAGCCTTTTATTCATGCAGGTAAAGTTTACTTAGCATGTACACACTTTTTCTCACTGACACCCTCATTTACACTCATGGACTTTTTTGCTTTTCCACCTGGCAGCTCCCATTTTAACATTATATTTTCTGGGTAATTGTAAATGATGTGCTCAAGGGCGACTCCTGCATTGTTGTTTGGCCAAAGTATTTCATTCTCAGGATGTTCTCGAAGCCAGTGTGTGAGATTGAACTTGTGACCTTCAAGTGACAAGTGGTCTTGGCTCACCTCGGGCCACTGGCAACGCTCTGTCTTTTCTCTGCGCCCGTCCTGGATATTTCTTTCTAGCAACAGTGAGCCCCTGCTGCAGTTTAGAACATTCACACTAGATCTCAGCCTACCCATAAGCCCCACATATGCAAATGAAGCAGCGTAATAGGCAGCGTGATAGGTTTGCCCCAGGGGCCATGTGATCAAAGTGGATCTCCTCCCTGTTAAGTGGCAGTCCGCTCGTCATCTGGATACGGCCAGATTAGTGCCTCGTGAGAAGATGCCGCATGCGTGTGTGCACATTTTCATCTTCATCTGGAATTTTAAGAAGGTGGTTTGGAAATTGTTACTTTATGTAATGCTTTCTCCTGCTAGATAGAAACAAGGGAGACTCACCAACCCCTTCAACTGCCCCCCCACCACACCTCCCACACACACACACACACACACACACACACACACACACACACACACACACACACACACACACACACACACACACACCCCTGTTCCACCCTCCCCTCACCTCTTTCTTTTTTGCTTAATGGCCGTCGTTTCTCAGCCCCCGTGCCTCTCCAGTTTTCATCACCTGACTGGCTCAAGGGGACAGAGCTGGCTGTTTGTGTCACTGCAGAGTCTGTCGGCAGCTCACACATCTGCGCAAATTTCATCAGGATAATGAGCCCGAGCTACTCTTCCAGGCGACGGGCAGAGGAGCCAGCCTCTCTTTAAGCCCCTCGCCGCCTGATCACGCACGCATATAAACACACACACAAAGAAACCACCACCAAACACTCGTCATTTTTGGAGAGATGGAATTACAGCATGTTATATGCTTTAACCAAGTGTCGGCATGTAAATTGAGCATGATTTTGTTTCTGAAAAGGCAGTGTTACAATGTGTTGTGAAAGTACTGCTGCAGACCTGAGTGTAGTCTGAAGGCAAAGCACCAGGTGTTAACCCATGACCAGCAAATCAATGGTATGAATGGTCAAGCTCAGGTTGAATTTCAAGTCAGTTTCATTTATACAGCCTCAACTCACAAAGAGTTTCAAAATATGTGCGGCATGCGACACCGGCATCCTTTGACCCTTGATTTAAATAATTAAGGTAAAACTATGCAAAACAAAAAAAAGTGGAAAAGGAGGGATGCCTCTTCTAATATGGATCCATTATCATTCGTCATAATCAGGTTTTAGTAAGTATTTCTCATCTGAGAAAGACAGACAACGTGTAAATCCACACAGACTTCACAGTAAGTGTCTGAATGGCTACTGTTAATCCTTTAGCCTGATGGCATAACAAAATTACTAGTTCTCAGCATTTCACGTCCATAAATATTAATGACAATAAGGGCAGGCTTGTAAAAATACAAAATAAAGGTTGTAGATTAAGTAGACTGTAACGTCACAATCTAAGATGCGTTGTTTGGTGGAACCCTGAGTTTATACAGAACATCCATTACACTCTTAAATCCGCATGCCATCCACTGAGCTTTCCTTTAGTGCAAATATTTTCTGGCACTGTGCTACAAAGGTCTGCCAAATCACATCCTGTAATGTACACATGCATGTACTTACACCTATGACTGGATAATGAATGATGACGAAAAACATCCGAGATAGTGATGTCCTCGGAAAGTCACAATGAATCCAGAAATATGGGTGTCATGCTATACGTGTTTTTAAGTACCATAATATTCTCCACGAGCTCTATGTTTCAGCCCCTGCTATAACTGACGACCATGTTGAGCGCCCAGTTGGGCTACAATAACTAACTTTCCAACATGCACCAATACCCATACTACCATATGTTTTAGTATGTCCCAATCCAAGTACCAACTGCATCTGTTCCTATTTTGTAGTATGCAGCCCAGCATGCTTCACTGGCTGTTCTTACCCATAATCCTCTGCGCAGCAAAAAATACGTCATCGATTTGGTGGTGCTAATGCTCCGATTAGTTGCAATTTGCAAGAAGAAGAGAAAGAACAGTCTTCGAAAAGAAGTGTAACGTTAAGTGGAGCACTCGTTCCAAATCGCATCCTTTTTGCTTTTACTTCTAAGGTTGCACTACAGATTGCGATGGATATGACCAAGAGGGTCAAAATTCAAGGTGCATTTTTATGACATGGTAGTATGTCCCATTTGTGTGCATACTGTATACAACAGTACATACTTTGTCAGGATTGCTGCAGTACATACTTAAAGTAAAAGAAAAGTATGCAATTCTAAATGCAGCTACTGTCTTCGGTGGACATCACAGTTTAAAATCCTCCCCTCTGGATTAGTCCTCCCTTTAGTCCAAAGCTTTCACTTGTATTAAAGAAATATCAGAAATTAACAGTCTGATTTCTGTGACATCTATTGAGCACATTAATGCTCCCCAGTGGATGAACCCTTTTCATTTTGGACAAACCATGTGCTCTCTGCTTGTGCCACCCTCGGGCCAAAATGCTAACTTTGGTCAGAGACCGTCTCATAATGTAACACACAACTTACCAGTAAGTTTACAGAGAAGAATTGTGCTTTTAACAAGATCAAATCTTTGGTTTCGAATGAATTCCTGCAGATATGTCCTCAGGACAGACTTAATACCACCTAAGAACACTAAAATCATCAGTAAAGTGTTCTATTTGATAATATGGGTTCTAAAGAACATTGTAGGCTCCTAGTGTTTCTAGCAGGGCTGTGAGATTTTAGTTTGGTATATTGATGTATTCCTACCTCTAATTGTGTATTTGCACCACCAACCTAAAACACAACCGTCACCAGCAGCGCTGGCTGGTCTCACAGTCGCTGGCAGAGGTTTTGCGTGAGAGATAGGCAGAGCAGTCTAGCGCCTCTGTTTCCTCCCATTCACTACCATTTGGCCGAAAGGTCAGATGGGCTATTTCAGAAATGCCCGCAGTGAAAATCAATGGGCAAATCGTGGAGCTCAGTTCCTGTTTGTTTGTTTGTTGTTGTTGGTGGGTCTGTGTTCTGTCTGTTCCATCACTGAGGCAGGGGGCCAGGCCATGCCTAATCAACGTGAGTGAGAGAACGAGAGAGAGGGAAGGCGACAGAGAGACAGAGACAAAGAGATGGAGAGAAAAGGAGACTGGGGGTGGTGGTGGTGTGGGGGGGCACAGGGAGCGATAGAGAGGGAGTTAAGGCCAGCAGAGATACATCACGATGTCAGACGCACAGACACACCGCAGCCACAGATTCATCATTGCAACCGCGTCTGCAGGCACAACTGGACGCAGGAAACGAGTGAACTGGAGAAGAAGGAGTGCGCGGAGGACAGGAGAGGAGAGAGACGAGGGGAAGAGCGGGAAGACAAATTGGCTTCCACAGCTGGCCAAAATCTGGCCAAAAGCTCCTGTTAGAGTCTGTTCAGGCCCAAAAGCAAACAATGTCATGCCAGGAACACTAATATTTCCACTGTATGGCACAGTTCATGGGAGATGGTTATCACAAACTGTCACTCAAGCACCCGTTCAGGCTACACTATTGTGCAAATTGTTAGTTCAAAACTCACTTTAGGATGCAAAGATTTTTACAGCTGTGCAGCTACAGGTGATTTCAATGCAAACTGGAACACCGGGGAAGAAGAGCTTGGCCATCACTTGACCAGCTAGGCTTATAGTGGTGGGTTGTGTCACTAGTGTAAGTGGTAGTGTTCTCTCTCCCAACTCATCAACAGGTTTCTAATGGTGTCATGCATTTTTTTTGAGTCCCAAAAGGGACAGAAACACATTTCTTTCTGCATGCTGTTAATAATACAAATTTACAGTTGATGCAACAGGTGTTTAAAAGTTATCAATTAAGAAGAAATTGCCCAAAAATAAAGAACTTTACACTCAATCACACAAATTGGGAAAGTTAGAAAGTGAGCTCACATTACCACAGATCACAACATGCCATCACCCACAGTTTTAACCACGTAATAGCCTTATTCTGCTTTAAATATAATAAACACAGCTTCTTTTATTTTGAAATGATTTGTCAGTATTAAAGGCCTCTGTCAGGTAGCTGACAATAGTGAAATGACAAGAAATAAGTGGAGAGAGAGGTATATAAAGAACATTAAAGCATCAAAGATCCCCAACTGGATGTGAACCAGGATCTTAACCCTAAAACCAGCAGTGTCCTCTTTTAGGTTTCTTTGCAACAGTCTGAGAA
Organism: Embiotoca jacksoni; assembly: GCF_022577435.1. Lineage (NCBI taxonomy): Eukaryota > Metazoa > Chordata > Actinopteri > Embiotocidae > Embiotoca > Embiotoca jacksoni. Next base: position 5,323,903 of record NW_027185414.1, on the reverse strand, counting down.
TAACACCAATTTAATGCTAAGATGTGTGAGCGAGCACAGCGCTCGGAGCATTTGTGCTGTCAGAATTAAAACAACAGAATACTTAAAGAAAGATTGAGATCACTTCGAATGGACTGTCGAAGGACTACAGATGCACATAGGCAAAGTAACACCGCAGGAAATGACTAAGTGCTAGAGCTGAACATGCTTGCACATGTTCAGCTCTTGATTCATATTCCGTTCGTCTTGTTTCTGTGGTGTGAACACACTGCTGGAAAGCAGCGCGGAGCTTAGTCAAGCTTCCCCCGATAAATAAAGGTTAAAAAATGGTTAACACAGTCTGTCTCCTGCTGACAGCCCAATCACTGACTGACTTTTAGATGGTGTGGGAGGGACCATGAGAGAGCGCATGGTCTCCTCTCCTCTCCTCTCCTCTCCTCTCCTCTCCTCTCCTCTCCTCTCCTCTCCTCTTCCCATTCTTCCACATTACCATGCCCTCACAGCAACACTCCACTTCTAGCTCAGAGTGATTCCAGAAGACTTGTGTGAAACCGAGTGCTCTCCAATGGGAATCTCAAAGGTTTTTGTTAGAATAATTTTCCTCAAATATTTTTTCTTCTTCAGGCACTGAGAGATTTTTTTCGCCCATTTGACGCAGCAGCATTGCTTGAAATGTCTTGAACTCCTACCAAATTAACTCTGCCCTAGCTCAACTTTGAACCTTGCACGGCTCCAATTAAAAGCCTGCAGTTGTACGTCCTTCTTTGCTGTACAAACATGTATGTTAGAATCTATGAATCCAATTAGACTTATATTAGTGGAATATAATGAAAACCTTTTTTTAAAAACATTTTTTTTTAGATGAGCATATTTACCTCCACACAATAGAGAATTGTTAATATTAATGTTGTGCATCCTAAGTCTTTGTTCAGCAGAGCATCCACTGGGCCTTGTTGCGCACATACGTGTCTTGATCGGGCTGAGATCCTCCACAAGTGACCAGGTCACAGAGAGACTGGAATCCACCCACACTGTAAGCCCCATCAGCCGGAGCCTCACACTTCCCCAGAGAGGAGAGACGCCTGTGTGTCAGAGGACAATGTAACAGCCCCTTAGTTTTTATCAGGCCAGTTATATCTGCGAGTTCATAGGCTCTCATCCTCTGGCCCTCTACAAACTGTTCTGCTCAAAGAGGCGCTCTCCCCCCGTGAGGAAGGCCCCGGGGCAGAAGCCTGCTACCCTCCTCCACGTTCTCTCCCTCTCTGTGCCGACTTTCAAAGAGAATTCCTGCTGTTCCGTGTGTCCCAATTCATAGTTGTTATGTTCTTGTCTTCTGGCCTCACAGATACACAATACATTCATTTCGCCAGAGCAGCTGCAATTGTGGTCAACTCGCGCGATCGCGACGAGAAGAACATTCACGTTCTAGTCGAGTAGAAAGATCATCTGTTTATAAACCTGCTTCTCTATTTTTTTACAATTTAGGTTATGGATTAGTTTACTGTCCTTTCACTTAATCTAATTTCTACTGGATTTCAATCATGTTTCAGAAAGATCATAAAAGGGGTTGATGTGCTTAATTTAATTATCACATAAGAAAGGTCTGTTTTGTAGGTCCTCGAGATATGCAGGCTACTAAATAGTACACTGTAACCCTATTTTTATTTGTTGCTTTGTTGTCTGTAGTTTCAACTTAAGTTTTTTTTCTTCACCCCAAGACATATTACAAGAAAAAAAATAGAACCAGGCTTTAAAAGTACCTTTGGTGTTCCTGTGTGTTTTCGAATATTACAAAGTGCTGTAATGAGAAGGAAAACAACAAAAAAAAGGAGATTTTTTTTTTTTTTTTTTTGCCTCAGAGGGAGATAGCGACTCGTCTACTTGCTGTACAAGCCTGTAGGTTCACTTTTCTCTTTGTGCGCTGGAGCACTCCTTGGGACTCAAGCGACAGGGGAATTGGGCATGCTGAGCTACGCTGGTGGCGAGGTGCCAGCCTCCTGTGCCTGGGATATAAGTGAGAGGGAGGCAGGACATGTTTCAATTAGGCAACAAACACCACACACAGAGGATAGGAGAGGAGGAAGAAGAAGAAAAAAAAACTCACCCTCATCAGCTAACTTCTCCCTTCTGACCTCTCCCAAAAATACACTTCCCTGAACCGCTGTGCCCCACCTCTTCTCTTCTTCTGCATTTCAAATCGTAGGTGTCATTTTTGTGGAATTCTTTTGAGAAGGACAGTAGCGGGGGTCTTTGTGAGGTGATGCTAAGTGTGCCAGCTCGGCCTGCATGTTTCCATTAGATTGTCATGTTGGCTAATTAGAGAGCGGCAGCATGATTCACCTTGTTAATTAGGAGGACTTGCACACCATGTGCCTGGGGGCGGTGTGGGGAAGAAGAGCCCAGCCTCAGAGCCCGCTAGTCGCCTGCTGCCTATGAAGATTCCCCTTCTCATCTACCTTCCTTTCACTCCTTTTTTTTTGATTTGGAAATGAATAAATCATTGAGATCGTCCTCTCTCGGAGTGTGAATATCTGAGTTCTCGTCTTTTCCTGGATGCAAATTAGGCGTGATCAATAGAAGGTGACGAGAGGCGAATCTAAATGTTAAAAAAAAGAGGAGAGCGACAGGGAGAGAGAAGACTGCTAGACGAAGCACGGCAGCATAGAAAGAGACAAAGCGAGAGAACATTTAAAGCAGGAAATTTTCCCTTAGATAAGCAGTATTTTTAATGATCACCACTCTCCCCCCGTCGCTCCGGTGTAACACCATCAGAATCTGCTTAACACTGATTTCTGGCTCCCTCATTCAACACAGTTCCTTGGCAAAATGTGTCGAGCAAATGTTATTATTTATAGAAATAATACTCTGAAGTAAAGGCATCAAGTCTCTAACACACATTCAATTTATCCACATATTTTGCGCTGTCCCTTTATACAGATTCCCTGCAAATAAATTGCAGATGATGAAGAACCGCAGGGTCATGATAGTGACACTCACATAATGACCTTAGCTCCAGGGACCACTGAGGGCTTTAAATAATTGGTCTTTGGCCCTGGAAGCCCTTCTGACATACTCAGCTTCAGAGGAAAAGCAGGCTGTGCCAAGACTATTAGCTCATGCATGTAGTTTGAATTCATCTCCATAGGTAAAATACTATAATCATAAACAGATTCACCAGAATATTCAAGGAGATTTGTGTTTAAATGAGACGACGAAACAGAATTTTAAAGCATTTTTCATCTCTTTATTGCACATTTTCAACCTCAAATGATTTATTGTCAGGATGATTGATATCAGTGCAACAACACAAACAAATAGTTTTAAGTGCTGCACATGCTAAGTGTGAAGCTATACTGGTAAACATGCCATGAAAACAACATACTGTACCAAATCTATGCATATGTTGAGTATATTACAACATAGTGTAACTTTACACCTATAAGGGCTCAACTCATGCAAATATACATGCTGTATATTTTCATATACAAATTCTGGACTATATGTAATTATTGAGTTCTGATGATGAAGCCATACGTGCCTCTATCCAGTTTTAATACACAGTCTTCTCTGCATTAGCAGGTCGGGGCTCAACTCGTCTCTTTGTAGTGCAGATGGAGAAATGAAACCTGATTGGTTACTGCAAATGGCCCTTCTCCCTGCAGCAAACTAACTGCCAGGCACTTCACATGAAGGAAGGCCTTAAGATGCAGCTCACAGATGTTCATGTAATGTCGGCCATGTGGGTGTCAGGTGAATGAGAGGCATGGATTACAGACGTACATAAAACACATACATAAAATGTCAACACACACTCATGTTAGGTAGTGGGAAACTTGCACAAAGGAACACGCACTGAGCACCTGAATGTATGTATATAAGAATGTTTTTATTTTTTATTAATTCATATGAACTGATCATTTTTAAAAAAAAATTTGTTTAACCAATTCCTCATGGTGTCAGCTTTATGAAACATTTGTATACACAGATTTGATCTTCATTCTTGATACAGCAAACTAAGAACATTTTCAGATTAATCAATGTTAGGCAGGTTATAACAAAAAAAAAACATATCAATATGCACAAATAATTTTTGTATTTCGTTTCAAGTTCGAAGTCATTGAATAACGAATAAAGATACATTATTATTAGGTTAGTGCCTCTGTAAACCTGCGTGTAGACGGTGTTAATATCAGCATGTAACAGGCTCTCAATAATAATAATTGCTTACTGATGTTTAGCAAGTTTAATGTCTACCATATTCGCCATACTAATTTAAGGTGTTAGCATGCAAGAATTTATAATTAGCACAAAATAGAAAGCTGACAGAGCTGATGGGCTTGTTATACATTTTGCAGGGATTTAGGCATAAAACAAAGTTCTGCACAGTGAAGAGGGAGGAGGACACAATGCCGATTGAGTATCATGTTTTGCCTCGCCTTGGTGTGAAAAGTAAGGTGCCTTAGGTTTAGCCACCAAAAAGCACAAGGTTGGATTATGATAAGATCATGGTTTGGGTTAAAATAAATAATGTTACATAACCAATTTTACGTAAATTTAATAAGTTACGTTATTTAAGTAATTTACTTATATTACGTATATTTTTTTTATTATTATTTTAGACTCAAACGCCTGTCTTCTGGGTGAAAGTCCTTAGTTTGATGCATCCGAGCACTGATTGCATGATCTCCTGCTTCGACCCTAAAGTCTTACATGTATGTGTGTGTACTTTTCACACATCAGCGAGGCACAATGTGACACTGTCACGGTGTCCTCTAGTGGACTAACAGATGTTTTACACACTTTTGTGTGATATGCTGAACCATACCCAGCATTAGTACAATGTTCCTAAAATAATTTAGATTGTCAATTATTAATTTCGATCCTACTTCCTCCTCGACACTCAAACACATTTTCCATCATACCCTGTAGCTCGGCCTCTTAGCAACAGCGCAGTAGTGGATAAGATATTTGATTCCTGCTGGAGTCACCCACTCTTGTTTAAAATATATGCACTCTACCAAGGGTGAATTAAAAGCATTCACCGAACGTAGCATATGGTATGTCTATATACTCTGCAGCCCCCTGCTGTGTCCTGTTGGACCAGAGATTTCAAGGGGGAGGTTATGAGACAGGCCAACTCAAAACCTGTGGTCTGGCTTATATTCTGCGGTCTTTGCAGGGCAGACAGCCCTTTAGCTTCCTTCACAGCCCCATAGCTGCTCGTGACGTCAAGCAGAGCGTGTTCTGCTCTACCAAGGACATCTGTCTGTAAGCGTCTGGAGGGCCGCGAGCAGCCCCTCAGGCCAGGAGCAGGGGGGCGGAGAGAAAAAGCCTTTGTTAAAAACAGCAGAGATGGAGAACGGCAGGTTGGCCATCATGGCTCCTACAGCTCATCCTCCTCCTCACTCCGAGCGTATCAGACCGCTCGAAGGTTCTTGCTGTATTTTGGACATTTTTGCATCATAAGGGAACATACAGCTCTTTCTTCTGTGATGAGAAAAAGCCCTGTTATTTCTTATTTAGGTCTTGACAGGCACTTTTACAGATCTATTAAGGGTACAGAGCTTGAAGTTAGACTTGTAAATAAATCAAGATGTGGGAAACAGGTGACTAAAAAAACAGTAGAAAGACAGCCAAACCGATCCAATTATTTTCTGTTGCACACACTCAGACCAATTCAAGCGTGCTTTCCTATTTTCTAGTTCAAATTTTTGTGTAATAATATACACAACTATAAAACTTACGAAATCTAAAACATGCACAGACTGCTGGTTTCTCCCTTCAAGGCATCTTAATATGCAGCTGTCTGTTATAATTATTGATACATAAACCAGTTGTGATTCAGTCAAAACTTCATTTTGAGAAATTCATGTATTTTGAAATCTGAATTCAGTGAACATAATTAACATTTGTAAAAACAAAGGAGGAAACTTTTTTTTATTTTTTTACTTTCAGCTTTTTAGCTGATTCAGCTTGTGTGTATTAAACTAGCCATTTACGCTGCTGACAAATATCAACATCCTTCAAACTAGAGTATTCAGTCCTCTTTAAATATGATTTTGGAGGAATCTTTCTGGACATAACTCCTTGACACGAGTAATCTAATGAATACATGTAATTTCAAATCCAGGGCCGGAATTTTTCAAGTTTATCAAACCTATTTAATTCAGACTCATGGCTAGAAAAAAATATTGAAATTGGGTGGAGGGTAATTTCATAATACCCAATATCCAATGTTTTTACTGGCACAAAACATGAGAGGATGTCATCAAAGTGTTAACTGATATACACTTAGCAGGATGCTCGACATTTGTAAGAGAGCTTTGTGCAGCAGCATCAAACATTTTCATGGCAATGTACACATTTGTATTTCCTTGCACTTTTCACAATGTTGGCGCACTCACCATACAATTGTCACCTAACATTGTGCTGTATGCACACAAACTAAAACCTTTATCTAACAAAGCTGTATATTGATTCTGTGGGGTATCTCAAAAATGTTCTACATCTCCTGACCTTTGCTGATAATTTGACTTTACAAGTCCCAGTTCCCTGCTTCCAAAGGGCAGACAGGCTTACTGGAAGAACTGGTATTTAAGCGACTTTGGAACAGCACATATTTATTCGGCACCATTGATCGGACCTGGCAAATGTATGCATCCTGTCAGCTGCTTGTTTCTCCAGTCTGCGAAGAATCTCAGTAGTGACCTTTGGCAATTGTTCTACCTATTGCCGAACATTGCTGACACAGTACTCCAGAAGGTACATGGAGATTGTTGCACTTGGATGTCACAGTGTTGCTTTCCATTTTTTGTCTCCACAAGATCCAAAAAAGATGCTCTAGTGGGAAGTCACTGCAAAATAACAATTTGGTATTACGCCAAAGCGTCAGTCAGCTTGAGAATACCGTATCGGTGTCACGTTTTGCCTCATAGCATGAAGGGGAAGGTGTGTTCAGTTTAGGCAACAATAATCACGTGGCTAAGTTTAGGAACAGATCATGGTTTGGATTTAATGTGAGATGGTCACAATTTGGGCGCAATTTGGTTTGGTTTAAGCACCAGTTACTTAAATGTTACACAGGTTAAATACGTTACATTATATAAGGAACTACTTACATAGTTTCCCATGTGTAAGTGCTGTGTTTGTCCCATTCAACCTCCCCCAATCTCTTCTCTATAGCGACTTCATAAGTCTTTGCTCTTTCCCCCTTTGATGGTCATACATGCCTTATCTTTTTACACCTAGGCGAGGCAAAACATGACACTAATGCAGTATCATCTAGTGGACGGATGGTGTATTACAGGCTTTGGCGTAGGGTGACCGGGCTACACGCTTTATGTAGGACTGCACGGCACTTTTATCCCTTGTGCTACATATTGAGACAATGTCCCACATTTTAATTGGCTCCACTTTTCAAAACGCAGCTACATTCCCACTTGTGTCCAAAAATGATTTACAGATAAATAAGGAAACAGAAGTATTACACTCCCAACCATGCAGGTCAGCAGACTGTGGTACTAAGCTAGCAACACATAAGACCAGTTACTGTAAACCTTCAGCTTTCTTTTATGCTTACTGAATTATTTAGTTTTGTAGTTCAGAAAGTTGCATTCAAATAAAATATATTTGTGGAGTTATTCACATGCTAAAGATCTAGCCTGTAATCTACATCGTCTATCATGTTTTTATTTTCAAAGTTGGATAGACATCACAAATTTTAGACCACCTCTCAACACTGGTACATGTCCCACATTGTCCCGCACAAACATACTCTCCTTACCTCACATTTGGTTTGTTGTAATCTGGTCACCCAATTTGGAGGGATACTGACCTGAAAATATATTTAATGTACCAATCTGTAAAATCATTAGAAGTTCTGTGGAATAAAAACAGCAGAAGTAAAGATGAAGAGCAGTAGCATATTACAACGTACAAACAGAGACTGATGGCTTCCGAGTGTTACTTTTTGTGCATGTGCCTAGATGGACATAAATAATCTAAATGTCAAAATTAAATGGTAGTCAGGACAACAACAACAAAAAACACGTAAGAAAAAGCAGATCTATGATAGCCTGGCCCAACTCTGGTTTGTATCAGTTGGCAGTTGTCAAGGGAAGGTAGGCCCGGCGTAGTGGCACCAGATTGAAATCAGAAATCAGTCTCCCAGTGTCATGGCGGCCACTTCACTGACGGGAAACGCAGACTGCAGGGTTGCAGATGGTAAAATGAAGTCTTCATTTATCATACAGTCATAAATCTGAAAATGCAGGCAGTTGCTGTGGGCGCTGGGAGCCCATGCCTGGTGCCAACTGCCAGCCAGAGATGCCGGCATCCTGGTGCCATCAGTGAGATAGCAGACCCCTCTCTCTCTCTCTCTCTCTCTCTCTTTCTCTCTCTCTTCTCTCTCTCTCTCTCTCTCTCTCTCTCTCTCTCTCTCTCTCTCTCTCTCTCTCTCTCTTTCTCTCTCTCTCTCTGTCTCTCTCTCTGTCTCTCCCTCTCTTGCTCTGTCGCTCTGCCTTGGCTCACTTTGCAGCAGGATTCTTTAAGGTCAGGCCCGGAGAGATTTGTGTGTTGTTTGTGGCTAAGCCTAATACGGTTAGCATTGATAACATAATGCTACTTTTTCCATGTGGACAGGGGCAATAATCGTTTCCACGTCCAGCCACGCTTCCCAGTTTGTGACTCCATTATAACCTCTGTATAGATTTGCATAGCAGTAAGAGCCCAACTCAACACTGATGAATTCAATTCCCAAACATGTCCATATTATTGCTTTTATTTGTTTTAACTGCAGCATCTGTATTTTCACCACCATCCACTGAAAAAAGGGTTTTATGTATTCAGCTGGTTGATACCGCTGCTATTATTTCCCCTACTTTGTGTTGTCAGCGTGTTTGAATCTTTCAACAGTTCCGCCGTGCTAAATGTGAAGTGGCAACACCCTAAAGGGCATGCCTAGCCAGCGGGGCTTTCGGGAAAAAAAAAAATCAGAGGCAACTGCATGCACATTTTAGATCAGACTTTGTACACCAAAACAACCTTTTACAGAGCGACATCTGAAAGTAACATGAAATTTTCCCCTGATCAGACAACATACATGCCTCACACAAACACCAGCGCCCAGCGAACACATGCTGGGAGATAACATAAAAGAACATGAAAGACATCAAGGCACACATTGATTGTCCCTGTTCGCTTCAACCCGGGCCTCTCTCCCCAGCGGGCAGGCACGCAGGCAAGCTGGTGGGTAGGCATTCCCTTTGCAGTGGCCAAGATTGATAGGCACGTGTGTGTGTGTGTGTGTGTGTGTGTGTGTGCGCGCGTGTGTGTGTGTGTATGTGTGTGTGTGTGTGTGTGTGTGTGTGTGTGTGTTTGTGTGTACACACTGTGTGTACATGTTGGAGAGAGTGCTGACACCCTCTGTGCCATGGCCCCAGGCCCTCACACCTCCGCCCAATAGAAAGGGCAGCTCCCAGCGACGCTGGATTCCCCCCCAACCCTGCAGCTAGACATGACATTACCTTGGGCAGTGCCACCCCCCCCCCCCCATCCCCTGCTCATACATCACAAACTGCAAAAATCACAACAGTACCATGTGACTACACACACGCATACACACACACAATCTTTGAGAGGAGCTCTGTTAATGGCTGACAGCAGTCTTCCATTTTGTTCAGCTCAGGAGAGTATTGTGCTTACAAACCGCAGATGGACAGATGAAAAGGGAAATCAGTCTTCCTAATTTTAATTCTTACATTTGGTCCTGCATTTGTTGTATTGTTCTCGCATCCTCACCCTGTCACACTGTGTGTGACAGTTTTGCTTGCAAATGCTATTAAAAAATGTGAAACAGGGGCCACTTTTTTGACCTTTATTTGGTTGAGACACTCAGAGAGAGCACCGTCAGTGCTACCAAGTAAAACGTTTACTTCAAGCAGGTAGGTATCATAAATGGTTATTTATAATGGAGGATTGTAAATATCAAAAATCACTTTTGATTACATGTATGTTGTAGAATTGGTTGTTAAGGAGGCCATTCGTGCATATTGATGTCTTGTTCGTGAGATACTTCCCAACCCAAACAGATGCAAACAGATGATACTGTGGCGATACAGTACCATGTATAGTACAGAAGTTTACTTTATGATCTCTGTGTTCTTTCTTCACCAGATGCAACAACAGGAACTGGCCCAGATGAGGCAGAGAGATGCCAACCTTACAGCACTAGCCGCCATCGGCCCCCGAAAAAAACGTAAAGTGGATTCACCAGGGGCCACACCATCAGGGACCGAGGTAAGACCGTGACTGAATCTTTATTTATTGTCAGATTTGTTTTGTCCAAAAACAGTGCTCCTGACAAAACAAGGTCCAAATCTTACTTTGGAAGAAATCTTTCCAGTAAAACACAGAGAACTTTCAAGGTGAAACATTTTATTTATTTTACAGATTTTATTCTACTATTTGTGATAGATTAGAGAAAAGCAGGGCAGGAATAATTTGTGATAATGATATCTAACTCATCATCACTTCATCTGACATCTTAACTTTTAACTGAATGCTTCAAACTTGTCGTGTGTCTGTAGGTAAAGGTTTGTGGTGAACTTGACTTGGTCATTGTATGAGTCTTCGGACATTGTTAACACAAGTATATTTGTTCGAGGACAATTAATAATCTACAGTAGGCTGTGGCTTTGTAGTTATTGATTATGCACTTAGATCTAACTGTTGGCTGCATAAAAGGGGCCATTGATAATTTATCATATGGTTGGAACTCTCAACCTAATAGCTACTGTAATGAGCTTATACTGTATATCAGTGGTAAATAGTGCATCTTGTTACAGGCATCCTGCCTCAGTGCAGCCAGCCTGGCTAATTTAACAAGAGAGCTTGAACCCAACCACTTTGGAAAACAGTTTCTTTCTGCACTCCAATAACAGTGATAAATAGAGAAATAATGGTTTATTGGTTGTTGTTATATATATTTCCCATTTAATTATAGGTTACCAATCGATTATGAGCATTCAAGTAGACTTATTTTATGAGAACATTTGAGAACATCAACATGAACAATACAAACACAAAGGCACAAATCAATATACAAATAACAAATCATTAAAATGAGAAGCAGACATGGTTTTAGAGCGATTGATGCAACAAGCACCCTGATAAACTATAAAGAGACACCACTGTGGGTGGTGTGTGGTATCCACATGGGCCAGTCAAAGGTTGGCCATCATCCTGCATTACACTGTTCTATCATATCTCAGGTGAGACGAAGGAGATCACAACGGAACATGTCAGTGTCTGGTGAACAGTCAGTTCTTGCTGTCACCGACTTAGACACAGGAGCAATGGGCAGGTGTAAAGACCTGAGCGACTTTGATAAGGGCCACACGACTTAGAAACAGTAAGGCATGTGGGGCGTTCTCAGTCAGCAGCGGTCCACAGATGGACAAAAGAAGAACAAGTCAGCTGCTACAACTTCTAGGACTTAATTGCGGCTAAGTTCTTGGTGCAAGATATCACAAAGCACCTTCTGAGGTCGTACAGACTTTTGTTCTGTGGTACGTCGGAGCTGCTGAGGCGTCTCACATTAGGTAGCAGTGGTCACTTTTATTACATCTGTGCTCATATATATATTTTTGCTGAGTGGCCACAGATTAAGTTCAGCACCTTTACTCCCGCAGAACTGAGCTGGTTGTTTGCGCAGCGAAGGTTGTTTGGTGTTGAGCTGGAGACACACTCTGCAGCCCTCTAAACATTTGTTTCCTTTTTGTTTATCTAATGAGTGAATGAAGATGATCAAATGTAAATGACTGCTAAGAGTCATGAGCTAATACCTTTTTGAAAGCACCAGGGAGCAGGTTTTGTTTGTGGACATGGCTATTTGTCGGTCTCCCTTTACTTAGCCCCTTGATACTTAAACCTTTAAGCATTAGCCAAGTTTAGATGTGTCTAATGGCTTACTCTCAACAATTTAAGTTAGAAAACACAACATAGATTTGAGGAAATATCTGTGTAAGTTACAGAGGGCACGGTGACTTACTTCCATGTGACTATCCTCGTCTGTTTTTAATTAATCTGGAGTGTTTTTTTTTTTTTTACCAAGACATGTTTCCAGATAGATGTTCCATAAGAAGCCACTTTAGTATCACATTTCTCCAGCACAGGGTTATACATGAAGTCATGCACAGTCGCTGTACCAAGTCACATTTTCCTTTAGGCAGCAGGAGGGAAACATTTAAATTCCACATATTCATCTGTAAATATGATGAATCTAAAATAAGGCTGAATTTTGAATGTCAATTGGTCATTTTAATAACCTGCTTATCGAGATGCATCTTCACATCCTTCGCTTAGCAGCAGTGTGTTGCAGAGCAGCATAGTAATGCACCCAGCAAAAAAGCATAAATAACAAAATAAAAGCATTACTTCTGGTCCTTGAGTGCAGTGCCAACCTCTTTCAGAATGTTTTACCCTGATGGGTATTAGCCCGCGACCTTCTGCTGCATTCAGAAAAAAAAAGCTGCTTTCTCAAACTGCTTCTCCAAATGCAGTTACACAACATAAACATGAATATATATGATGGTGGAGTTGTTGTCTTTTTTCTCTATTTTTTAATGTCCTGTATATGTTTAATTAGAAGGCATAATGAAGTGAAGTCACAGTGTGCTACTCCTCTGGAGTGATTGCAGAGGGGGCGGAGGAGGAATCTTAACTTATTTTCACTTCGTTTTCACCTCCTCACATTTCTTCATTTCACATGGGCTGGAAGCGCCCGCGGCGTTCTCTTTCCCTTCTCCAGAGCAAAGTGAATGTGACTTTTCTAAGGGGGTCACAGGATGCCTGGAGGCCTGTGGGTGTTACTGGACTGTTGCCTGCTCTTAGCTTCACTGAGGGGCTTGTCATAGATTTCATCTCCACAGAAATGAGCCGGGGGGCCCTGGCCAGGAGCACAAGCAGCCAACGTTATGAAGGGCCCACGCTGATTATTTCCCTCTGACATCGCATCCTGAGCTTTCCGCATTAATCCCAGACAAAGGCAGCCCTTCAGTGCTGTGCCAGAGCTCAAATTAGGAGCCAGATAATAGCCTTGTTGAGATCCTGTTCTGTTCACTGAGAGGCAGAGCTCCTGTTGAAATCCTCCTCTTCAATACTCCTTCCTTCCTGCTTCTTTCCCTCGTCAGACCACCTTTCCGCCTTGTTCGGACTGTGACGGAATTCAGGTGACACAATTTCCCTCCATGCTCCCCGACCCGACCCCCCGTTCACCCACCTTTAATTCGATGGTGGCTCGGCTGGACTTGGGCCCGTGCCTGGATGTGCATCGCCACGGGCTGCGAAACTGATAGCCAGTCAAGACTGGAGTATCTGTCTCCAGCCTGATCTAGTCTGCAGGAGGGAACAAAGGGGGTCTTACAGGGCTCCTCGGGGTGGATTAGTTCCAAGGAGCCAATGGCTGGGGCTGCTGGCTGGCTCGCTCGAAGAGGGCCTGCTGTGGCCCCAGCGGTGGGTCACTGCACAGGCAGGGGCCGCACAGGCAACACACACCCGCAACTCTGCCTGCGGCTCAATTGTCCCGATCCATACAGGCCTAACACAGCAATCAGCACACACAGGCTTTTTAAGTCCGGCACAAAAGTCGAGGGTGAGCGACCATGAAAGGGGTGGAGGGATGACGTGCAAGGACAAAGGGCAGTTGAAGGTGGATGGAAATGAGAACACGGCACAGATGACCTTTGCCCTTGAGATGTTAGCTTGAAGATGTGTAATACTATAATGCCTAATTAAAAAAGTGTGACGTTACTGGAAAATAATATCTTAATTCCTCAAATCACCTCTATAGAAAATGTACACAACATCAAACACCGCAGGCTGATTCTGAATTCTTTGAATGTATTTTGAAGCCCAGCTATTAGCATCTGGTGCTGCAGCTCAACAGTACATGAAGCATACTGCAGGTAGACTGTATGTTTAGTCCTGTGCTCCTCTCCAGCTGTACCAACATCTGTACGTTGTATGTAGAGGAGATGAAGATGGATTTTAGCTCAGTGAATCACGGATGGCAGACAGACTGTCAAATAGAGCTTCATTCATAATGATTATTCCATCACACCCTTTACTTTTGGTCCTTTCACACATTTAACATGATTTGAACACTTTACTGTTTAATTTCCTCCTCCATTGATTTTTCTATTTTTTGATCACCTCTTCTCTTGTTTGGTGAATCTTGTCTGAGATGTAAGGCTTCTGTTTGTGCTTAGCTTATGAGCGACGAGATAAAGACTCGTTCTGTACATCTAAGGTTAGCATTGAAGGCTCCGCCGTGTAAAATGTGCCTCGGTGCACAATGTCCTGCAGTGTTAAACACGCTCAGAGCTTTGAAACATCCTTGACACATTTACGAGCTCAGAGTTATCATCCAGGCACTTAGGCCATTTATCACATCAAAGGAAGAGCTTTGTTTGTTGACGTAAAAGCGACAATAGCAGCTAAATTGCCCCAGTTTGTGCAGCCACCCTGGCTTTCTCCTATCTGTCTCGACCAGGCGCAACGCAAGGGACAAAGGTAGGCGAGCGGTTTAATAGTGAGCACAGTCTATTTTTCCATTTGAATTCATTTCACCTTCTTTCTTTGAGGCTGTAGATCAGAAAGAAGGAGTGAGGCAATAGAGTGAGAGGCATGGGGAGAGAGGGGGGAAAAAGCACAAGGAAAACTGATGCCCTTTCCTCCAGCTAAATTAACAGGAATCACGTGGAAAACAATCTGAGTCTCCAATGAAGGAGGGAGGAGGGAGGGAGGGGGGGGGACCATTAAAATTAGCCCCGAGCTATGGACTGCACCCAATATCACTAAAGCTGCACTCACTACAGATGTGGAGGCTGGCTTACAGGCAAACTATGCTCTGTTCTATAGCTACAATTAAAATCAACCTCGCTGCCAAAAAATAGGAGGGGGAAAGAGGGGGTAGAAAGGCAGACATGAAACATCAAAGACAGATTGAAATGTGTAGTCAGTAATAAGAGTGGTCTCCAAGCCCCGAGGTTCTCCACGGTCCCCTTGTTAATGAGAAATTTTGACCTCTGGTTTGTAAGTTAAACTTGTAATCTCGGTTAATGAAGTAAATCAATCCCAACTCGGGAGTGTTCAGTGTCTCTCCCTTTGCCTTCTCCCCGCCAACCTCCCCTCTGTCCTTCTCTTTTGTGCTGTTCTCCTTCGCCTACTCCTCCTCCTCCTGTGTCCCTCCCAATGTGCCGCCTGGGAGTAAAATGGCCAGGTCTTCAACCAGACAAACAGGAAGCTCAGAGAGTACGAGGGTTCCGGAGCTGGAGGGGGGGGTGTAAGCACTCAGAGGACTCGGACCAACCAGGCTGTTTGGTTAAGAAGGAGACAGGCCAGCTGAACGCCAGTACCAGGGACTGCATGAAGGAAAACACTCGCTCCTCCTCCTCCTCCCCCTCCTCCTCCTCATCTTTTTCCCCTTCTCTCCCCAGAGTCTTCTGAGGTTAGTGTTTGGTTAAAAAGTCATGCCTGCTTTGCTGGTGTGGAAGGACTAGTGGCAGTAATGAGCAAACACACTCACTTCAGCTTCCTCCTGTTTTGTGCAACCTCCCTGCTCGTCTTACCCTCCTCTCACTCCTCTTCATGTCCAAACCACACACACTGTGACGGATTTTAATGGAAAAGACAGCTAACTGAACCTTTTTCTTTTAGTTTCTTAAACATTCGGAGCTCCACTTTTGCTCTTAACCATATGGAGGCTTGTGTTAAATCCACTGAGTGCATTGACATTAACCTCCGATTAGCTGTTGCATTTATTTATTTATTTCACCTCTAAACTAATTCAGGGTGGGAACTGAAGTAGAACGCAATGACTTTAGCTTGACTTACATCGGGATGTAATGAAGCAGAAGGATTCCTTTGTGGGTTCCCCGTCTCTACACACCACATACATATGATTAAAGAGGGCACAGACAGGCTGCTATTGGTTTTTATAATGTCAAGAAGATTGTAATGTTGGTCCGACTTAATGTCTCAGGGCTATTCTGTATTTCCAGTGAGGACACAAAAGGAGACAGAGTTGAGTCTCAGGAATGGTTTCAGGGGTTCATTGGCCGAATGCCACACGTTCTTAGAGCTTTAACACAGTGCACTTTGCCAACTTTCCCTTCCTACATGACGCACAGCAATGTGGTACCCACCACTCGGCTTTGCACTCTGTACCATGGGTTAAAGCATTGGAAATGGAGCTATAGCATTAGCATGGAAAGATAAATACATTTTTTTGTTTGCTTCAGTTGTGTGGAAAACTTTTTCCCCCTACATAATGGAATACTTTGTACAAAACATGAAACATATGTCATAGATCGATCTACATTGTTTCATTTTCTCGTTTCCAATATAACAGTGAAGTGGGAGAATGTTTTCCTCGTAGTTTTTCCCCACTAACAGTGTTACCTTTAAGGACAACCACAACATTACTGAACCCAGAATCATGGATGAATACACGATACCACGGGTTTATACTATGACCATCGCATAATACATTCTACGTGATATTACATCGTAGCCACGGACCTCACTTCCCATCATGCCTACTTGTGGAATGAGTAGTTTGCTAAGTTTGCTGTTTGATGGTACTTTGTGTTCGCAGTGTGTCTGTTCACTGCATGTAAGTAATTGTCATATTGTCCTGGTCTGGTTTTAATCATTAGTGAAGTGGCTTTACATTTCTTGATTGGAGCTGTATTTCTCAATGGTAATTTGTTGAATTCATCGATTTTGTAATAACACATTAAAGGATTGATTTTACTCATATCTGTTTTTCTGTCAATCAGTCTGTGCTTTAAACCAGAACTCAGATTGATGATTGCGCTTGACATTATAATATTATTATCATAGTTGTGGAGATTATCAGCATCATCTCAGAAATATACAAAATGTGACTGAATAAAACTTTAAATTGCTTGAAAAAATACTAGAGAAATGCTAAAATTAAATTGACCTTACTTGCAGATTCATTTTTTTTTCATAAAAAAATGTCATAGTTTATACACAGACTAATCTTGCCTGGTATACTACATAATTTGAGGCAAAAAAAAAAAATTGCCTCGAAATTATTAAAGTAGATTAAGCAGGATATATATATATATATATATATATATTTTTTTTTTTTTTTTATCATCGTCTAATTGTTGTACACTAAAATAAATAAAAATAATAAAACCTTTGGCCTGCTGTGCTAAAGGAAAGTCATTCAGATTCCTCCTTGGACATCAGTACCAAATATTTATGCACTATTGCAATAATCAGCTGTCAAGATATTTAACTAGAAGTGGGTGGCAGTAGAGGGAAACATGAACAAAGCTCTATGATTAATCCTCCGGGGACTATGAATGTCAGTCCATTGAATAGTTGTTAAGAAATTTCAGTTCAGACCAAAGTGATATAACAAACTACTAACTAACTATCTATCTATGATTAACATGCACATTTGTCTGATATTTGACTGCTGTTTGTCCAATTCTTTATGAAAGATTCTTCTGCTTTTGTGAACATTTGGTAACCTTTTTATGTAGGTCGTTAAATAGGAAATGATCATATAAAAACAGTCTGGGGCCACTTTTGGGGTCTGTATTATAATTTAAACACCCTGATCTTAAAGAGGATTTGATGCAAATTCAGTTTGACTCATATAAGAGTATCACAACACTCTCACAACTCCCTCCTGAAAATAACCACAAATGATTGCGGTTGTGTTTGTGATGTTGAACGTCTGGTTTAATAACTTCTCGTGGTCCACATATTCCACCTGTCGTCAACCAGTCGAGTTACAAGAAATCAAGAGTTAAGTTGAATCCCTAAACGATCATCAGTTTACTGAATCCTGCCTAATGAGTATACATTTAACAATTCATTTCAAGCTAATGCAGACTATTTGTGATGCTTCTTCTTTTAATGATTCCTAAATAGACCTTACATTTACACATGTACATAAGCGCACACAGTGGTGTTAACACTATAATCTCCGTATTTAGATAAGAAGCTCTTATATATCCATATTCATGGCAAAGTAGTGATCCGCCTCATTTCTGCCTTTAAAACTTTGCCCTGAAATAATGGTTAAATATACAGTTTTGACAACAAAGTTGAGCCTCGGGCACTTAAAAGATACCCATCTTGAAGAAATTAATTACCTCCCTTGTTAATCTTGATATAATTAAATTTCTGAAGAATGAAATTTGTGGCATTTTTTTTTCTCCCCACTCCGCCTCGCTGCTATGGAGGCGGACCAATAATGGCGGGCTCTCTAGCTAGCCTGCTGGCCAGGGACATGGGGACAGCCTAACATCGTGGGCCCCATGCTGTGCTATACCGCACTGTGCAAACCCACTCTCCTCGTCCTACGCCTTCACCACTCTTAGGGATAGGCAGAGAAAACGCCTCAGTCACTGCTTTGCCATTCTGTGTTTCCTCCATCCTGGAGGAGATGGAAACTCTGGGCCTCCAGTTTCTTAACATGTGATAATGTTGTCGAAAGACTCGAGAATTTTAGAGCTGCTAATGAAGTTGTCAACACAGAGCCCCTGAAACTTACATGTGGGAGCCCTGGAGAGACCGCAGACTTCTTTCTGTTATGGCTCACTTAAGAAACTCCTGTGCCTTTGTGTGAATGTCTGTCGTTATTTATAGGACCTCCTGTGATGCTGTTAGATTTAACCCTGATTGCTTTGTGCAGCACGGCACTGGCATTACAAGGAGGTGTTATTATTGTGTTATTGTCGCCATGTGTTAAAGTTTGTTTTCTTTTGACTATAAGTTTGATGTCCGTTTCATTGTCAGCTGTCAAGGTTTGATCCTGAAGAAAGTAGGAAAAAAAAAACCTGGAAAAGATCTTTCTTTAGATGCTTGTAGGGGGCGGAAGAATGCCAACGGGAGAGGAGCAGAGGTGGTGATATGTATGGAGTAGGCAAAACACTACAGCTAGGTGGCAAAACTGCCAACGTAGAGAGTAGTTTCAGTTTTCCAGAATCTGATTCAGGCTTTTTCAGTGTTGAGGTGTACATCATGCATCCTGTAAGCAACGCCTCACTGTTTAAAACTCAGCGCTAAATAATTTAGCACCGTCTTTACATTCACTGCTTTATAGCTGTTTTCTAGCAGTGTGCATTTTCCATTTTTCTGTATGTCTGTCAAAATGTTGTTTTGTGTGTGTAACATACACGTATATATTTCTAATAGTTATTGTTGTGTTTCATAATAAGTGTTGGAATATCTTTACAAATTAACCCATGATTTTTGAATAATATTGAACATGATGACATGTTGTTTAAGTGATGCAACCCGCCACTGATAAACGAAAGAATGAACTGCAACGGTCCCCTATTTAGAAATCGTAGAGAATATTTCAGACAACCATGGGTGATAGAAAAATACCTTGACTGTTTTATTTTATGTTCTAATCAAAAAGAAATAACCATTCAAAATAACCTCTCCACATAACAGATAACAACTTAACTGTATTACAGGAATGTAAATTGAAAATAGGGACATACTGGTCGTGATACCAGTATCAGGTCTAAAGTTGTGCTCATGTACTTGTACTCGTTTAACTTCTCTCATCGAATGCGCTCGATACCATTTCACGAGAACATTAAGTTAACCTCACTTTGGTTGAACCGGCAGGTGGAGGAGAGAAAGTGTTAAGTTAAGCAATCAAACAGTCTCTGCTAAGCTGTTAAAAAAGAGCTGTGAAAAACAAGAACTTTGATGAAACATCTAAACTCAATGCAGAGTTCAAGGACTTTGCTAGTTGCAGTAGACAACAACAACTTTGCAGTGAACACTGGTCAAGTGAGAGAAAATGTCCAGAGACAACCCAATAAAAATAACAGAACCCAGTACAGTTGCTCTAGAGGTCCAGTCTTTGTTGATTATTAATAATATGGGATTTTGGAGCCTTATTTGCTAGCTGGAGAACAAGTATGAGAGTCCCAGCCAGTGTTACATCGTACCAACTGTGTCATCGAAGGTGCAGGACTTTGTGAAAAAGAGTGTTGCAAAAACAGTGTGGTCTTCAGCTTCACCGCAGATATTTGATGGATATTGGACCAGCACTGTCTGCCCAGTGTCTCTCATCAGATTGGCCACATAGTGGATTGATGTAGATTTTACTAGTTGAAACTACAAACAGCAGTTTTGAGGCTGGCCCACTGGTTAAGCTAAAACAGGTGCGGTCTTCAAAGTTTTTGTAATTTTATGGTAATAAATTTTTTTATGGTTGAAATACTGCATTGTTATTATGTACTCACATCAGTAAAAGGTATTGGCAAGTGGGAAAGAGTAGTTAGTTCTGCACCTTTACAAAAGCAGTCACAAAGTGCTTCACGAGAATATAATTGTAAAAAAGAAAATACGGTTGAAAGAACTACTAATTGTAAGTACGTTTCCTTGTACTTGGTCTGCCCAGAAGGGATGTGTCCCTGGCTAAATTTTAAGCTTTCAATTTGTTCCAATAAGTCTGGCTGGCTTTTGCGGTTGAGCTGAAATCAAGAGTGAATATATTGTTGACTGGATCCGCAACCAGTGATGTACCAATCAAAGAGTTGATCGTTCCCACCCCTAAAAGCTACTGCTGTTAACTACCGCCATTATTCAACAATCTGAGCTTTTTACTACAGGCCCCAGAAGTGCCTTTTTCTCTTAGTCCCCCACTGGGAGAGGGCCTGTTTTGGCTTCCAGTTACGCCTGAGCTACCCTTCATAATCTGGACCAACCACCAGCTACTTTAGATGACAGAGATGCTCCATGCAAATGAAGATCACATCTATTACAGCTCCCTTTCTGTCCTTCATTCTAAGGACCATTTATTTCATAGTTGTTGTTAAAATGTTGTTGTGATACAGTGTCCTCTATTTTGTCTTTTAACGGGAAAACAGAACATCTAAAATTAGCTTCAGAAACTGGTGAAAGAGAACAAACAAGGCGATCCATTAGTGAGGATGGGTTATTGGCTGACTTGCCTCTTCTCATGGCGGCCCATTAAAAGTGGTAATGTCTGCCTGCAGCAGTGCCTGGGGAAGAAGAAGGAGGCCATGGAAGGCATATTTCACATGCATCAGACACTGGAATTAAATAGACCAATGTTCCCTAAAAAGACTGAAGTACATCTCTTTCTGATGTGCGTCCCGGGCAAAAATTCATTGATCTTAGAATGTCCCTTGGCAATTATAAAATATTAAATCCAAGTCGCACTTTTCGGCTCTGCTTAATTTTTTTTCCTCGCTTTTCACTGCTTTCCATTTGACCAATTTAGAAAAAAAAGTTAGAAATGGATGGGCATGAAAAAAACCAGACACTGATAATAAAGCCTGTGCCCACTTTTAGATATCTTTTGTTATGTTTCTGTATTGTTTTTGCAGAACATCTCACATCATTAAATGAAATGAGGTCCCGGCGACACTGAGTGCCTGAAACACGTCTTATTACACCATCAGAGCTGTGTTAACCAGGAGCGCTGGTGTCTGCGATTGAAGCACACGAGGGAGTGAAATTTGTATGACATCTTTATTTCTGAGCTCAAGGTCTCCTGAACTGCTGATGCCTGTTTCGGCACTCTGGGGATGACAAATATTTGTCAGCTGCTTCCCATTAGGTCTGTGGCCCTGGTGCTCGCCTCCGTGGCCCCTCCATGTCCCTCAGAGATTACAGAGGGGGTCTGCAGTTAATTGCCCAAATCATTAAATTTAACATATATCTCAATAAATATAATCAGCCAGCTGTTTGACAAGGTACACAGTTCATTAAGTCCCCTTGCTTGTTTGTCGTGTCCCTAATTAAGATTTAGGATCGATCATTGAGTGTGTAATGTACAGTGTAGCTCGGCTTGCACGGGGAGTCTCTCCGCTCCAACCAAAAAGAATGGCATCCGCTTGCTAAAGCTTCACCATTTAGCACACCGACTGCAATGGGAATTAGACATCCTGTGCTAATTAGCGAGGCCAATTAACTGTGAAATTCAGGCATTTTTGACAAATAATCTCAGCAGAATTCAGACATCAGCATTTACATGGATGTTATCAGTCCTGAATGGAGGGAGGATAAAGGCTGTTGGCTCGTGGGCTGGTTTTTGACGCCTGCTTGTGCTGCTGGAAATGTTGTGTGCTCCCATTGGAGTGTCATTTAGCACCCAGTCTAACCTTTTGTTACCGTAATATATTTTTTACATACATGTTCACTAGATTGCTGCTACTTATAAGTCATGTGTTTGCAGGTTTGTCTCTGGTTTGACCTCTAAGAAGCCGAACAAAAATGATGCTGTTGAGCATGTTTGGCGATGCTTGACCTCTATTTGCTTTTCTGAAACAAAGAGTTGGCATCACCAGAGACACTCGACGTTTCTCTGTCTCTCACTCCCATTTTGATTCATGCCCACATGTATTTTTTAGGTTGCATAAATTATGTATTTGTTGGACTAATGAACGCCCTCCACTGAGGAAACTTTGGGGCAAGTTGTGAATGGCTGGATATGGCCTCCATCACCCGCATCAGCGCTCTGATTACGTGTCACGGCACTTCTGAGCAATGAGAAGCAATTTGGCTGAAAAAGCCCTGCCTGGCCTCTCGGAGCAGTTTTTATATACACATACAACAAGGTCCAGAGAACCACAAAATGTAAACACACCTCCTGGGTCGACCTGAGACATTACACACCACCGCTTTGTTGTGTGTTTGTGTTGAGGTATGTGCAGTTACGTGTGTGTGGTCTGACTCGGTGACAACTATAAAACAGGCCCCTGCCGTCTTTATTACCGGTTCGACCTATCCCGCTGCTCCGTTCCTGCAGAAGCACTATTACCCGTGCTGGCGTTGGCGTTTTCTGTTGAAATCTAATAGAAAGGCGCCATTACGCCACAGAAGCTAATGGCTGTGGGTGTATGCTGAAGCTGTTTGGATACCAGGCAGCGCCGGAGGTGTGTTTGCTGGGCGCCGATGGGCAACTCCTGCAGCTGCCCGCCTCAGGTGCAGGAAGAATTGAGTACTTCCTTTTACAAGATGTGTAATTATTATGGCAGACAAGGGTGTGGATTTAAACCAAATAAATATGTAGATAAGCACTATGCACACACACACACACACACACACACACACACACACACACACACACACGCACACATACACAGCTGCTTGGAAAAAGATGCCGTTGTATGTGGTATAATAAAGCAGGTTGCCAAAATGCTGTGCAGGTAGGAAGGAAGCCTTGTGGGCTTGTGGAAGAGGACTCTGACGGGAGGAATGAGGCCTCCAGGAAAGTGACAGCAAAACCATAATGAGGAATAATGAGTCCAAATTTTGCAATGCTGGGTGCCATTTCTACCCCACACACACACACACACACACACACACACACACACACACACACACACACACACACACACACACACACACACACACACACACACACACACACACATCCCCCCAACCAATTTGTATCACTAATTGACGGTATATTATATGATTTTAATTTTGACATTGAAGTACCAAATGCCGTGGAATCACCAGACTTCTCTGCTCATCAGCAGAACTAGTAGAAGTTATATTATAAGTAGGGTATTCATATTAAAGTTTCATCAGCACGATAAATGCCCAGAACGGTGACGACATTTGTTTCTGAGCAGCTGTAAAGACTCTGTCAGCTTCTCGCCTTGGCAGCTCGCTGGATGAAAAACAATGACACTGGGGGTCACAAACGTTCACAGAGGCACTCTATTAAAGTTTCTCTTCGTCTTTCTGGGACATCTATATAAAACATGAAGCTGCACTCTTTCCCCAGAAGAGCCTTCGATTTTAATCAGACCTGCTCTTCAGACAGCCCGTTTCCTGCCGCTCATACTTAGCAGGCGCCACATCAGGTGCACGGGGACCGGCGTCGGCGGCACTGGAACGGAGCCTGTGATGGCTAAATGATGTCAAAAATGGGCCCATTAATGTCAATTTGAGATCAAGGGGCCAATTCAAGAGTGTGAACCTCTGCTGTAAATGTGCTTTCTAATCTCCTCCATCTGCATATCTGCTGTGGCCCCCTTGGTGCGTTCCTTTTCTTGCAAGTGAAATGTGTCACTGCTCATATGAGGATTTATGTGAAGACTGACAGCTCAGAATACGGCACATGTCTTCAGAGCAGTGGGATCCGTCGTGCTGCCTTTTGGTGCCTGTTAGCGCGCACACGGCCCTCTTGTGTTATTCAGTGCCGTGCTATTTTGCTAGCCTACTCTTTCTCCCTAATTAGGCCATTTGCAGGATGCGTTCTCCTTACTGTGGTCATTTATGTTCAATACCACTCTGAACTGATAGGCTTTTTGTTAACTGGTTGTTCCTATTTAGAACGTTTTGCAAAGACATCAAAGGGTGGACCACGAGCCTCATTTGGCAACTTCTCCCAGCTATCCATCGGCTGCAAAACACCCCGGTGCCTTGATTATTAACTCAGTCACCACCCTCTCATTCAACTTGAATTAAAAATTAAAAACCAGCAGAAATGACAGTGCCACACCATTGAAAGTAAAATGTGTAAAACCAACAAGGGCTCATTAGTGAGTAGTTCAGAAGACAAGCATTCTGACTAGAGACTCATTACACTTCTCCTATTTTAACTCTAATTGGGTTCATTTTATATATGAAACGCCTTGAATATTTAATGTTGAAAAAGTTCTACTTCTGATACTTTATGTAGCCAAAGATACTTGGCCTGTGTTAATTGTCCAGGTTATCGGGGAAGCCATTAGTGGTTTCTTAGTCTTTTGTGTTCTCTGTATGGAAATCATCAGAGAAGAAAGACATTGAACACACTGCTTGGTGGATTATTGATTGGATCTGGATCTTCAGTCAAATAATGCTGATTTAATAATCACAACAACAACAAAACCATCATTTGGTTTATCATTATATAGGCTGCTGATGTACTATTCTGATTGTAGAAAATAGGGAATTCTAATCATTTAATAGATAATAATTGGCAATATGTGAAAAAAAATGTTGTTACCCTTGATGGTGTTGCCAACTCAAGCTACAAAGACCCACCTAACAAAGCCTTTGTAGTATTTAACAACTTGCTCAGCTAGCCAGGCTTAGAGCATTTTAATTAAACAGATTAAAAACAATGTTATGGTTTCTTCCTCTGGTTGCCTTCACACAATCTTTTGTTTCTCTCAGGTTGTAAAAGAAAGCGAGAGGGGAAACAAAAGCAAGATTGTGTTTCCAGGCAGGAAAGTTTGAAGTTTTTTGTTTGGAAGCGAGGTTCCGGGTGCAGCCGACTGTTTAGCTTGGTGACCCTGTGACTGTCTTCTGAGGAATTGTATGAGCAGCCCTGCAGAATAGCGCTCCAGGGTCGGCTTTCATCTTAGCAGTAACCTGTGGACTTTGAAACTCAGGGCGATGGAATTGCAGCTTTGTCAGTACACTACTAATTAGAAAATTCCTGACCTCGAGCAAGATGTTTTAATTATGTGTTGTGTCAACGAGTTTGCAGATTTAATCCACCGTTGATACACACTCAAGTGTGCAAACTGTGTCGCATGTTGTAGTAGATCAAGTGGAATGGAGCAGGGGCTTTTTTTTTTTCTATCTTTCCTTCCCCATGTAACCTCACGCCTTTTCTGCACCGTCTTCGTTAGGAGCCATCACATGCTTAAGTAGCCAAATTAGACGTGGAGTTAATGTGTTAGCTCGTGAAAAAGCTGGTCTGATTTGCCTTGGTTTGTGCGAGGCTGAACAATGTGACAGTATTATGCTGGGTGTGAGCTCTCTGTTGCAGTGAGTCAGTGTGAGGGAAGGCAGGAAGGGGTTAAACAGAAATTGAGCGGGGATGCTGGGGGCAGCAGTGCTGCAGAACATAGCAGTGTTCGTGCGAAGGCAAGTCATTTCCCGAAACACTGCAGACACATGGCCTGCGGCGCTCTAAAACCTTTGGAGACCAAAATGGCTTGCAGGAGTTAGAAGTAATAAGGTGTTTTTTTTGCCTTCTTTCTCCTTGACTGAAATTCTGCACGGTTGCTATGCATTGCCATGGAGCTGTGTAGCTGTTTTTATGGTTTATGTGGGTATTAAGATGCTCTGCAACTGGCCATTTTTGAGATTTGTTGTTGTTTAGTTGTGAAGCAAATGGAAGTTGTTTGTTTTGAAAGTAATTCCCTCATTTTTTTTTTGCCATAATGAGAATGCTAGACCTCACTCTCATCGCTTTGTATTTATCCTCTTTATTCTTTCAGCTTTTTCTATTCTGCCGTTAACAAAATGACGAATTAACAAAAGCCTGTTTGAGACAAGAAAAGAAACAGATACAGAGAATGTGATTCACTCACCTTCGTTTCAGTGACAATGGCAGCCTCTTGTTCGGGCTTTTCTACAGAGAGGAAACCTGTGATAGGAACAAAGGCCATCTGTGTCGGTGCATGAACATAAAGCTGTAGTATTAGTCCATTCTGACCTCTGTGATTATTGGTGGACTCAACCAAAACCCTTTTCATCCTCTCCCCTGGTTCTGTTAATCTTGGCTGCCTTGTCTGCTTCAAAGAGAGGCTCCGGCATATAATCTGGCTATGTACATCTGTGAATTATTATTCTAATTCTTTATACGTTTATTAGAGCTGAATAAACTCCACATCAAATACATCACTCGGGCAATGTCAGAAAGCCTGGGGCAAATCAGCCGACATCTGTTAACTCTTTCAAAATGGCCTCATCCAGCATGTCTGTGGGCGTAGAGGAGCGAGGAGAAGGGAGAGAGGCGAGAGAGGGAGAGAGAAAGTCTCTGTTGCTGATTAATGGCGGCCGTTGGAGAGGCGTTTCAGGCCGAGTGCGGAGATGAAGCGGGGCCGCACTCCCACGGCTGGGCTACACACTGTAAACACTGCGAAGGGACGAGGCAGCGTTCCCCGGCTGAAATGCGGCGTGGAAGAAAACATGTGGGAAAGCTTTGGTTCCTGGCACGTAGTCAGTCAACCAGGCAGGCAGTCAGTCAGTCCTTCAGTCAGTAAATTAGTCAGTCAGTGAGTCAGTCAGGCCTTCAGCCACTCAGCCAGCTCCTCTGCTAGTCTGTCAGTCAGAAAATCTCAGAGTCCTTCAGTCAGACAGCATGCATGGTCAGGTACTCGTAACGAGACGACGCCAATCAGGAGAATCTGACAGCCACTTTAAAGGATCTACCTGCCAACTGCACCTTTAAAATACAACCGGACCACCAGATCACGGCATCACCTGCCAGGGTGGCCACGATCAGAGACTAACTTCATCAATATTTGAATCATAAATGCTGTTAATTTCCACCTTGGCTGTAACTTTTAAAAAACAGCACCTGGTTCAGCTTTGGCTTCACTTCTTTGTTTAGCTTGTCAACAGTCTGTCTCTGTTGTGCTATATATGTCCTCCTCGCCTGAAGCGCAGACATCAGAGTTTAAACGGATTTTTCAGCATCAAAGTAATAACAACAATAGAGTAATGTTGCATTATGAACAGCTTATCTGTGAGACTTTATCCTCCGACATGAATGCTGAGCAATGCTTCCCCCCCCCCGTGTTGCAGTCGTAGTTAACAATGTGTTCGCTGGTGTGTTGTCACATACCGGTACATACAGCGCGCCCTCTCTCACCGCTCACTTCTGCCGCGAAGGAGCTGAGTGCTGAGGCAGCAGGTCGGACCGCGCAGGGGCCGAGCAGCTCTCTGTGTGCCTGGCAAAGTGGGCCATTAACCCATCGCCCTGAGGTGTGACCCGGGCCAAATCCAATATTGGCTCCGGCATCAAGGCACAGGTGCCACTCAGGGTTCAAAGCCACAGATCAGCAAGAAACCCACTGCCGCTGCTGCCCCTCCACCCCCCCACACCTCCCCCCGCTTCCCCTTCTTCTTAAACACTAAAGGGCTGAATGTAAATGCAGAGTGGAGACACCTACAAGCACTGCTGCTGCCACGGCACAACGGGAGACAAGGAGTCAAACACCAAGGAAGGCAGGGAGAGACGGAGGTAGAGGGTGAAAACACACAATTAAAAAGTACATTTGGCAAAATTGGAATTAATTTCAGTTCTGTTGAGGTTGATGAAAACATTGTTGGTCATTGGAGCTCAGCTTGAAGAACATAAAACTGTGACCTGCTAACTCTATTGAAATATTATAAATCTTTTATATACCTGCGATTTACATAGACAGTGATTGAATGTCAAAACACATCAGCCTCATCTTTTCAGTGAAATCTGTCCCCGCTGTGACAATTTTACATGTTGGATTTAAACGACACAGTGATACAAAATACTCAAAGTACAGAATAATCCCAGACCTAAATTTTATGTTTTCATTAATCAATCAATTTATTTAAAGTGCAGAATCACCGAGCAACATGTTCCCAATACACGTTATAATTACAAAGAATGCAAAGACCAGACCATACGGCACATAAATAAAATATTAACTGTTCAAATGTGGCAACCACATTAAAACATCAATATTAAAGAACTCTAATGCAATAGATGCACACAAATGCACGGGGTGTGAAAGAGTAGAGGCCGAGGTGTTAAGTGCATCATGGGAGTTCTCCCAGCAACCCAGGCCTGTAGGGATAGTTCAGGGTCACATGAAGCCCTGCTTTTAAGATTCATCAAATTAAGTTTTAAGCCTGATCACAGGCTCTCTGCCTCTCTGACTTCCATCCTTTATAAGTAACTTTTTTTTTTTTCTTTTTTTTTTTTTTAAAGTTTCTTGTATATTGAGTTTATTTACACAAGGCATTGCTGACATTTTAAATAATTTGCCTGATTGGTTCGTCACCAAGCAAGAATTTGTGAAATTTGTCTGGTATTTTTGTGCTTCTCTTTCATTCTGTTGTATTGTTTTCCACATACTTTATTATATTAATTGTTAGGTACACAAAGCAGATACACGATCTCTGTTTCTGCTTTTGTGTGCATCACGTTTGAGCTGGAAACCTCAAGGAGTGTAAAATAATGTGTCTGGCCCATTGGCGCATTGTCATGTATGTCAACAGAATGACGCTACCGACCAGAGCCGGCAAAGAGGCCTTTTTGCAGACAAGCTTTTAAATCCTCTCTCCTCTCCTCTCCTCTCCTCTCCTCTCCTCTCCTCTCCTCTCCTCTCCTCTCCTCTCCTCTCCTCTCCTCAGGTTCTTTCCACTCTCTTCTGTTTTTCTGTCTGTCCCCGGCTCCAAACAAGTCAAATGTCTGAAGAGATGTATCGAAGTATCCCTGCGCGTTCTGTACGATGGATATGTCATATGACATAATGCCTCGGAGCAGCCATCACAGATAAAATGACAGATGCTGTTTTTTGCCTCGTGGATCTTTTGTGGCCGGGCTGATTTTGAGACTTTCCTTTTTGCTCTGCCCCTCTCTATCTCTCTCTTTGTGACTCCTTGCTTTTTCCTCCTCTTCCCACGATTTCCTTTCATCCACCATGACCTTACAAAGCCTGCCATTTTGTTTTTTTTATTGAATTTCAAACACAGTTACTGTGTAATTGCTGGCGACAAGGAAAGCATGGTGGTTGATGTCTCACTTTCCTTTCTAACTGACACTCAGCCATCTGCTTTGTTTAGCGTTGGTGTTTACCCCGCCCATCCTATCTCCCTCCTCCACAACATGACTTGCTACGTGTACTGGCGAGAGCGATCGGTCTCCATAGATACCGACAACAACATACCGGTGTTTGGGTTGTTGACATTCTTTATGTGGAGGGCATATAAAGGCAGAGGGAACAGGTGAGTGACTTCCTGGACAAGCACTGACCTTTCCGCCTGTGTTTCGATCACTTCAGGCTGCCCTTGTCCCTGAAGGGAGTGAGGCATTCTGGGAGTCGCATGGGCGGCACTGTCTGTCTATACTCGCTGTCTTCCTCCTCCCGACCATCAGCCACTGTGACCACGGCACCACCCCAGTACCGACCGCCCGCCCGTGGCTACTTCCGCCCGTCCGTCCAGGTGGATGGATGGCTTTGATTGGTAAAATCTGTGTCCCTGTCGCCGGCTGTACGAGTGAGTGGCAGTAATTGGCATAGCAGTAGGCAGGCTCATCTTTCACATGTGGTCCGCGATGATTGACCTGATTAGGCCAGGTTTGCTCCCCTGAAGTGAGGGTCCAGTTCGCCCCCAGGGCGCAGAGGAGCCGGCCGTACCCGCGTGCCCCTCGACTAGCAGCCGAGAGACGACAGATACGGTCGTGGTAAGTTGGCAGGAGCGGTGGCCTGGCTAGTCTCACTCATCATCCAACCTCCAGGGGTCAGAGAGTGTACTGAGGGAAATTTGAGACAACGCATCGCCGTACAGTGTACACAAACACAAGCATTTGAGGGGGCGGGTGCTGGAGGGACTTGGGTTCGGTTCTTGTAAATTCATACCCGTCATATGTTTGCAATTAAGGCCTGTCTGTACTGTGTGTTTACAGAGTGGTGCAATCAATGTAATTGTGAGAGGGTGTTCCTGACTGAAATGTCTGTCTTACTTCTCTCTGCCTGGGTTCAAGTGGGCACTCGCTGGATTTGTTTCCCACTGTTTCTCATTTCCAAATGTAAATGCATCTCTTGATTTGTATCAGCCTCTGTATACACTCCCTCTCTTTTTTACCGTTCTCATTTTTCCTGGATCAAATACAAACAACAAGGGCTCCGTTTCAGAGTGGGACGTCAGCTCAGATCCATGTCAGAAGCGTTGTGTATTTAGAAGGAAAATCTGTTCATATTCCAGGCGATGTAAAGAGCCATAAAACACACTTAAATTCAAATGATGCTTTCCCTGGCTGGTAGGAGCAGTGTTTTTCTCAGCGTCATGTTTGTTTGGTTTGAAAAAAATTTCAGAACACTGGTCTGCACCTGAAGATCTGGACGTTATTAGTGCGTCTTTTTGATCTCACTCGTGCTCCACAAGAGGCATTATTTCTCTTAATTGGAGGTATATACTTGGTATACTTGGTTCAAGGCTACAACATTCCTTACTATTGATACTGTCAATGTGTTTGCCATTCAGCAAGGATGACTTCATTTAGTGAATTGGAAACGTAGTATTGCTTGCTCTTGTGTTTCACCATGGAAACTATCCTTTGGCTGCGACACTGAGACAACAGTCTTTTTCCTTCCAGAAAAACAAACAAACTGTAAAACACACATGTGTAAAGGAAAGAATAGCATCACTGAAACCTAAACAACTTACCAGTCAATTAATGTTAAAATAAAAGCATATAAATAAAAGCAAATGAAGACAAGTCAGAGCACTTAGGTTTTCCTGCGATGGCCTCAGGACATTGGGGGGGGGGGGGGGGGGTTCGACACTGCGAGGTCACTTCAACAGCAGTGATAGCCGCCGTTGATTTAATCAACCACATTTGCCAGTTGAAAGCTCAAAGCCAAAATATTCCTTTCTGCCCCTCGTTAGCTGTGGGACTACGACGCAGCTCTGGGAAAGTATGGAAAATCGGTTTCATCATCTCCATGTCTGGAAGAACTTTGGAATTGGACAGAAACAAAACGATGCATCCACAGCCATGTTGGCTGCTCTGAGAGGCTACGCTTAGCATTTAGCTCAAAGCAGCGCTCTGCCTAACATCAACATGGGAATATGCAAACAACAACAATGCTAACATGCAAAAGAAAAGGCATAATGGTCCCCATGTACATTGTCTTAGTTTAGCGTTTAGCACAATAACGTGTTAATTTCCACTTTACCAAAGCACAGTTGAGGCTGATGGGAATTTTACTAGTTTTCCAAGTATTTGGTCATAAACCAGAGTACTGATGGTAGATTACCAATGTAGTTATAATTAATCTTGTGTGGAACATGAATGTCTGTACCAAATTAATGACAATTCACCCAACACATATATATTTCACAGATATTGGATATTTATGACTTTAGAGAAATATCTTTTCCGTGGTGCCACTAAAGGAAAAGTCAGGGGATAACTAAAGTAATTTGGATGCATTCTGAAGGGCACAAAAATGTCTGTACAAAAGTTCATGACAATCCATCAAGTAGCCGTTCAGATATTTTGGTCTGGACCAAAATGGTGGACCAACCAACTGACCGACCTTCACTTGCATCCCTAGAGCCGTGCTGCTAGCATGGATAAATCTGTCACTATGTTCTGGCATCGTAGCTATACATGTGGCCGGAAATTTAGGGAAATGAAAAGGAATGACATGCCTACCTACGGTTTTTTGTTGATGCAGTGAAAGTTTCTATACAGCAGGCCTTTGTCTGCTCAGCCATAGTCAGTATGTATTGTGTTTGTGAGAGTCACCCAAAGGCCTTTTCCACTACAGTAACTTACTGACCTGTAACTGAACATGCATCTGATCCTTCCCAGTTTGTAAAATACTGTTCCACTGTGTAGAAAAGCAAAGCCAGACTGACCGCCTTTGCCCTACAAGTTCTCAAAGGTTCAGGTTATAGGTCAGTGAGTTCCCCTAGTCAAAAGACATCTTGATTTTTTTTCTGCTTTTTCTCCAAAAAATATTACTTTGGCGGCTGCTGAAAACAAACAAGCAATATATTGAGTAATTGTTGTTGCATCTCAAAAGGCAATATGGAATTTTCTGACGAATGTAGATGAATTTCAGAGCCTCTTTGTGTTTCTTTAATGACAGCAGCACTCGAGCTGCATGGAGTTTCTTCAAACCTGATAACCCGTGTTATCCCAGCATGATCTGACAATGTTCCAGGCAGCTTCTCGTGATGTCAGGAATGTTTGGCTTTCTCAGTCTTCATGTAAACCAGAAAGGAGGTCAGGTGACTGTGGAGGAAAGTCCATGACAGTCAGCACTCCCTGGTCTTCTTTGATCTTAAAGTAGTTCTTCAAAGTTTGGAGGTGTGTTTGGGGTAAAGTATGTCTAAAGAATTAAATCCTTGGTCAGGGTGGAGTCGATGTAGCCCAACTCCACAGTCCAACTCCAGATTAGACAAAACTCCTCTGGACTTCATCTCCTTACAGATATCCTTCTGTTTCTGGTAGAAACCTCAAACTTGGACTCATCAGTGAAATGTTTAGCCTCCCCAAAGCATTTGGCCTTGTTTACCCGCCTAAGAAGTGGTTTAGAGAAAGTACTCGTCCTCTGAGACCACAACTTGACAGCCTTCTTTTGACAGGACTTTTGCTGATTGGATTCTTGCGTTCTTATTAGGAAATCCTGTATCTGTGATGAATTTGCTTTTCTACGTCTTAGTCAACAAACCTTGATGTGTTGATCTTGATCTTCTACTGGTGTGGTCACTTTTGTTCTGCCTGATGTGTGCTTTGGACACCAGTTTCCCCAAAGTGTTTCAAAGTGCTTCCTTAGAAACCTTCGGTGTTGCAACAACTTGACACAGAGAAAACCCGTCTTTAATAAGAACAGTCTGACCTCTGACGCTTTCGCTTCTGATACCATGTTTCACAACACTACTTAGTCAGTAATGTTCTGCTGGAAACTTGAAGCACAGCCATATTTATTACAGATGAATAATGGCTGCAGGTTGATTTACTTGAACAAGCCTCGATCAAATCCAGTGTCATCTGCTTCAATGGATGGATGACTTCACAAGTTCATTACCACTAATTTGCCTAAATTTGAAAAAAAGCTTTGAACCTAGAAATGGCACAGACTCTTAAATAGTTCACGTGTTTTTAAATGTTTCTAAATCCTCAAACTTTCGACATATATCCAGGTTCAATTGAAACCATGATAGATTTTCTACGTGACGATACAAGGTGCTTGAGAACTATGGAACGGTTTAACAAATTCTGTACGAGTGCCTCCGTCTCACCTCTGGCCCTCTCCCTTGTTTCCAGGTTTCCGGCAGCACGGCGGGCTCCCCGGCCAGCTCCTCCGCCCCGTCCACCTCATCTCGCCAGTACACGCGGCAACGCATCACCCGCGTAAACCTCAGGGACTTAATTTTCTACATGGAGCAGGAGAGAGAGACCGCCCACTCCCTCCTCCTTTACCGTGCCCTGCTCAAGTAGCCTCTGCTCCGCTCAGCGCCCACCTCAACCTCCTCCTCCTCTTCCTCCTCCTCCTTCCCAGCCACGTGCCTTCAGATCAGGTCTAATGTTTCAGCTCTGTGTCTCCATATGTACTGTAGTGATGTTTGATGTAGCTTTTAATAACAAGAAAGAGACAGAAAGAAAGATACAAAAATAAGCCTGTTGTTCTGTGTCTTCTCCGTTGAGCTTCACGTTGTGTTGTGAGATTCTTCAGTTTAAAGGCCATAT
The DNA here is from genome assembly GCF_022577435.1 of Embiotoca jacksoni. Classification (NCBI taxonomy): domain Eukaryota; kingdom Metazoa; phylum Chordata; class Actinopteri; family Embiotocidae; genus Embiotoca; species Embiotoca jacksoni. Next base: position 5,289,678 of record NW_027185414.1, on the reverse strand, counting down.
CATTTTCTTTGTGTTGAAGTTGGATTCGTTAGAAGAACGATGTGTTTCAGGTCGCGTGACTTGACCCAGAACTTGTTCCATGTATACTGGGTAGCTATTTATTTGACATTGTTTGCAGAAGCTTCAACGTACCTCCTAAAAGTAAGCATTACTTTGGTTTAGAGAATTATATTCACACCTCGATACAGCCTACAATATTCTCTGAGCTATTTGTTGAACACAGTTCAATGAATGTAGTGTAGCTGAACTTAATAAATGAGACTTTACAGATTTCTACACCAACACATCTGTTGGAAACTTTCAGATTCCAGATAACAGCATCATGTCCGATTTCCTTCCCGTACATGTAAATAGTTCTGTTTGAATTATTTTACGGCATGTATATTTTTTATCACATGTAAGCTTTGTAAGAAAAAGGAGTAATCCATGTGTCAGTAATATGAAACCCGATGTTTTGTAAAACCATGTGCTTTGAAAGAGTCGAATTGAGACAGTTTATTCTGTAGAGTTTTATAGAAGGGAGATTCCTCCCGACCTTTCTGCTGAAGGTCATGAAACAAAACCACGGTCGGCTCTACGTGACACCAGTTTCTGATTGGTCACCCTTGTTGAATGAGGTAGTATTTTGTTTTGAAAACCTCACATAATGTGAACATTGTTTTTAGTATTTTGTGTCCTCACACCGGTTTAAGAAGTTTTGGTGGTACTCTAGGTGGGGTTTGACTGGGAAGAGTGAAAACAGACATTCCTTTATCTTTCACTGCTCATTAGTGAGATTTAAACAAATAAGTTGAAACTAACTTAAAGGGAACACCACCCCCCCCCCCCCCCACACACACACACTTTGATAATGACTGACAACGGTTAACCATGAAGCACTTATACTTGCTCCAACATTGGGTATCACAGCTGTAAAGTAACGATGAACTGTGGAAGAAAGCAGTTTGATGACTCCGGCCTGAAACTGACGTATATGTTTTTCTTTGTTTTGTCTTCCCTTTGTTTCACTTATTGAAAAGAGCTAATGGACAAAAACACCTACTTTTTACATGTCGTCTTGCACTCTCGCCTTGTTACTTTTTTTTAATTTTTTACAAGTCCTCATTGTATTATGTAATATTGTCCATTTTGTTTTTTTGTTTGTTTTTTCTATTTAACTAGATATCTTGGCCTCTATGCAGCTTTTCTTGTCATATTGAAATTTATTTAAATATGGGTGACATTTGAAACAATTGTTGTGCAAATTGTGTACATTTTGACAGCACTTTTTTTAAGTATCTATTTTACCTGACAACTGAAAGCTGTCACTGTATTATAGCAGAGAAACGACTCTTTAAGGTAGTAAACTGTATTGCCATTTTCTGTCAAAAAGACACTTATTTTTAACAATTAATATATTTCTTTGTCTTCTTTTCTTTGGGATTGGCTTTTATGCTTAACACATTTTCTTAGATTTTATCCCCAAAATACCACATTTAAAAAAAACAAGCACAACAATACCTATTGTGGTGATTTCAAAGGATTTTATTAATAATTTCTATGGTTTCTGGTGGCTTCACAGGAGGACATTTCTACTTCTTCAGCTTTTTAGCCAAAATATTAGAACAATATTCCTGATATAAACAGATGGGGGAAATAACATTTCAATGTAAGGATGATTTGTAAATATTGTTTACAAAACTATGTGTTTATTAGAACCACGTTATTTTTGGTAAACTATTGTACATATCTTGACAATTTCCTGTTTGTGTGAAAAAAACAATACTTATGTATTTGTACCTATTTTGTAAAGGAATAAATAAGCTGTTTACTAAACTGAGCAGATGCTGACTTTGATCAATTCTTTTTTTTCCACTCTAACACATTAAAATGTCTGTAGGTAGGATTCTTTAAAAAAAAAAATGTAAACCTGACTCTGAAATGACTTAATAACTAAGCAACGTGCTCCCTCCTCTTCATCCTCTGGAAGACTAAGCTATGTTATGTTTTTGCATATTTACCAAAGTCAACTGCTAATTCAGCTGGCTTCATTTCCATTTCTTACATTGCACATGCTAAGTACAAACTGAGTCAAGGCGCTGCTGCTCAACTATGAAAAGTCCCCCTAGGTTTCTGCTGCTAATTAAGCAGAAGCATTTTTGAAAAGACCAAAACGTTTAACTCAGTGCAAAATATTGGGGTTTGGGAGCGTATTGGTTTTTTGCAAGATCTCGGCCTCTGCCTCTGCCTCAATCCCTCTGGAGCTTCAGACTGCTGAGCTGGATTCAGCCCTGAAGACGACCTTCCCCCTTTGCAAAAATGAACAGGGCGCACACACACACACACACACACACACACACACGCACACGCACACGCACACGCACACGCACACACACACACACGCACACGCACACGCACATGTACACTAGGCTGGTAAGGTTTATCATGTTTCATCAGTTCAATTAGAGGACACAGACTTCAACTTATTAAACACTTCAACCACGAACACACTTAAACGTTTCAATCTGACATCATCTGCAATAAAACCCTCGCCCTGTCCTGTTTTTTAAGGAACGACATGAGAACAATGAGACACACGTCAGGTATACAGTACATCCTTTTATTATCGCAAATATGCAAGAAAAATCAAATGGACACACTGTAAATGAACACATGCCCTTTAATACCACAGTCTAATTGTTTTAAACACTTTAAATAATATACATTTGCACCTCATTATACCCTTTGAAATGTTTTAATCCATATGTACATAATGTAATGCTTTGAATTATTTTCCTTTTTTTCGTGAAGAGGACTAAGAGGTCTCTTAAAAACATGAGGGTCCCATAAAACCCAGAGTCCTGATAATTCAATATACAATAACTGTACAACTGACTCGCCTCAGAAGTGGGGTGATTGCCATGTGGACCGGCTGAACACTGACCAGTGCTTCGTCTGAAAGGATGACATGTGAGCATGTCCTTGGAAGTTTCCAGTCCTGTCGAGTTTGTGTAGCTCTGTAGTTAACCTGCTGAGTCAAAAGGGGAGTCCCGGGTTTGGTTATTGCAATCCGAAACACTCATACCTGTTTTCTTTGTTCCTTTTTCTCACTTTTATTTGCAAGTTGGAATGGTCATTAATATTTTTAGACAAGAGCACGACCTCCTTAGCTCCTGAAAGTTGTTAAAAGCCCATTAAATAATTTCAAAACGCCACATCAGTGAACAATTTTTTTGATTCTTGTAGGTGTGGCTTTTTCACCCTATCTTTCCTCAAGAAGTAACTCAAATGAGTTTCCACACCTGATACCGGGTGGATCAAAGATGTTGTGATCAGCAGAGTCGAGCTGCACAGCGCAGTATGTTCTGAGTATTTTGACTCATCAGTTTGTTTGGTTCGCTGTGGTGTGGTCCAGTGAGCTTCGGCGCAGGAGGGCGTTTTGAAAACGGAGCATATAGGGGGTGGAGGGGGTGACACGGCAGCAGGGGGTGCAGCCCGAGTTTCTACTGGCACCACTGAGCTGGGAGCCTTGAGGGAGGCGGAGGGGGGCGAGGAGCTCTGTGAAGAGCCCGACATGCCTCGGCACATGAAAGGCCTGGTTGACCATTCCCTTTGAGGCGACTGGATGCAAAGGCGCAGGCCACTGGCAGGTCAGAACAAAGATGGGCTGGATCGTGAGCGAGACCCCCGAGGGAAGACGGATAAGGACTTGGAGCTACACTTACGCCGAGCCGGTCGTTATCCACTCATCGGCCTTGTTTAATCAGTGGCATCCAAACAGAGCTGACACTCTACTGGTCAGAACAACTACGGCCCATTTTTAATGGACGACTAAAAGCAACCCCATTCTAACTCAAACAACTGCCAGCACCCACAAAGATCAGAATGGGCTTCTTCTTCTTTTTTTTTTTTTTTTCCTCAGTCTTTTGGAATGGAAGAAACAGCATCTGTAAGTTACACACAAATATAAAGCACAAAAAACTTGGCCTTTCTTCTTTCTGTCTTTGATCCAGAAATGTTGAGAATAAGACCAAAAGAATGAGAGCAGGATAGAGTAAATGCCGCCCACTCGCCTCTTTTGTGAATAACATGCTGATGCTGGGAGTACAGTTCACTTTGGGTTCTGCCATACATACATGTAAAGAACCGCTGAAATAATCTTGGCTTAGAAGTGACAATATTGAAAGAGAGACTCTCAAAGTTGGTGTGAAGGTACTGTGAGCTGTTCCCAGCAAAACTGTCAAGACTGGCAGCCTGGAGGATCAAATGTTGGACCCCTTCATGCCGTTTTGAATGATGCATTGTGTCTTCTTTTGGCTATAAACTGCAAAAGGAACGTCATTGTGTTCGTACAATCAACAAAACAGGCACCTTGTCTACTTTTGGTACCCGGACTGTTTGTTCTGTTGGAAGTTTTTTTTTTTTTTTTTTCCTGTTTCTGAAATTTTGATGTCACACTAGGCTAAAACATAAGATAAACTGATGGACTGCGGCGCTGCACACTGGCAGGGCCGCTCTGTAAGGAAACGTTTAAGTGCAAAGTAACATTTAAAGTACATCTCTTGCTGATCATGAGACACACTGGTAAACGTCAGCTCTCCCCCGCCGGTCCTAAAGTCTTTAACATTCTCACTCGACAAAACTGCAATACACTTTGAGCTTGTGCAATTTTGACATGAATTTTAAAATTCACATACGCTCTTAAACTTGTGCTAAACACGAACAAATGTTTGGTGCTTGTGCGAGAGAATCCGATCAGAGACCCGAGATATGTTTCATAGCTAATAAGCAGAAATTCTAGAGCACTTTTTTGTATGTGTGCTATACATTTGACTATAAACAATGTTGAAACATCCAGGTTTTTCTTCCATTCCCCGTTTGAACAATGGGACTTTTTTCCGGCTCCGAATGCATTGCCAGTCAGATCGCTTTAGCCACATAGCCTGCAGACATCTGAGTTTCTGCACCTACTGCCAAGAAACGCTCCCTCACAAGCTCTCAAAGCCTAATGAATACAATGTTCATACATCCTTCATATTGGAGAAAGGAAAAAAGAGAGATTAAAAATAATCCTATTAATAATAATTGTTTACACCATGTCATGATAAAAACAGCAAAAGGAGCAAGAAGAACATACTTTAGAGACAACAATGAAAAATTGTAATAAACAATCAGTTTGGCAAATGATGCTGTGTTCGTCGAGGCCCCGGCTTCTTCAGCCAGGCCTGCGGGTCGGGGGGGTCACGGGGTCTCGGGGCACTCATAAGATTAGATTATGTCCTCTTCTTGTCATCCTTTTAAACATCCGGTCTGCCAAAACGTCCTCGTCCCACAGCAGGCCACACTTGTCACCAGTCAGACACGACACCGGGCAACACACCGACACGCGAGTGGATGGTACACTTGCTGGAAGAAGGGCAGAGGAGTGAGGTGTGTGTACGCTGAGGGGTGGACAGGATGGACACACTCTTCATAAGAAGGTGAGGGAAATATCAACCAGTCACTTGAGCTAAAACGGCGAGCTGTGAGCCGCTGTTGCGTCCATTTGTCGTTGTTTTTATCACAGTCCCAGATTCTTTGGGCGTTATTTAACATAATCAAAAACTTTTGTTGCTGATGCTTTTCTTTTTTTTTTTTTTTTCCTGTGTTTGGTTCTACATTCCCCTTTAGAGTTCTGCAGAGTTGGCGAGGTTAACAGGCCTCTGCTAATACTTCAGTATGTTGGGGGCGGTTGTGGTCCTGTCGGGGCAGGGAGGGAGGGAGGGAGGGGGTGGGGTGGAGGGGTGGGGTGGGCTGGTGTGAGAAGATGGAGGGAGTGTTGGAGGGATGGTTGGGTGTGTGTGTGTGTGGGGAGGGGGGGGGGGGGTGTTGGCAGTCCCTCTTCCCAGAATGCTCTAGTCCAGGGGTTCCTGTTTTATCCTGATGGGCGTGTTGAGGGAGAGACTCCGCCGGTCCTCGCGACACAACACGTACTCGCTGAACTGGGATGAGTCCACGCCGCCGCCGCATGACGCCGCCACACTGAAGCCTTTCTGGAAAAGACGCTCCAGAACCTGCACAGAGGAAGAGGAGGCAGTTATAACAAAAGTAGTCAATAGGGATGAATCTAATTGAGACATTTTAAAAGATAGAGTTGCAGGTTCAGGGAAAAGTTCAACTTATTAGGAAAATGTGCTTTTCATACCGAATTAGAGGAGAAACGTGAGGCCCCTTTATATTAGCCGGCTAAGGTAGCTTAGCATTAAAATTGGAAAGAGGGCGAAACAGCTCGCCTGGCTACTGTATATGTAGATACAAGAAATTTCACCTCTAAAGCTCACTAAGTAGCACATTATATCTCGATTGTTTAATCTGCACAAAAAACAGAGTTTAAAAATAACAAATCCATGTTTTAAAAGGGATTACGCTGGATTCTGGTCAGTTGCCAAGTCTCCACAATAGACTCCAGGAAGGTACGAGGCAGATTTGTAGTTCAGCACATAAACTATTGTAAAACTGATTTGTTGATTTTACACTTGGGTTTTTGTACTGATTTAAAGATACAAACGATGACATTTTATTAAGTGACTTTTATTAGCTTAATATTTAGCATATGGACACCAGAAGGGGATCGATCTTATTGCCTAACTCCCAGAAAGCATTTTCCCCTTAAATTTTAGCTCATATTTTTAGTGTAATAAAAGATTTTTCTACGTGAAATTTGTGCTTTCCCAGACCAGTTCTTTCCTGCATAAAAATAAGATTGACCTTGCGGAAAGTTTAGTGACATCTCCTTACTTGTGAACTTTGCAGTGCTTTTTCACTAAACGATCAGCAGCAGCACATGTAAGTAAATCTTAGCTCGGTATCACTTTTTGATATCCATCCGTCCACTCGCCTGACATCAACCTCAGATCTTCATCAGTCACAACATGCAGCATGTGTCATTAACCCACCAATCACACAAAGTGATGGAATAAAACCAGAGGGCACTCCCACATCACACCACCTCTGCAATATTCATGCCGCCTGTGCTGGATTGGCTACTGAACCGAGGGCATGAGCTCAAAGGGATGAGAGGAGCGGAGTGTGAGTGAGGTGTGTTAGTGGGGCTCAGCGTGGTGATTACTGGAGCTCCTAATTTGAGTAATGAGGCCGGGGTGAGAGGAGAAGTGAGGTCCGTGAGCGAAAGAGAGAGCGACGTGCGGGGAATGAGGATCGGGGAGTTAAGGGTGATCTGTGTGAGGACAAAATGTTGGGAGCTGCTTGGAGGGAACAGGAGCGGGAGAGGGGCAGGGGGAGGAGGGGGAGGAGGAGGGAGAGGAGAGGGGGTGTTAGCCCCTCAGTCGGCGCATCGATACGCACGCTAGTCCAAACAGAGATACGCTCAGACACAAACACGTGAACTCCAAGATCACTTTTCTCTCCTCATCTGCTGTAAATCCATGTGGGATGTTTTTTCTTTTTTTTGAGGGGGTATATATCTAAATCCACGGGAGATGAGTGCCGTGTATTTACTTCCTTTTAATGGAGTGTGCAGCGCATGGAAATGAAAGGTCTCGCCAAGGGCTAACCCTTTCTGTCAGATACAGAGAAGTTCATGCAAAACAGAATGGTTTCTTCAGACGCCTGTACACACACACACACACACACACACACACACACACACACACACACACACACGCACACGCACGCACACACGCACACGCACACACACACACACACACACACACACACACTGACACGTACTCTCACAGCGAAGGATGACCTCCCTAATTAAGGCTGCAGCCTCCCCTGACTGAGGAGTATCAAAACACAGAGGAGCAGATAAACACACGGGGCAGTCATGACACGTGCAACAATACAACATCCAAAATGTAACAAATGTGCACAAACTTGTTGAGCAGACCTGAAACACCATCACACTCATCCGCTTCCTAAATTAAAACTAAAATGAGGGCCGACATGCTGCTTGTAAGCAGAAAGGACCACTTGGAAAAGTTACTCCCCCACTTCCCCCCCACCTCCCCTCTTCCCCCCTTTTTCATCCTCTGGCCATACGACGACGACAAACTCTGTAATTTGTGAGACAGAAGGGGCGGCAGACAGCTGATGGTGAGGATGGCTAATTAAGAGACCTGCCCAAGCATCAAACACTCCCAAATCCATGACAGAGACGGAGGAGCCTAACGATTATGGAAATGATATTACATAGACTTCTTTGATCATTGCATCACATTGCATTTTCCCCCATCATCTCTTAACGCATGTGGGACTCTGTCATGTTCAGCAATGAATTTGGTCACAGAGGAGAATGGCCTGATCAATAAAGATAGTCTGAAAACACTTTTATCATGAATGCATGGCAACACAAAAGACTTAAGGATATTATTATAGATAGTTGTAACTGACTCAAGGATACTGTAATGACTATAAGAGGGCGTAAAAAAACTTCACGTTCGGTTTGACACAGTGAATTAGTGCCACGGGGGGATAAACAATACACTGAATAATTAAGATGTATCCAAGCAAAAGGTTTCAATGTCCAGAGGACAATGTCCTGAAATCAATCCCTGGTGACAACACAAAGTAACGTACCCTCTTAAAAAGCTAAAACATGTCTGGTTGCTCAGTTCTCCTCTACATACTTGTGACCGCAGGCTTTCAGATCCCAGCTTATGTTGTACTTCTCTGCTTATTTCTCTGCCTCACTTGAGCGAAACCATAACAAAATATTCCAACAGTGAGTTGCATGCAAGCAGTCTGATTGGTCAAAGTCTGACTCTGAACATGATGATTCCCACGAAATGAAATGAGAGGTAATTAGGAGGGTTTATTTCTTTTCATGTCCACTACTTTGAAGTCAAAGACAACCTGCTGCGACCATACTTAAACTATGTCACCACCGTTATTGTTTTCAAAGCAGGAAATCAGACTACAACAGTGCAGAGGATGGAACAACACTGAACCAAAGTTTCCTACTTCTCCCCTGAACTTCAGCGCTTCTTTGGTCTCGTCCTGCCCGTGTGATCCGAGCTGAACAAAAGCATCTCTGCGCCCTCTTCATCCCCAGCGATTCCTTTTGAACCACAATAAACCATTCTCACAGTTGTAGGGTCGCCTCGGCTGCACGGGGACCTTTTCCCTCAAACAGGCATCATTCAAGCATCAAACCATCTCGCTGAGCTGCCACTCAATCTGGGGTCGCCATGGGGATGAGGAGGGGAGACATCAGCCTCGCTCCTCTTAACCTCCCAGTCTTGTAGAAAGACGGCGAAGGCAGGAATTCAAAGTGGATGAGTCTCAGGGCTGAAAACCGGAGCACAATGCAATATTGATGGCCACCAGACACTCTCGCAACATCTCTCAGGAGGAGCTGCAAGACACTTGCTCCTGGTGGCACGAGGCTCAGAGCTGACTGATACGTATGACACACACTGTAGCATGTGATGGGCGCCACACTCAGGGGGTTGCTTTTGTTTAACTATGCACAGTCTTTAATATGTGACAAGGAGTGCTATCTGCAGTCCCCGCGTCGTATCCTCTGCTTATCGCAAGCATCTGGCATAAAACAGCCATGAAGCTCCGACTCCTTCTAATTCTCAACGCCATCTGTCAGCTTTTTTAGGAGTCACAAGCGACAAAAACACTTTTATATTCTCAGAGTACTTGCAGCAAATTATCATGTGGCTCAGATCACCATTGCAAATGAACACTTGAGGGTGTCTTTAAGTGTCATGATTCACACAGGATTTCAGTTCGGGCGACACTTGGGGGAATGCAACACTTTAACCCCGGCAGTGTAAATACACACGGAGCCAGACAGGGAACAGAGGTGTTCTGGGTTAGGTCAGTCCTCAAAGGGACTGCAAGTAGTTCATGCTAAACTGAGCACAGGAAGTTCTCACACCACCTGACAGCAACCTTTTCTTATTCATTTGAGTTCATTTGTTTCTGTCTTTATGACTCTGAAGACATGATATGTCTCATTTTTTTAAGGTATTATACATTTTATACCACTTTATACTTGTACTCCATTTATAAAGAACATTGTGAAATGTGATCTAATCTTCATATTGAACTACCAAAGAGTGTATAACATAGTTAGAATCACCTCACTGTTAAATTATTGCTTTAACAGTAGTCCTTCAGCAAATAATAATCCAATAATATAATATGCTATAACACTCAAAAGATAATTTTGTTGATAGTACTTCTTTTCCTTCAAAAGATCTAAATAAAGATGTATTTTCTTTGTGATCTTGGCACTTTTTCTAAAGTGAATGATTTTAATAGCTCTTCTACCACTAATAGCTACAATTACATAAACAGATTATATGCCAAAATATGACAAGTGAAGGATACTTTACGGCACTTTTTTCAGTTTATTTATGATTGTGCAGTTATGTGGCACTTTTTTCAATGTTAAATTTTATATGAAATTTATATCTTTTGATTAAAGTGTGAATGAACATGTGAATCATCTCATTAATTCTCTTCCTTTTTTTCTTCAGGTGTATTATTATTCGAGTCAAGTAGGTATTAGAGAGATCTACTATCTACTACCTAACCTTGATGTTTCCAACACAGACATTAAATGGGTTTTTTTTAAAGATATTTTTAGGGACCTCCTGCTGAAGCTGTCAGCAGGCAGAGTTGTGTCGTTTTTATCCTCCCCACACAGCAGATTACTCTGCTTCCTGTTGAGTCTGATGTTGTGCTGTATAGCCATACAGTCACAGAGGGAGTACCGGGACCCCAAACCACCGCCGTGTTAATGTCTGACTCGGCCACTCAGGCCACTGAGGAGCACAAGCCGAAGTGTTTGTGTGGTCTCGTCTGGTCCGATGAGCTGTGGTCTCTCTTTTTCCACCCGGCGCAAAGGATTGATGGAGTGGCAGTGCGACATGTAAGAGAGTGTTGCGACGTGTTGCGTTCCCCGCCCGGGCAGCAGGGGGACAGGGGGCCCTTCGCTACGACTACCTCCGCTGTCACATTGATGAAGGACGGATTGGCTCTTGTGTGATCTGAGTGCTTCATCATGGTGATGTATGGAGCAGCAGGCCCGGCTCCAGCGCCGGGATGCGTGTGTGTGTGTACACCTCTGTGGCTCTTTGGCTAAATGTTTTCCCTCCGTTCAGTGCCTTCGCTGCTTTCTGTTTCCCTCCGCTGGATCTACATCACAGACCAGGTGTTTTGCATTATTCCCCAAATTCCACTCATGACTTCATGGAGAATCACTTGCCAAGGTGGAGTTGTTTATTCTCACTCTCTAACATTTGAATACACAAGACAAAGGACTAAAGAAGGGGCTAAATGTACGATACACACTATAATAATATAATATAATATGCAACATAATAATAAACAAAATATTGTCTCTCTCTGTAGACTGATACAAAAAGTTAGTATTGTTTTATTGACTGTAAATTGATGATATAATAGAAAAAAACATGAAAAGATTAATTGAAATGCTTTGAATATCACTGACTGTGAGAATAAATTAAATGTCTTATTCTGAAGTATATTCAATTTTACTGACCCAAGGGATGTTACTTTATCTCTAAGTGTATAAAAGTGAATGTCAAAAAAAACAACAACTCGGTTGCTAAACTTGGGCCCGCAGTAAAGTATTGAGAAATGTTGTGTTATCGTATTGTGTCCAAAGTATCAGGAGGTGTAGCGGTTTCCAGCCGGCGGCCAGACAGCAGCAGCACCTTGGCTTCAATAAACCTCTGATTCTGACGTGTAATAAACTGAAAATATTTAAATGCTGTCATAGAGCCATCTCTTTCCTGTCAAGACTTTTTTGGAAACTGACTCAGTCAAAAAGTAAATAGGTTTTAGACAGCGCTGCACCCACCCACCCATTTTCTCCCCGGTCTTTCTCTGTGGGCAGGGTGTGGTCGGTTGTGTGTGTTCCCCTGGGTCGGGGTCCAGGCCTGAAATCAGATCAGAGGCCTCTTTGTCTGGCAGGTAAGACGAGGATTATTTTCATAACCTTCTCATACCTTCACGCAACAATGAGAGAGGACAGAATGAGTAAGTTGTTTAGAAAAATCTCCCCTTACACCGAAAAACACCTCCATCTGCTCCCCGTGTCCTCATCTACATCGACTCAATGAGCCGGGTGCCTTCGCTGTGCGTGCATATGTGTGTGTTTGTGCTTTTGATTATTTTTTAACAGAATAATGTGTATCCGTGTGTCTTAAAGGGGCCGACACGAGACAAATGTAAACCGAGAGAGGCCATACTGCGGGACGAGATGGAGCATCGCTTATAGGAAACCTCGGAGATCCAGCTCCTCTCGCTGTTAGCAATTTGTCTGAAAAGAGGATTTCAGCTCACTTCGACTTCAGCAGCAGCCTAATAAAAACCTAAACTACTGTCCTTTCAGATTGTGTTAGTCAGATGTGCTCACATCCTGTAACCAGTCTCACTGGTAAACAGAGTGGGAAAATGTTGTGTTAGTTGATGCGGCCAATTAATTATATTGTAAGTCATTTAAAAATCTATAAAAGAAGTATAAACCGGTTTAGGCTGTTTGAGAAATTGTAAGTATGGTATTAAAAAATGCAATACGTGTATTTCAATTGCCTTGAGCGGTGTTATATTGGAGTCTTTGTAAAAAAAGGAGCTGTGTCTTAAAAAGGAGTAAAGCGTAAATTATGCATATCATTTCCCCCCCTTTCCATTCCTCTTCTTCATTTTTTCGCAGGAAAACATGGCCGCAGTCCACACGTGCTTTGTCCCGCTTGCTCGGCTTTCCTCCCTGGAGGTGGTCTCGCACACTGGCAGGAAGGAGGTGGAGGTGTCAGAGTGCACTAGCCTGCCCGGGAGAGGCTCTCTCTGGGTGCTGGAGGGGCGAAGGCTCCTCTATGTGTTGGTCTGTCCGTGGCTGTGGGTACTCAAGTGTGTTATATCGAGCCTGTGGTGTGAGACTGTTATGCCCCCCTTCTTTTCCCTCCCTCGCCGGGCAACACTACGGTGAAACTAGTTTTCTGAAGTTGTTTTTAACATCTCACTGCTTTACTCCACACCATGGTCAACTGTACCAAAGGAGACTGATGATCTCCAACTGGTAGCAAACCTGATTTGAAAATGAGAAAGATAGAGAGCAGCCAGGCTACAACCACTCGGAAGTCCTTTTTTTGTCCGAATGAAAAGCTACACACTGTCTGTACACCTGTACCTGTTAGTGACAACAAGCTACTGTGGCAAAATGCAATATAAAGGCCACAAATAATGTCATCTGCCTTAAAATAAAGTACTAAGGTGCAATCCGAGCTTATAATCAGAAAATTAGGACATATATCAGCCTTTATCCTGGCTCGCGACGTGAAAATAAAATCCACAGCCTGAGAGGGTATCCAAACAAGAGCCTCCTCTCCCTCACAAGATGCTGTCTTGTGCTGTCCAGCAAGACAGCTAAGTAGAGCTGCACTGTGGCCATCACAGCTCTGGTATATGCTACAAAATCCATCCTGGTGTTTAATGAAAATGTTGAACGTGGTTAAGAGAAAGGGTTTGCTTGCTCAGCTGAATCCCTTGCCAGATAAATAGTTAAAAAAAGAGTTATGCAGTCATGTTGACTGACTCACAGTGACGTTCTGTGGAATCTGTATGTGTTGGTCTGAAAGAGGGAACATCAACATTTACAGCTGAATTAAATGTAAGCAAATGCAAAACTACAGCGTCTGGACCAAATGTATACACGGGTTTCAATGCATGGGATCTGACTGCCAATAAATGCATTGATTTTATGAATGAAAAAAATATGTCAACAAACATTATGCAATCTTGCTCCTGACTTATGACATCACAAAATGTTGCCTTTGAACTACGGGTGTGGCACTGACCAACATTCTGAGAATATATAAAGAGAGCTTACCTCGGAACATCCATCATTCCCATCAGTACAGTCACCAGAGAAACACGCACAGTGAACTCAAGAGCAAACACACACACTTTTAAGAATGGAAGTAAGCACATTCAGCAGCAAAGACAGCAGCAGAACCCAGAAGAAATTCTCTCTCCATGACCAAGTCTCACAGGCCTTGTTTGACATGCAGGGCCGAGAGATGGACGTCGAGGAAGAAGCCTCCCCTGGAATCCAAAAGGAGTTAACTCCACCCAACAACCCCTGGAAAACCGCAAATGTCCAGGAGGCGGGTGAGCTTAACTTCGGCCTGGACCGTGGTGAGGCAGATTTTCCTCCACTCCAGAGAGAGCAGACCGACCGACGCGCACAGAAAGGACCGAAAAACAACGAGGCCGCTGACGGCAGGAGCAGATTCAGGAAACAAAAAGGACAAGATGACATCAAACGTACAACAGCCTGCCGTCAAGAAACAACTAGAGCCTGTGGTGGAACCTGCAAAACCTGCAACGGTGCAAGAACTGCCCGCTGCAGCTCCTGAACTGAAGCCTGCCACGCAGACCGAACCACAGCCTGCGGTGGAACCTATGCAACCTGAAACAGTGCCTGAACTGCCTGCTACAGCTTCTGATCCACAGCCTCCAACAGAGTTTGCCTCTGAAATGAGGCCTGTAGTGATGGTAGCACAGCCTGAAACATCTACAGAACATCCGCATCCCGACACACCGGAGAACCTACAGCCTGCCACAGAGCCCACCGTGCCAGATGTAAAGCCCAAACTGCAGCCTGCTGAACCAAAACAACATCTGATTCTCACACTACTGCGGGCCAACACATCAAAGCAACTAAACGGGAACCAACAGAGTTCAGTTCAAATTTCTGAGTTCGACTTTCACCAGAAACTGGGAGATAAGGACCAAAGAATATCTGAACTGGAGAATGAAAATCCGAAGAAGGAAGCCGAGACCCGCCTTAAACACCAGGTGTGGAGGAAGCCTGCAGAGTTGAAGCTTCTCTGGCCAAAGTACAACAACAGCTGGAAGAAGAAAGACGTCGGTGGCAGGAGAAGAAGCGTCTTCTAGCTGAGCAGGCAGCAACAACCTCCAGCATGAAGGCGGCTCTGACCAAGACCCAAGAAGACCTGAACCAAGAAAGATCCAAGTGGCAGCAAGAGAGGTCCCAACTCCTTCGGTCTATGAGCACCATGAAGGAGGCCCTCAAGGAGAAGGTGGAGGAGAAAGACAAAGCCGACGATGTCTTAATGATGAGAGTCGCAACTTTAGAACAACAGCTGCAGGAGGTTCAGAGGAAACCCAAAAAGAAATCCAGGACGCGGAATTTCTTTCAACTGTTTAAATGTTCTGCAGGGATCGCTACTTGAATCTGACTTTGACCTTTACACCGAGAGTCCCATCAAAGTCCCCTCCCTCAATGCCTCCTACCCAGAACCCACCACTCCTCGCCCCCATCCTACCGTCCCCTACACCAAACTACCTTCCTTCCTTCTCTTCCCAAACACCCCCTCCCCTTCCCCTAAACATAACTCCCTTTATTGTTTTATGTTTTCATTTTCATCTTGTATGTCTTGTCTCATCTTGTCCGTCCCGTCCCGTCAGAAAATAAATTAAAAGAAATAAAATCCTTCATAGCTTGACTAAGTCCTTTGATGACATTTAACAGTAAAATCAGCGCAACAGAGTCAGTGTTAAAACACATTTTGAGGCAGTTTGGGTCGTCTTTACACAGTTATTTTTGTTTTCTATCTATTGAACTATAGCTGTAATTGTTCAGATCATATACAGCAACAATGTTTTCACTAAAAAATGAATGAACTATTTTTACAATTTTGAGTCAGATCCTAATTGTTACTTTGTGCTAACATGTCAGTTGTGTCCACCTGAGTTTTACTTTTTCACTTGCAAAAACTTCAACTTGCAGAGAAGCCAGACAGTGTTTAAAACCAGAACGATCGTCTCGTGGTCATCGGCCTTCACCAAGAAATTCCTTCAAAGACTTCCTGTGATAGCGTGTTCACGAGAATGGGATGGACGGATGGGAGAGACGTAAGGGCCGAGAGCCCTTTACCTTTGACCTTTAAAGTCTAAGCAGCTCATCTTTTAAGCCAGGTAAACAATTGGGCCAAGTATGAAGAAATTCCCTGATCTATTGCATTCAAGAGAATTGGATGCATGGATGGAAGTCAAAAATACGTTGTCTGTTTAATTCATTCAGTTATCTTGAATGAAGTAAATAAACCGCGTGCAGATCGTGAGGTTGGATGTTTTGTGTTACCACCACACAACAAAGGACACGTGTTCTGGTGTGTTACCTGGACTGAGTTGAGCCTGCAGTAGCCGTTGAGAGGGAAGCGGATGACGTGTGTTGGGTCCTGGTTCCAGCCGGCGTTGACTGAATTGCACATAACGTCGCCAGTCTCGGGGAAGATCTCCTCTATAAGGACCTTCTCCCCACTCAGGGCGATCCTCTCGCCCAGGTCGGGTGTGACTCGAACCACCAGGCAGTCACAGGGCTGTGCCATCCGTCGTTGCTCGCGATCCTGCTTCCAGCGCTCCAGCTCCTTGATCATGGGTGTCAGCTGGTAATAGCGCGCCTCCTCGTACAGCAGGTGGAAGTCCTGTGCAGGGAGACGCACGTGGAGATGAGAGCGGTGAGTTTGCATGTGTTGCAGTCCTCTTGGCTATATGTGTGACTAACACACTGTGACTTTTGCTACGTTACATCTCATCACCAAGGTCACACAGACAAAATCCTACACATATACAGTATTGTGCAACATCACGATGACAGCAGAGGGTATATTTGTCAGGGGTCCTGACGACTTCCCCACAGCGACGAAAATAAAGTGTCATTGAGCAAAGCACTTGACCTCTAATTACTTCAGGAGTGCTGTTCTGGCTGTAGCAGCACTCTGACCCTCCTTGAGTACTCAATTTGCATGGAGCAACAAATAACTAACATGCATCAGTATCCTGCAACACGTATTTTAGGAAATACATTTATATGTGAGTGACCTTTTTCCTCACTATGCCTTACAATAAATTTGTAGTAAGGAGTTCAAAGATCAAGGCACTGTGTCTTTTGACATTAAGAGACCATCACATAATAATTACATTGTAGGAGTTTAGATTGATGCACCCAAAGTAAGTTACTCTGGAAATGGATTAGACAAATATCCCAAATACGGATGTATAAATATGACCTTTGCTTATCCTTGTAGAGTTAAAGATATCTAATGCCTGAAACGAATTTCTCTTGTTTCCATGTAATACATCTTCTGGAAAGAAGAACAATAAACGAAGATCAGCGATGGCCTCCGACCAGCAGGACAACTCTCTCAATAAACAAAGCAAAGCCATGCTGCAGCTCTACTCCACAGTAGCTCTTGGCGTGCCTTTAGTATGTTTCAGTGAGCCGACTCCAGAAAGGCCGTCAGTCGGGCTCCAGTGAAGTGGGATGGTGCATTCCTGTGTGCAGACAGTCTGCAGCAGATTGCCTGCCTCTCCCTCCCGGGCAGGGCTTGCTGGGGGCCATTTGCCCCTGCGCTCTTGCCTCTAATTTCCCACAAGACCAGATGGCACCATCATTCACCGCTACCATAGAAAATACGGGGAGGCGGAGGTTCGCTATTGGAGGCAGACGGGAGGTGAGGAAAAGATATGTGCAAGTGAACATGAGGACAATCATCAGCCAAGGAGGGTTTTTTTAATTTTTTTTTATGTATTTCCTCACATGGAGGGAGTTTTATGTTAATGAGGCTTGTGGCCCAATGTTAAGCTCCTATTAAGAACAAGAATTAATTAGGTTACACCTAAATGCTGCGAATCTTTCAGCTAAACAATCAGTAATTAATAAATCTGTGTTCTGATTAGTGCTTCACAGAGACAAAGAATGACAGCTTAATTCATTCTTAGCTTCCGAACTGTCACTGAGGACATTCAAAGTGTATTCTGTCATGATGTGCTTGTTCCTTATAGCGCCAGGCTAGTTTTAGTGTATGGACTCTGTAACACCAAAGAAAACAACTGATTGTCCATTTGGTTAAATTCCTAATAGATACAGAGAGTCAATCTTGGTGCAGAGCAAAGTCTAAACACCTTTGAAAAGTCAGACAGTGTGTTTTTGTGCTGCAAAAACAACATGCAGTATGTTTCATATGGTCTGCATCATTGGTGGCTGTGGGTGTCGGGTGCTGGAGCTACCAGGGAGCCCTGATCTAAAAAGAGTTTTTTCCCCTTTCCCTTCTCCGGGCCACTGCTGGGCACAGAAACAGAGCATGGCAGCAAACAGCATATTCATTAACCCTGCTGCTTCTGTCAGACTCTTTAGCCTTGAAAAGCCTCCCTCACTGTTTTTGCCCCTTCATCTAAACTGTGCCTTCATCTGAGGCGTGTGAGCGACACCCAAATACAACTCCATCTGGACGGCGCATTGACGCAACACATCTTAAGCTGGCGGTCTAATATTTAAGATTTCAGAATGTGAAAGAGGGGGTGGAGGTCCTTTTTTCCCTTTTTCTCTCCCTTTCTCCCTGTCTTTTTTTTCTCCTGGCCTTCTTGCTGCAGCTGACAAAACTCATACTGAGACGCTCCCCTTCAGGCAGCTCTCTGTATCAAAGTGTAGCTCCTCATCCTTCACAGGTCTGAAGCCATGGATGGATATGTTTTTAACAGGGGTCTGTCTGCGAGGCACTTTAGTCATCCTGAGCAGCGCACAAAACAACAGAGTAATCCTAAGCGCTGAGGTGAGGATGAGAGGGAGACAGGGCCAACAGCTCCGTCCTGGTTGCTGAAGCTGCTGCAGCTGGCAGCTCTACGAGACAATTCATCCCCCAATCCTGTGTCCAGACAGCCCGTTTGAGCTTCAAAATAATGATCCGACCTGATCGCCCACCGGCAAGGCAACATTTCAGGGAAGGACAGAGGGAGGAAGAGACAGTAAAAGACAAGAAGAAGAAGAAAATGATGGGAAAATGTCACCGTGAAGGAGACGGACGACTGATAAAGACCTACCGAGTGTTTTGGACAAATAAGGACTAAACCCACACAGGTAATGGGTCACAGGTTGGTGATTAAACAAGTCACTGAAGAAAAACTCAGCCAGGTATTATCTAATGTACACCAGTAAAAAAAAAAAAAATAGAAACACAACCTCCTTCTTATTATTTTTTTTAGCATTTGATACATAATAAGAGAAAGAACTGATTTAAAGTGCAATAAAAAAAAAAAGGCCGGAATAATCTGACAGAAACTCTTACTGGTTTATAACTGTGCCCTCAATATGACTGAGCATTGCTTACACTCTTGTGATTAATTGTAGTTTGAATAATGAGATGAGGGAGGATATTAATAGTGAATATTTTGTTCCACTGATGTAGGCTGAAAAATTTCTTTTCCTATTCTGCTCAGACTTTCACATTGATTTAGCAAAACACACAGCGCCGTGGCTGCCAGCAGCAGAACAGACCCGGCCCTCGGGCGACGGCAAGCCTGATTGTGTTCAGATAAGGACATGCTCAATTCCGCCTCGCACTATTTGCATTTTTTTCTTCCCCGGCTCCACGCAAATTGAAAGGTATGCAGATCAACACGGGCTTATGCGAGGGGATCGTAATGAGTTGAAACAATGAAGTCCGATGCATTCTCTTCAACC
The DNA here is from genome assembly GCF_022577435.1 of Embiotoca jacksoni. NCBI lineage: Eukaryota > Metazoa > Chordata > Actinopteri > Embiotocidae > Embiotoca > Embiotoca jacksoni. Next base: position 5,270,171 of record NW_027185414.1, on the reverse strand, counting down.
GTGGTGCCTGATTGGACTGTCAAGACTTCACAGGGAAGGAGGGGGGGGGGGGGGGACGCATGAATAAAAAGGGAAAAACTAATCGGTACTGAGTCAGGCCATCATTTGCCAAAATATGCAGCGCTTTCATGTTATGTTCTGTTGTCTGAGGTTTGGCTCCCGCTCAGACTATCCGTGAGGCCCGGAGAGCTCGCCCCTGGCTCTGATTGGCTTGGCCTCGCCTTGTTACCTTGTGGAGAATGATGAACAAGCGCCAGCCCAGTGAAAAGGTCATGCAAGTTAAGGTGGAGTAGAAGTGAAGAGTAGAATACACAGTGGAAACAGTATCACTGAATAAAAACCTTGAGCAGCGAGGAGCTGTAGGCAGAATGTATAATCACTCTGACAAAGCCACATATGGCTGTTTGGGTACTTGTTGGGTGAGACTACCTCACCAGTAACGCCATGAATTAAAGAGTTTTTGATCTATTGGAGCGGATTAAATGACCTGGTTTGATCAGCCAAATGTGCAGCTCCTCCCAGCTCTATGAGGCCTTTTAGTATCTTTCAGCCTGTTGTTTTTACAGCCTGTAACATGTTTTGGTTCACTCTAGCTGCTTTCATCAGCCTCATTTTCAGCAGCAGCAGCAGGCAGCTGTTAGCAGCAACAACAACAAAAAAAAGAAGCTCTGATACAGCAAGCAAATGTTACCTGGCCAGAAGCAAACAGCAGGCTGACACAAAGTTAGCAACTAGCTGGTGAGCACAGCCGAGCACAGTGAAACACTTAGCAGCTAAAGAGACAGCTATTTTGGATATACAGTATTGCACTAACATTTGGCAGGTGGCCAGAAACACAACTTCAGACAAATGCTAATGTTGCTCTGTGCCTAAAGTTTGCCAACACATTCTCTATATCAACTTTTTCAGTTGAACTGCTGTTAGCATTAAATATTCTCGGTTTTACTCCATCAAGCTCGGACAGAGAGATCATGAAGGATCATCCTGCAGAGCTCGTATCAAAAATACAGAACATGTACATTTGTCTTACCGACAACCTGAAAACAGGAAAAAAAAAAATCTCCATGCAGGAAATCTACACAGAGCTTTTGTTTGAAGCCTTGAACCTTCGAATCGTTTCGATGAAAGATAACGGAGAGAAATATGCTGTGCGTTTTCACTTTAACACTCAAATAAAAGCCAGGTGCTTACAGTCTGATTAGTTTAATCTGGAATACATCAGATTCAATGGCCCGCAAAGAGTAAATGAGCAGGTATTAAACTGCACCTACGATCCACGTTTCCCTGCGTCCTTGACTCTGAGGGAGACTTTCTGTCTGAGTGGGAGTCGGTCAGCAGTCCGCGGCTGAGCAGAGGGGGCGTACGGGCTATTTCACCTGGACTCACCTCTATAGAAACTACTCTTGGTGGAAAAACAACAGCTTAGGGCTTTGGCACACACATCGCCAGGCCATGCTCTAGTTAGCGTTTTACCTCTCCTTTACTGTATAGTCCAGCTGAGTCAAGCTTCTTTTCGTTTCTCTCTGTAAGTTTCCTAATTGCTGCTTGTGCTTATACCACAAGTAATTCACGTGTTGAACGTGAAGGAGGGCGAGTCTAGATTCAGCACTGTGAAAACACAACGAGTACATCTGTCGTAGTATCAGGTCTATTTTGACATAAAGCCCATGAGAGGACACTTAACATGTGTAAATACAAATACATTCACACTTCTGTGTATGATAAGAAATCTCAAACAATATGTCTGCATGTCCGGGCGAATGGCTTTAATGTACTGGAGTTTTTTTTTTTTATGATGCTCTGCTGTACAAACTATGCGAGTGGATGGTGCAGACAAGCACACGCAATACGACATGTTGTGGTGCGGACGTTTACCTTGAAGTCATCTGGAAGGAGCAATTTGCTGGTCCTGAGGAAACTGAGAATGTAGCGGAATATCTCGCCGTCTCGATCTATGAAGTAGTGCTGCTTCAAGCTGTCCAACACGATGGGCTCGGTGCCATTGAACAGACGACTGATTCTGAAAATTGAAATACACACACAAACACACACGCACGCGCACACACAGGCAGGCAGCCGCACACACAAAACACAACCACATAATGGAATGAGCCAGCTCCCTTCAAATGCATGAAACAATTACCCTCCATTTATTTTTCAATTTTATTAGCACTAAGCTTGAAATGCATTAGCATCCCAGGTTGAAACAAGGGGCTTAAGGCACAGTTCCTCCATTCCAGACTTGTTTGAAGTGTCCCTTCTGTAGAGAGATTACAACAACACACACGCTTGCTGCTTGTACTTACAGAAATTAATGGCATGAATGTAGCATTACAGCTCTATTATTCCATCTGTCAGAGGGGTGGAAATGAAGCAGGTGGAGGGCCATATATTAATGCCAGCAGGAACATGTGGAGAAAGATATTTTACTTTTACAGTTGGACTTTGTTAGGAATGTCAGCAGAATGCTGGACAGCTGCACTCCTACTGTGTCACGCTGTTTGTGTTTAATACAGAGTTACGATCGAGAAAATCTGAGAACATAAATCCATTGATATAATGAGCTTTCTTTATTAATTAGGAAATCAATTAATAACACCATTTAAAACTGTATTCAAGTTCCTTTATAATCTGTGCAAGTATTCAGTGGAACTATGAACCGTAATCCTGATCTCACGTACGTTAAACTGAATCCCCTTATTCAAAATAAAATAAACATTTTGGCCTTTAAAAGTACACATTTGTTGTCAGGGATCGATTTTAGGATAAGAAACATGACTACATCCCATTTAATTGTGCTGCATTTTTGTTTTGTTTCACCTTTTATATATGCTTAGGCTGAATTAAATACATATTAAATGTGCAGGACATCCAAACACGCCGCATTATTCTATAGAGGTATTGAAGTTATATCTAAAGGCAAAGTTGTTGTAATCTAAGAGAAAATAACTACTAAGGTAATGAAAATAACATTTCCTGAAATTACATCAATGTTTTCCTCTTAAGAATCACTATGATTAACTAAAAACAGTAATTAGATGTATGCTTTTAAGCTCTAACTAAATATTGACAAGACTTTGGTGTAGTAATAAGACACTTGTTGCTGCCTGGCGTCCCACCGTTAACCCTTTCCACTGGTGTGCTGCAAGATTAAGGGCTTAGTTAAAGTTGGCTACAGGGGCTCATCAAGGCAAAGAGTGGAAATTGCTGTTATCTTTAAACTTTCATCGCACCATGTTGGCGCCGCGCCTCGAGATACCCTCGGACAGATATTCATTTCCCCCTCATCTTTGTGTGTTTTTTCCCCGCCGCTTACCTGCAGGTCGCTCTCTCGCCGGTCTAATAAGCTCATCCAGGCACCTCCACTTTATCTGTTTGTTCATTTCCAAAAGCTAAATATCCCTCTTTAATATTTAAAAATAGTGTTTTAGCGTTTGTAAAATATTGAGGATGGGGTTTTGTGCAAGTGTCCCACTTTCATTCAACTTTGCAAAGTCTGAAATGCAAGAATTTAATTTGGTGACTCACTTTGAGGCAAAACTCACATCAGCCTCAGCAGAGAAACCTGGAGAGCCTGTGCAGCATAAATAAGCCGTATACTGATTTACAAACGAAATCTGTTGCCTGTAACCTCCTTCACGGTTTCACCACACATTTACATTGTCTCAGTGAGAAACTGCTGTCGGCAGGGGGCCGTTATTGTCATCATTTTGAAGTAATCAGCACTATAATCCCAGTAACAGCTTCTCTGTTGGCTGACAAAGTTGTATGAAGAAAATCAGGAAACCTATATGCAAACAACAAAATGAACACATACAGCCCTGCCTGAGCTCCGGCATTGTCAAACTCTATTACGAGACACTGTGAGGGAGCCGTAGTGGGAATGTCAATGAGCAAGCAGCAGGGCTGGCTGGCTCATTTGACTGAATTTACAATCACTATCCTCTACTTTGTAAAAGTGTGTGAGCTCGTATTTAACGGTTGTATCAGGTATCTCCTGACCCCGATGTGTCGGCTCGACGTGCTGAAGCAATCAAGTCAAATTCGCCCTGTCTCTTTTCTTTGACTTAACTGTGTGAAGAAGCAGAGCAAAGATGGTTCTCCCTCCCTCTCTCCCCTCCTGCCATCCTCACTCTCTTTCACTCTGTCTGTCTGTCTTTCTTTCTTTCTTTCTTTCTTTTTCTCTGTCTCTATCCTCCTCCCTTGCTCGCTTTCTCTCTGGAAATCGATGCAAAATGCTTTATAAAAAACCAATACTCATCTCCCTGTTTTGCCCGAGGTGTTCCTTTCTCATATGGTCTTGCAATTCTTCCAGCTAGAATTTCACCATACCCCTCCAGGCTAACTCTGTTTTTCATCTCCACTTTTTTAAAAAGCAATTAAAATGCTGCCTGTTTTTCTTTTTCTTTCCCTCTCTTCTATTCCCCCCTCTCTCTCCCTCTCTCTCTTCTCTGTTGGTCTCCTCATTTTTCCCTTTTCTGTTAAATCCCTCAATTGGAGGGAGGGGGGGGGGGCTGTTTTTAACAGGTAGGTAGAGAGAAAAGGGTGTGTGTATGTATGTCTGTGAGTCCGTGTGTGCATCGAGAAAATTAAGAGACAAGATAGAAAACACAGGCCAAAAGACAAAGACATTGATGGGGAGAATAACAAAGAGGTGAGAAATCAGAAGAAAAAAATACAGAGAGCAGAAGTAAAGCAGAAAGAAGAAAGAATCAGAGAGAAACAAACGGACTACAACAGAAAAACAGAGAGATGGAGTGGGAGAGAAAAAAAAAGGTTTGACAGTACAACAAAACTTAGATAAAGAGAGAGAGTCAGGGAGAGAGGGGGAGGTGGTGGGTGTAGGAGGTTATCAAGGACAGGAACGGCTCAGATCTCCCACCCCAGTGGTGCCGAGTGAGGGCAGGCAGAGGGGCAGTGGGTGGGAAAAAATCTGGCAGGATCCCCGCTGCTGCTACAGCTGGCCGGCAGCTCAGAGCTGCCAGCGTCGTGTCCTCGGGAGGCGGGATGAGGACGCAGCGCAGGTATCACTGATTCTACTCGAGCAGATGCTATCTGGAAACTGTACCACTCGAGGCCTTAATGATGGCGAGACACCTATCCGCTTCCTGAAAAGTGAAACAAACACTCCCAGAGATCCCTACTGTCCCTGAGTCCTGCTGCGAGCAACTGTAAAGTGACGCTTCTCCAAACAAGCTCTCCCAAAGGGTGAAGAGACAGGTTTCAAAACAAGGAATACAATTTTACTTTTGCATCCTGATTTATAGGTTCAGCTTAACTCGTAACGCTGTTGCACATTTTTACATGTCAGCAACAGCAGCACATAACTTCTTACATGAGTCTCTGGGAATAACTTTCTTTTTGCATGCCTCTGATGCTCAGTCTTTTGGGTCCATGATGTGATTTTTTTTTTTTTTAAGCAGATAAACTGATTGCATTAATGTTAACATCTCCACTCCTATTCTGACAAAACGTGCCACTAACAATCGCAGGGTTTATCTGCAGTTCATGAAAACATTTAATCTATTCGGAGCTGCGCAGCTGCGCAACATGACGGTTTCTGTTCAAGAGCAACAATTAATTCTCATTACTATTTCACATTAAGAGAACAGAACTAAAAGTCTTATGTAGCAGCTAATTGGACTTTGCTCATGGCTGTGTGTTAGAGCCATATAGCCTCAAATCTTAAAAAAAAGAAAACTCTGGTTTGCTTAGAATAGCTATGAAGCTTAAATCAAATACAAATAAAAGGAGTTTTCTTCTAAAACTTACAATGAATGATGAGTTAATCAGATGTCCTGTAAATGATGGTGATTTCCTCTTTTAGCAAAGTTCACCATTAGATAGAGAAGGCCACTTTCAGAGCATGAATCCAGTGCAGATGTGGCGTCTCTGGACACTTTCAAAATAGTCTCCTTGTCTCAAGAACATTTCCCCTAATTTCCTCAGCTTCTGTTCAAGTGACTGCTGAGACTGTCCTCTTTGAGAGCTACACAGAGTGCGCATCAATGTTTCATGACCCCTGTCCCTTAATATGGCCCACACAGAAGAAGATGAATAGCCACACATTAGTTACTAGACTAACTTTCTCTTGGCATGCTGCATTATTTAGGAGCCAATCTATTAAAAGTAATCAGCGGCTTCAAACTCTTTAACCCTGCTCTTTCGCTCGTCAAGTTTTCAGCGTTGCCAAGCGCGCCCTGGCTCGACCGGACGTGGCTGAACGCAGCGTACACGGTTATGCCAGTGTAATTGTTTTGCTTTCTGCTGTCAGCCATTATCCTAATTCACACAAAAGGGGGCCCCTCCTTCCACTGGCTCCAGTGGAAAGTGGAGGCCCGAGGCCAAGTGTACGCTGAGGAGGCTGGGAGAGAGAAACAGTGAGTGTATGCATGTTAGTTGTGTATGCATGGATGTGTGTGTGTGTGATCTAGAGTGAGAAAGAAACAGCAAGAGACAGAGAGAGGGAGCAATCGAGCGAGAGAGAGAGAGAGAGAGAGAGAGAGAGAGAGAGAGAGAGAGAGGGAGCAAAGGAGCATGTGTGAAACAGAGAGAGGGAGAGAAAGAGGAAGAAGCACTCCAACCAACAATCACACTGATATCCGGTCTTTACTCGCACTGTAAAAACACTGTTTGGATTCTCTGACGTGACTCTGAGCTGCATTTGCACGGTGCCCTGAGTGTGTCCCCGTATGAATAACTTCTTTGTAAAAGTGTAAAGCTGCACCAGAGCCTAAAAAATAAAGCAACACAATAGCGAGACACAAATAGCGAATGGAAATGAAACTTAAATTGAACAGCTACCCATCCACTTGATAAACCTCGTATATAAGACTAAATAATAATAATAAAAAAGTATTAACAGAAACAATGATAAACCCTTGTCTGGGTTGAGCTTTATTTTTCTCATGACATGTTACTCTGGAATAAAAAGAGACTTGTCAGGGATTTCCTGTCAGCGGACTCTATGAATATCAAGACTTTATTACCAGGGGATTATGTGGATTGTTCCTGTAGCCTATTTGGCAGAATTCTCTAACAACCTGGTGTATGTTTACCTTGGCCCACATGGGACTCAGCTGATGCCTGAGTTGAAGGCGGTATAATGTAACGAACGACACAATGCGTTAGAGAAAAAATGGCTAAAACATGAAGGAAGGGGTAAAATTCTAATCAAGTAAAACAATATTCCATCGTTAGTTTTGTTTTGCTTTCAGAGCTACCTGCGTTGGTGTCGTCTTGTTTGTGGATGGAGCTAAAATCGTGAATAAAGTGGGAGGGTGAACCAGCTCTTACACAATCTGAATCATCAGGACTGAGTCTCACAAGTGGAAGTGCATCAAAAATATGTTTGCTTTACGTGCGAGGGAATGTAAGTGTCACATGTCTGAGAGCAGAGGGCCCTTTCTTCTCATTCATTGAATACAGAGTCACTGTTGTAGCTGTAGTCAAAGTTTGACTGCAATATAATCTATACTTTGGTCTTATGTTGCAGTCAGCTGAAAGTGAAGGTAAGCAGTGGGGCAGCAAGTACTAAAGACTGAAATACTATAATAATGATTAGCCTATATTATGCCTCATAAAAAGGAATATATAGTATGAAGTCAACAAATTTTTATTAAAATCTTGAAGATAACCGAGTGTTTGAAATAAGAAATAAGAAATATGTAATAGTGGTAAATGCTGGTTATAAAAGAGCTAAAAAAAAAAAAAAATCGATATGTATCACATCAGAGAGCTAGATTTGAATCAGATTTGAAGCTCCCTTATATCCGCTTTGATGACAGGCTCGGCCATTTACGTCATTGTTTCTCCTCCAAGGATTCCTAACAGCACCCTGATCTACTGACAAGAAGAATTTAATTTTTTTTTGACAAAACTGTGAAAAGGGGTGTAGTGCAAAAAGTGTCTGAGTGGTGTAAATTCACACAAACACTCTTCTGCCATCAGCAGTAAAAGATGTGAAAGGTAGTGTGCAGCAGCTACATTTTCAAACACAACAATTGTGTGAAAGGCGATAAAAGTAAAAGCCTGGAAGGTATTTATTGAACAATTAAAATAATCCCCATTAAATCAAACAATAAAAAAAATAAAAAAAATTTAATTTGAAAGCTAAGGGAGTTTAGAAATAATGAAGGGAAGGGAAATGTTCACACATGGTTTGAGGAGATATTAAACGATTAGCTTTTGAGGGCAGTTGTCACTATAAAAGTTGCACTGATGTTGTCCTCGTGCCAGTCAGCTAAATGACTTGTTAACATCACAAATCCATTTAGACTTAATTAAGAGAAACACCAGTCAATGAATATAATTGAGTTACCGACTAAAATGCAAAATTAAGTATTAAAGATATAAATGATTTAAATCTACTTAAAATATTTAATTGGGAAATGTTTTCAATGAGGTAGAGTGAGTTACTTCAATTCCTATAAATTCATAACATTTAAAAGAAAAGCAACAGTATACAAATTAAGTCTCTTCATTTTGCTAATATTTCCTAATAATGATTTTCCACAGATATGCAAATGACATGAATTAATATAATAACCGTATCAGCGAAGCTACAGCATGAAAGCCAGGGACGTGTCTTACCTTGAATCTGGGTACTTGGTGAGAGTCGCCAGGCTACTGGTGTACATGTGTCCCCCGACATCGATGTGCACCGGGGCGTTCGACTTGGTCAGCTGAGCCGGTAGAGGGATCCCCTGAGTGGCCAGAGGAGATACCGGGGACCGGGTCAGAGACAGCCGTGACATGCTTCTTCCCTCCTGAAAGCAAGTGTACAGAAAAGCCATGGGAATAAAGGTAATAATAAAAAAAGGAAAACAGTGATACTAGACAGGGCAGTAGATGGTATCCTTTCTGAATGGTATCAGATCACTTCCACGTCTGTCTGGTCGCATATTTAGCCTGGAAATTATTGCCACCGCTCTAATTAAGTATGTTTGCATCTTTTCGTGCAGCACCGCAGGCGAGGATAGGAGGATGCTTATTAGAGAAGCAGGGTGAGAGAGATAGACAGATAGAAAGAGAGAGAGGAAGAGAGGAGAGAGAGGGAGGAATGCTAGGTGTCAGCCTCCAGGGGAATAAAATAAACTGCTGCTGCAATATTCTAATTAAAGGTCGCCTTATGTGTTAGACGTGATGCGCCCAGACACACCAACCACCAATCTGAGCGCAAGGGAAACACAGCGGGGAGGGAGGGCGCAACTCCCCCCCCCTCCTGTACGCACACACATGCAACCAGCACAAAAAAAAGATTAAGGTGATCGCTTGTCATGTGTCTACAGATACTGACAGGCTACTACAGACTACTAAACATGCGTAAAAACGCACCAGAATTCAGTTCAACACAGAGAAAGTATCGTACAGCTGTCCACACTGACAGGCCAGACCTGCTCCACTCTGTGGTTCAGTCTCAGGACGTGTATCTAACTAAAGAAGAGAAAGCTCACTATTAAACAGAGTGCGGAAGCACACATTTGAGACTGAAGTTTATTAGGAGCATGCGGGTCAGCGCTGAGCTGAATTAGATTAAGCTACCTGATAAAATGTGAGAGAAAATATTCATAATTCACTTGGATACGCCGCCATTTGACTCCGCACTGCTTCAGGAGGAGCAGGGGAGGCGTTTATATCCAACCCACTGGTGCGTAATTTGTTTGCCAACAACGGCAGGTAAACCACGTAAACCTCAGTTTGGTCACATTTAAATGTCACTATTGTCTGTGACAGAAGGAGGCAATCATGAGTGGTGTATCTTATATGAGGGATTTGTTTTAGTTTTTTTTAAAGGAAAGGGAAAAGACGTGTGCTGGTCTTAACTTCTTTTAATGCTTTCCTAATGATCCCAGACCAAGTTGGATCACTCGTCTACCTCCAGGCTTTGGTTGAAATACACGTCTTTCCTTACACTAAAATAATACTCGGACCATCAGTGTATAACTGGGTTTAAACAGACTGCGATAACACAATTCTTCCCTCCGGTAAATCAGCACAATTGATCAGTTTATTGTTGCACATAGGAGCCGTTTTACTCTTATGACCAGTAAACTGAAGAGCGTTGTGAAAGTCCAGATGATCCCTGCGGCTCTGATAGAAGTGCCACCGGGTACAAAGTGAGACTGGAGCCTTTTCTTTTTCCAGGGTGTTGCCCTCCTCACAGCAGTATCGTGTTCGTTTAATACGATTACAGGAGGACAGGATTACATTTCAAATCCCAGGAAAAGAGAGAAGAAAAAACTTGGAGAGGTTTAAGAAGTTTGGGCTGCGTACATGCCGGGCTGTCCCACCGCCCCCCACCCTTTCTCCCATCCACCCAATCAAGCAATTAAATCACAATATATGGACATATAAAAAGGACCAAATGGAAAAAAATAGAACCATAAATCGTCATACTCTCCCCGTCACACCACAATTTCCATAATTTCTCTCGTATCCGTAACCCCCCTCGACACACACATACACACGAACCATGTATGATAAATTCCTCCACAAATTCACAGCAGCTGGCATCAACTTCCTCCTCAGAGCTGCTGTCTTTATTCCTCCTTCCACTGACCCCAGTTCAGTCATTGTGTCGATTTCACACTTCATGGCATCAACGTAACCCCGATGGGCCAAAATTAGAATAATCCACAAAAAAAGACGGTAACGTTTGCAAAATACACAATGCGATACAACACCCCTCTCAGCAAGAAACACCGCAAGCCTGTGCTCTGCCTTTAATCTACCAAATGCTCAATATGGCGTCTTATTCCTGCTATACAATTAAAAAGCATAATCCCGACACGTGTGATTCACAAGCCGTTTGATAAAACCCACACAGTCTGGCAGAAAAGACGGGAAAACCACTTTGGGTCGAGCAGTGTAGCTTGCAGTACACGTTCCGGCTCTCCAGCAGTTTAACTACCCCCTCCGAAAACTGAGCAGACCAAAACTGACTGCACTGTGCGTAAAAAAAAAACATTGGATTCTGTAATATTGAATTGTCACCCTACCGTTTCAAACATTGTAGGGAATCCAGAGGAAATCCGTGCCGGCGGTCAGTCCCAGCTGCTGTCCGCGTAACCCCCAAAATTTTGAAAGATTTTCTCCAAATGCCCCCGAGTTGGTGACAGAACTACACCGCCATCCAGCTCCAGTACGAACCTACGCTGCCGCACGGAGAAGCCAAGTCTTTTATCCCACACAAAACTGCTTTTTTAGAAGACACTAGGTTGTGGCCGGGATCGACTGCTTGCAAAGAGTCTCTGTGGCTTTAAAGGCTCTATTACAAGGCTGGGTCGACCTGTCCTCACCAAGCTTCTTTGTACCAAAGCGCACAGGAAGCGTCCTTACCTTGAACATAGATGAGATGATCTCCTTCCCCTTCTGTTATTTGGATACGCGTAAAATGTGCGCTCTTGTTGGAATCCTGCTTCGTATTTCAGCTTCTTGTCTGCCTTTTTGCCTAAATGAAACTGCCCCTGTGGTTTGTTATGAGAAGAAGAAAGCCAATAATCCTTCTCTAAATAACAGAGCGGAGCTAAAAAAGAAAATTCTTGCTCCGGGCTGCCCAAGCGCCTCTGGGCCAGGGATTAGGCTACAATTAGCTCAACTCCACTCTCTCGCCCAGGCAATTTTCTCAAGGAAGAAAACGTGATACCCCACTATTCCTGAAATTATGACTGCACAGATATAATAACTTATCTTATTTTTTTCCGGCAAAAGTAGACCGTTCCTCTTAACGGTGTGAAGTTGTGATTTAGATGGGGTAGGAAACCTAACAGACAACTGTCAGTCGCTCAATGGATTTAGAGCAGCAAAAAGCAGATTTTAATCATTGTCATTTCGTCTGATGTAATAGTTCCCCAGGCAGTCCAGCTAGCAGGAATACATTTCCATCTCCATCTCCAGCCTAAATTTAAAGTTTAAAGCCAGGCGGGCTGCCATAGTCCTCCACTCAGGCAACATATAATAAAGGCGCAGTAACTTGTTGATAAAGTCTCAGCTGAAAAATATGTTGAAAATGAAGCGATATCCTTGAACCAATATCTTTCATGCGGTGATTTCTCCCCGTGTCCCCGCTCTCTCTTCCTCTCCCTCTCTCCCTTGCCTTAATGTCTGGAGTTGTAACGCCAAATTTCCTGCAGGCCATTAAAATCAAATGACGTCTATGGACATGCATGCATGCTGCTGCAGAAAGCGCCCTCACAACCTGCCTGCAGCCAAATGCGCCATTTCAATTATAGCGCAGGGCTTAGATGGAGATATCTGCCCAGAACACCCCCCTCCCCCCCGCCCCTTCCTCACTCTCCAATGAAAGCAGGCAGCCTCCAGATTTTTGGAAAATAAGATTGTGGCTGATTATTGTTATTTTTCAACACAGATAGACACAATGCAAGTGATGAGGCGCTAAAAGTGTTGCGCCACTTTTGCACCTAAGGAGAGAGGAAAGACGGAGTCAAGCAGGTGCTCACACCAAGGAGACGATTATTTATTTATTTGCATGTTTGTTTATTTGCGGGTAAATAACTGTGAATAATTGATGCAACATTGAGCCCCAGTAATTACTCTGTACCAGCATCGTGAGGGGTGTAGTGTTCGTTTCTTGATATTTGGCGCCAACCAGTGTAGGAACTTATTATTGGTCCACAGTTTACACGAATTTACTCACTTTTTTGGAACCTTTTTTTCATTGTTTACCCCGACACAAAAACAGTCATGTTTTACTGAATTTATAGATTTCAAAGTTTCCTATTTTTTTTACATTGTTTCACCGTGTTACTCCAATAACGTCTCCTTTGACTTTCAGGGACTTATAATATCGTGGTGTAGCTTTAAAGCAAGTAAAATGACAAGCATTTAAATGTAAAATTAAACAGTTGTGCTGGTGCAGAACTGATGGGAGTGTGAGAATGCGTCTCTGCAAGAAGCAGGCCAAGTCTTCATAATTAGAGAGACCTATGCCCGCCTTCGAGCGCTCCCATCTTCCCCTCCGGCACAGATTTGTTGTTTCCAGAGGTACAAACTGGAGGGGAAACTGGAATTTTTTTTCTCATTAAAGGAAACAAGCCCGGAGTTAGTTCAATTACATGAAGTACGCAGGGATGTTGTAAATTTAAAGATTTAAATAGCTTACAAAGTGGCCCCGGGCCCCATCAGTTAATTTCCTTAATTTATGGATTTTATCGGTGTCTATGTGGAAGAGAAGAAGTAGGTCATCTTGAGGATTTGCATGCAGCTTTGAGATTTCATAACAATCCCAAACATCTGCCCTCCTGACCAGCAACCTGAGCAGGTGAGAGGACAGACACGTTTCTGTCTCCGTGAATGACACGAGCCTGTCGCCGTGATCAAAATGATTTCTCCTCATGTTCAGGGATCAAAAATGCAGATCTGATTGTAATATTTGACCCAGGTAATGAGATTATTGATGTTTGGTCTCCGCAGACAGAGATAACAGCTCTGTTCTAGTTTTCATTAAAGGATTGTTCCACTCAATTCCCCCATTATTTTACATGCTTTCCTTTCTAAAACTAAGAAAGTTGAATAAATACAGATTTGTGCTTAACTCCGAGTTTAATCTGAAACATGAAACTGCATACATCAGTCAAAATCTCAGTCTCCTTCAGACATCATATGCTAATGAAGTGTATGAATTAATGCATGAACCTATAATAATAATAACTTGCCTCTAGGTTCAAAAGCAGGTGCTATTAGTGGTGTTGCCTTAAGTAGCACAGAGGACAATATTGTCTCTTTCTACTTTCAGCTTTGCCCTTTCACCAGAGGATGACACGTTGTTTTTAATAAGCTTTTATCAATCACACTAATAACAACAGCATGCGGTATGATTAACGCCTCTGAGGATAAACAGTGATGTGTTTTAGTTTAAAAACAATCTCAAAAATAATCTCTCACAATTACCTCGACAGATTATATGACAGTTTGTGCAACCAGGTCAGGGTGCCACTCTGAAGAATGAATAAATTGTGTTTGTTGAACGTGATATTTCTGGATCACAGTACCATCTGCTGGTTAGGAGCAACATGGTGCATAATCGATCCGACTAAGTGATCACTGTATGTTCATGCACTTTCAGGTAATTTAACAGTTTCATGTTGATTCTTGGAACATCTTGGAAAGGTACAATTCCCACCTGACTTCAAATGTTAAAAAAAACAACAACACAATTATTCCCCAGTACTTCAGAAGCCTTTTAGTAGCCTAAAATGGCATATTTAACATTTTTACTATCACTAAATCATTCTGTTTTATTCTATTAATTCAGAGAAACCCACTGATTAGTTCTCTTATTCATTCTCATGTTCTTTTTTAAACATCACATTTCCATCAAAGCCTTGAGGGCATTTGGCCAATGGATGTCTTTCTTTCTGATTCCCGTTGCCCAGGTAACCTACCCACTGTACTACAGTACGAGTGCACTGAGGTGAAAACAGTAGGTACAATACAGTCACATCCACCCCTCTAAATGTGAGCAATTGCAAGAATCCCTTTTAAGCATTTCATATCAGATCAACACTCCCACTTTCCCCTCTGGCGTGTGGAGAAAGTTTTAAAAGAACATTCAGAACTTGCTTTTAGTAATCTGCATGCCTTGTGGAGCCCGGTTGCTGTCAATCGCTCCCTTCTTCCAGCAATTTGACATTCTGCTTGATGTCGATGTGTGTCTGAGGTGCAACAGCAGCGACACTTATTGTTCATTATTTCAGAGAGAGGGAGAGAGGGAGAGGGTAAAAGGGTGCCGGTTTATTAATAGAACGTATGGGGTTGTGTTGCACACAAACACCTAACAAGCACAGTGCAGAATTCCCTCAAGTGCTTAATGCCAGCAATTAAGTTTCCAAAAAGCTGAGCACAAAGACAGTGTACTTTTGAGTCAATTCTCACTTTTACACACTTTTAAGACGGACCCTGATGCTGTCAGGTTATCTCTTTTCAGAAGGTTCACAAGATTGGTTTAGTAAATATTAACCACCTGGAAGAAGGCAGAGAAGCACTAATATGTTATACTTTGCATCTTAAAAAGAAAAACAGTTTGCACACAGTGTTGGAATTTACTCAAGTTCTTTACTTTCAGGTTTTCATGCTATTTATATGTTGCACTTCTCTAAGAATCAATGGGAAATATCATACTCCACTACATTTATTTGACATCTTTAGTCACTTTGACAAATTAACACATTGCAGACTTAACACTAAATGCTCCATATTAATTAAATGAACAGTAAAAACAATCCAGTTACATGGATTTTAATAATATGAAGCCTACAGGGGCCTTTTTCCTGCACTGAATACTTTTACTTTTGAAACTTTACTTACTTTATTTTGACACACCACTTGTAACGGAGTTTTTTTTTTTTTGTGCCTAAGTAAAGGATCTAAATACCTCCTCCATCCCTGCTGGCATGTCTGTGAAGTTGGAACAGTTAAAAAAAAAATATTCTGAAGAAAATGAACATAATTTTTTCTCTCCTCTCCTCTCCTCTCCTCTCCTCTCCTCTCCTCTCCTCTCCTCTCCTCTCCTCTCCTCTCCTCTCCTCTCCTCTCCTCTCCTCTCCTCTTCTCGGCCAGTCAGTGAGATTTGCCTCATGAATCTCTTTTGCTGCCATCATGTGGTCTGAGGTTCTAATCACAGAACATATACATGCTGTGATGAACTGCTTGCTACTTGTGAGGAAGACCGTCTGGTAATAGAGGCTTTTCTCATCATGTTTGGAGGACAATTATCAGATTTATACCCGAGACCAGGGTTAAATTATAATGTGTACATGTGGAGGAAACACATAACATGGCACAAATTTGGCCTTTTCTCAGTTTAAGAGGTGACAATGAGACTTTGTTTTGTGTCATCTGTTGTATCCGTCACTAAACCCTCTTTTTTTTTTTTCTTCTTCTAAGTCCAATCTTCTCAAGTTCTTCTCAAAAAATTTCCTCTGAAATGTGTTATTTTGCTTCTGGCGCCAACCAGTCGTACACATATCGGGCATGAATGTGTGAACAGAGGAGAAATGATCTTTTACTTTTTGTTGCTGCTACTATTTGGTTAGCAGTAACAACGTGAACAGTGTGATGTCTCCAATCACATCTGGTATGCATCACATACCATTCTCCCTCCCTCTGCTCAATGTGCCTTGGGGAATGTCCCTGGCACTGCAGAGCACCCACAGTCCTCATTAGAGTGCATGTGTCACAATGGCATCAACCCACAGCCTTGACTTATGCTTTATATTTACAATCATCCATCACAACACTGTCATCACAACAGTCAGAAAACATGGATTTAGTCTTGAACGGTTTGAGCTGATCCGGCTCGTGTTTGTAAGTCGTGGTACGTGCAGCATCCTTGAGGCCCTTTTTTCTGTCTGTAGCCATGTTGTTGAGTCTCGTAATGGCCCGAGACTGAAACTGGAGTCCCTGTCCTTTTGTTGTGCGCCGAGCTCCCTAACAGCACAGAGGAGGGACAGGGTTTGATGTGTCTTCTGAAGGCCTGCTGCTTTGTCAACACTGAGGCCTCTGCACTGACACTATGGAAGCCGAGCGCCTCCGGGGTGACAGGGAGAGGGGAGTGGTGGAGTTGGGGTGGGAGGGAAGGGTGGGTCACTGCAGCCTGGTAAAAGAGAGACAGAGAGAATGAGAGACAGACAGAGGAAGGGAGAGAAGAGAGGCGATGGGGGGGAAGGGTGCCTGCTAGTGCGGCCAGCGCCCAAGGCTAGAGGAGAGTGCTCTGTGCAGCAGACTGCCTGATAGGGACTGAGGCTGCTGGCTGATGACATTTTATGGTCACAACATGCAATCCCACCAACTTTAGTTGGTGAAAATCCAGTTTTCATACGCTGAACGGTGGTGTGCTTTTTTTGTTGTGTTTTTTGTTACAGCCCCACAAAGAATGACGCAGTTCAGCGTGTCATCATGTCCTTTGAGTTTGAGTTCTTTTACAGTAAACAAAACAATAGGTGGTAAAATAATCTCCAAAATCATACCATATGGAGCCATAAAAGACTATTTAGCTTTGATTCTGCTAAAAAGACCAATAGAAAATAGCTGTGTAGACTGTAACTGCGTGTATGTAATTGGCACTTACATGTAACTGTGGAGACTTACTGTTCATACATTCAGGCATATTCTGTTGTTTGATGGATAACGGCGAAACAGAGCGGCGGAAAGTAGACGATTTTTCAAGTTTCCTACTTCGGTACATTGTTGATGTACTTTGTTTTTTGCCTTACTTTCATTTTATGCACTTCTATTGTTACGATCTATCAGTTATTATAAAATGTATTTTCTAAACTTCTCAGATGGTTTAATGTAAATAAATGTTTGTAATAATTTTTATTGAACTGTTTGGAAAAATTAAAAATAAATGTCATTTGAGACATTTGATTTGTCAGCTATTTTACTGTCGCTCATTTACAACGGTGATGCATTGATGCAACGGTATATATCACTAACAGGGGCTGAGAGAGTAGATGTCATTGTGAGGATTTATTATTCAAAGTAGAGTGTGTACACACACGCACGCACGCACGCATGCACGCACGCACGCACGCACGCACGCACACACACACACACACACACACACACACACACACACACACACACACACACACATGCACGCACACAACTGGCTGAACACAGTGGCTGATAGCAGCACTTCACTTACACATATTGGTTTTGTTGGCTCGGGTATTATGGGCCTGTTAACCTATGATATATCTGCGGTGTGCAGTGAATTACAGTGTGAATGTGTTTGCCGTCCTCCAGAGGGTGAAGCAGAGCCAAGGCCGGGGGTAGCCAGAGGCGCTGCTCTCTCCCAGGCTGGCCTGATGCGGGCTGAGAAGCCAGAGCCCCACAGACATCACTTTCTTTCACCAATACTTTGTGTTAAGTGGCCATAAGTAACACTGGGTTTCTATTGTGCACCCAAAGCAGAGTTTATTCTCTCGCAGATCGTTATGGTTCAGTCGTGTGTGTGGTCTCAGTGCAGCTCATTTTCTGTTTCAGCTCTGGCCTCATCCTGTCAGTTTATACCCAGTTTAATTCACTGCTGTGAGGCCACTGTGTAGACGACGAGCAGAGCAAAGCACTGTAGGATATGAGGCTGTTCTTTGGTTTGTCTGAAAGTATAAAAAGATTCAAAAATCAGCTGTCTGTCTCGTTTTCTTGTCTCTGTTTGAATTAGAGATGTCTACTAAATGTGTATATTCAACACATCACCGCTTTATTCCAAACATGCCACTTCATTTTCTTCAGATAAGAATGAAATCAATCTTTATATGTAAAAAATAAATAAAATGTATCGTGTGAATGAGGTCGCTTGCAGTGACTGACAAAGAAAAACCTGACAGTGCACTTTCTATCAGCTCGGGGGAATTGTAGCATCTCTCAGCCAAATGTTTTGGTTTCACGGCTCACAACTTTCCCGTTTTGAGCCACTTTTGCCACTTTAACCATTTTTCTGTGAAAAATCTCTCACTGTTCACTACCCATTCACCACAAACACAAGTTAGCTTATGAACATAGAGGAGCATTTAGTAGCTAAAAGTATATTTCCCTCAGGAGTTGGTGGAGAGTAAAACAAAGCTAAAAGGAGAGTGAGTATTGAACTTACATTTCCCAGGTGTCCAGAAACAGGATTTCAAATGAGTCCTAAGTTGCTCCCGGATGGTGGATGTAAATGAATCACTGCTTGCCATCATGAGGTGATAATATGTCCCTGTTGTGTTCAAGCTTGATCTGCCGCCCCCAGGTGAATGAAAAAATAAACAAAAAACAATTACTGTAATGCAGCCTTGTAAAATACATGTCTAAAGTTGATTCTCCTTTTTTGCAACATAAAATTAATTATTCAAAATAATCTTCTGAAAATGAAACAATAGTTTGGTTTGCTCAGACAAAAGCCTTTGTGTTTGATCGTGTTTCTTTACTTTCAGTATGTGGAAATGTCTCTTTGGAAACTTTGAGTCTCTGGATTCATCATCTCCAGAGTCTAATGAATAACACCACACTGTGCCCTGCTCAGGAAGGAGCTGCTGAGAAGCAGTGTGGTACACCTGCCTTCTGCCAGGCAGCCACACCAGGCAGCCTACAGGCACTCCTAGATAACTCCTGTCTGATTAGCTCCTTAGGAGGACATTGTTCCAAAAGCAATTCACTAGACTCCCAGTATTAATTTAGTCCCGAGAGAGAGGCCCATCCATCGTAGGTAGGACGGGCCGTGCTCAGGGCCTACCCTACGGCCTGCTAATAGCACGGCACCTCCTGGCCTGTCACAATAAGTGATAGTCTCTGCAAGTTTGTTGCCTCGTTGTGTGTTTCTCCCATCAGGCAGTGCGCCTCCCGCCCTCCACTTTCCTTCTTCTGTATCTCCCTCTCTATCAGCGGTGGTTCAGGGCAGGTGTCTTCTCTGTCACTTCCATCACTCACGCTGCTTGACGAAGGGAAGACACAGTTCAGAACACGGCGGGAACAGGGGGTGATTCATTGAAAGCTCGCCTCTCTCCTTGAAAGGGAGCAGGAGAGAGAATCAGCGGCTGCCTCTTTGGGAGTTGGTGAGAGCTGCCAGCTACGAGGAAATAAGAGGAGAAGGTGAAAATGCTTTCAGTGTTGTTGAAGTGCTTTAAAGTGGCTCCAAAGTGAAACAGACTTCTTTTAAAAACGAGAGGTTGACATACTATGATGTGTGATGCACCTGCATTGATGAAGAAACTCAAACTGTTTTAAACTGGGAGGTGATCCCGGCTGGTTTACGGGGAGCACAAAGAGTATTCCTCCTATATATATGTTGAGACCAAACACTGTTTTGTTTAGAACCGGTGAAGGAACCTGCAGCCTTACAGCTACGTTAATATCCAGCCCGGTATCACATGAAACAGTGTAATACTCCCATCGGCCCACTAGAGGATACCGAGTTAGTGCCACTTTTTGCCTTGTCTGAGCGAGAAAAGTACACGCGTGTATGTCGCAGAAAAAGGTCATGTGATGAAGTATAAAGAGTAGGTTGGTGGTGGTTGGAGGGATCAAATGGTAAATGGTCCATTTACACTGTTTCCCATTCACCTATTCACACACGAATGGTTGCAGAGCTGCCATATGAGGTGCATCTGGAGCAACTTGGGGTTCAGTGTCTTGTCCAAGGACACTTTTGAAAAATACATTTCTGGAAAAAAAACCCCTCTTTTTTCAGTGTCATCTCCGTAGTCTTTTCTCCATTAATCTTCAGACACTGTTGAGTTTAATTTTACAACTTATTATTGGTAGCTCTATTGCTGTCCTCAGTTTGAATTTGAATATCTTGGCTGGTGGCATTAATTTTAATCCTGATCATTTGACATCTACCGCTAAAAAAATATTAAATTACATACCAGTGGTGTTATCTGATTTTTTGGGGTTTTTGCTCAGCCGAGACAGTTGGTTATAGTCTTTTAAACAGTGCAAAACTGTGCTCGCAGTGTTGAATATAATTAAACAAGCATTGCAAAAACAAATCAACTGCTAAAGCTCCCACACCTTGTTTTAATGCTAACGAAAAAAAATGACAATTACTTTTTAGAAGTTGTATTATTATGGTCGTTGTTTCAGTTAATTATAAAAACTTGTGGAAATGTGATGTTATATGCTTCTCCAGCTCAGGATGTTGGAAAAGTAAGGTGTTTGTGTGTGTAGTTTTTCAGAATGTTACACTAAAAAAAAAAATCAAATCTGTTTCATGAGTGTGTGCTTCATCCTTGAATTTCCGCATCTGCTTTTAACACTCTGATCTCAGCGTTCTTCCTTCCTCCTCCTGTCCATCAGCATCACCAGCCAGATGTTTGCCCCAACCCTCAATGTGTTTTTACATTAAAAATACATCCACAATATGCTGTCATTAGAGCTGGGGAGAGGTGTGATGGTGTAAATATGAAAAAGCAAAGCGGAGAATAATTTTATCAAGCCAAATGTTTCAGCCGTTCCCGGTAGTTGTGTCAGCTCGGTGGAGACACAGCCGCAAGGTTAAAGAAGCACTCAGCCCACAGCAGCTTGTGTGACTTCATTACAGGACCTGTGTTCATTGATTTGAGTTCATTAAAGCTGCTGCATAATTTATGCCAATTTCAGTGGATAGCCTAATTAGAGGACTTGAAATGGCTTTCATGGATGTTTTAGTGTCACAAAAGAAACATGACAGGTGGTGACAGCAAATTGGGTAGCAAAGTGCACATGACTTTACAACATGAATCATTCTTCAAAAAGAACAAAAGAACAGTGATGGGGTTTGTGGTATTTGAGATGCAGCACTGCCATCATGTGGTGATGTGTGATATATCTCTGGGTGGAGGAGATAACAGCTGGGCTTTCCAGCTTTTTCAATATATAGTTATAACCTAAGAGCATTTTGTAAAAGATTCGTCTTAGAGACACCATCCTAAGAAGAGACTTGAATAAGAGACAAAAGGTGATGTCTGATCAGATTAGTCACACTGCTATTCTTTCTTATGAATATAAAGAGCACATTTGAACCTAATCCTCACTAAAAAAATTCCACTACAAAGAGGCTATAAATGAAAGTGAATCATAGCTTTGAACTTTCTGTCTGAGCAAATATGGGAAAATTACACAGTGACAGAATGAGTTTTTTTTTTTCTCTAAAGCAGCTCTCATGATATTGTAATTGGCTCCATCCAGCCAAATGATACATAAGTGCTTGTTTTCAGAATGAGCAGCGTGTTGATAAGAGAGCCGGCTAGTTATCCAAATGAGATATTTGGAAAGTACATGTTCTCAACAGGACTCAAGTTTTGAGATTCCCTCCCTAAAAATTATTTCCCACTTGTCATTCTGCTTTGCTTGATTAATAACAGAGCTCAGGCGAATCATTTTAATGAGGTTTAGATCACTGAGAGACGTGTCTGGAGCATGATGCTGCGCATTGCTAAAACAAACAAAGATTTCATGCAAGAGGGGGAGAATTAACCTGGCATGCATATGTGAATGAGCAACGTTTTGTATTTGACGATTTGAGGACATTTTCTTCCTCTCAAATGTCTTCACTTTGAACCGAAGAGTCAATCCCTCAAATTGATTTTGTTCTGTTAATGCACGGGAGACTCTGCTGGGGCATTGATGTAGTTGCTGCCATTGTGAAAGCAGTTGAGTGTGTGTGTTTTTACGGTACACATGTGCATGTGTGCCTGTTAATTTGTGTGTGATGGAGCTCTGTTGTCAGAGAGTGAGCCGAAACCTGTCATCAGCCATGTTAATGCTGGCTCGGAGGCAAACATGAAGATTAACTGAGGAACTTATAATAATAATACTTGAAAAATGGAGCAAGGTCTCTTTTTTACAGTCCTCCCAACCAAGGCGAGGTTGTTGTTTGGGAAGATGTTTGGTTGCCTCCCTCGTATGTCTGCTTTGGGCCCTTAAGCAGATTTAGCTACACAAGCACGTTCTCTTCAAAGCATGTCAAGATTTTCCACGCACACTAATGAGGTAAATGGATGGCTTTTGTTTTCTCCACAGTTTTAACTCCCCCCAAAGTGCTCTCATGACTTATACAAGAGCTGTTGCGGAAATCCGCCTAGAGCATTTAATCAAATTTCTAACTCTACAGAGTGATCAATTTGTGTTGCAATATTCATCTGCCACACAAGCACACACAATCTCACATTCACACACACACACACACGCATGCATTTGCCAGCACAAAAACAAAAGAAGAAGGGCTGCTGTTTGTTTATATGTAAACAATGCCATTTTGGAAGACAAAACGCTGCTATGACAGGATTTTAAATCTGAGGAGAGTGTGTGAGAGAATCATGCAAATTACTGTACATTTAGGCAACGTAAGGTACCTACTCTGAACTAATCACAGAATAGAAATGAAACAAATCCATTTCTCCAGAACGGGCACTTAACAGCTACGTGATGGGAGAATAAAAGCGGCCATTTGAAAGCACTTAGATCTCAAAATGAAAAGTTTTACTTCGAGACATGAAACGTGCCTTGACAGTTATTTCCACATGTGTAGATTTGTGAGGTTATGTGAGGATACCGTACCTTCAAGGATTCAAGTATGACTTCCATTGCTTTGTGGCACACAATAGATGCAGATGTAACTCATTACCTGAAGGGTTAAGACATCTCACCAGGCAATATAAACATTTGACTGAGATCACTGTTAAGCAGGACCACACTCTTGTGCACTAAAGTCACAGACAAGATAGTTCAAAGTCTCGGATTTAATTTGATGGACACCAGAGACAGAAAAACATCCGTAGGTGTTTGTTCTTTCTGAACCCTGTTGCTTTTTTCCTGTTTTGTTAAGAGTTCATGTTAGTGATACGATATCAACAAGATGAGCGGATACAATAATAACAACTCTTACTGGTTTGAGTTTTTAATTGAAGTCTATTTTCTACTAGGTATAAATTGTAGAAGGCATGCAGTTTTAACTTGTGGGTAACATTTTGTTTTGGAAAATTTAAATGGTAGGGAAATCCATCCAAAAGCTATCTTGAACCGATTGACTTTATTTATTATACTGAGTTATACTGAGCGGTGTTTCCAATATTTTGCCCTTCCCCCCATTTAAATGGATGGAGTTTTGAAAATGTTAGGAACATCTCTCAGAATAATACATAAATGCACACAAATCATGGCATCAGCGCGGTCTTCAGTAGCCTCTGATTCCCGCGCATTGTACATCTCACCTGAGCCGCGTTCTCACGCGTATCTTACGCGTCACTGCTCTTAAAGTGACAGTGCTGCACGTCAGGTCACATCTATCAGGTACACCACCAAAAACCACTTCCTGCCCCTAGTTCACCTGGCTACATAGATAACGAAGCTGCGTTTATCCATCATGGGTTTAGCAACTGGGTTAAAGCTATGCAAACATTCCATGCATGTGATGTGAGTGCTGTTAGCATACTTACATATCCGCACTTCAGTGCCCAAACACAGCCTCGTGGAATTGCTGGTGTGTGCAGATATTTGACTTGATTTTAATGCATTTAAAAAAAACAAGGGTATTTTAAAAGTTACACATAATGGTGAGAAAAGATGAATTGAAGCAACGCCCCACACCACTGAGTCTCATCCTGGAGGTCATCGGTTGTTTCTCCAAAGTTTAGAAACCACAAACAAACAACACAAAAGAACATAGACACAGTGAAAATGCTAAAAGACAATTTATTAGTAGACACTCATCAGCCAGAAAGAACCACCTGAAAAATGTCTTCCTGAAATACACCATTTGATTGGCAGTGTAAAATAAGGCAAAGGGCTTAAGATAATCTTTTATACACGTTTTGCACCAACAATAAACTGTTATACATTCACTTGTTACTGTATTTATGCTTTTGATAAATCTGTCCACACACCCACATACCAAGAAAACTTTATTAGCTCGGGGGCAGGGACTGACAGAGTATCTGCGAGAGTAATACTCATCATAATGCAGTAGCTGTTTTGGTCAGAGATTGGCTACACCTACATAGAGTCTGACCACAACCTCAACAAAGGTTAGATTTTGGAATTGCAAAAGCCAACACTATACCGACAAAAGTTCATACATTTACCATCACCGAGAAAGGATAATAGCCTACCACCAAAATTGTTATAGCGTGTATAGATTGAAATAATATGACTTTCCCTTTTCCCATAGGCAAATACAACTCTTTAGAAACCGTTTAGTCAACAGAAAACACACTTCCAGTGAATTGCAAAGCATATATTAATAGTGACTGCAACTTTATAGGAGACTAGCCGTAGGTTGTTCTCAGTATCATAATAGATCAAATTTATCTTTACTCTCTTAAAAAAGACTGATTTTACTTTTAGTTTTCATGTTTTGCTGTGTGTTTGGTCGATTCAAGGTACAGTAGTTACTTTGATGTTATTGCCCTTGCATGTTTTATCACAGTGAGCTTAAACTGCGACCCAAGGTGATTTAAACTCAACTTTCATTATGAGAGACCTTGGCTGAGATCCCCATTCACCTGATTGAAGATTTACAGTACACTGTACAATGTGTTTTTTTTGTGTGTGGGTTTTTTCTAATCTCAGACTTGTTGAATCTTTCAATGGGATGGTATTGGTCCGTAATTTAAAAGTGTCTGATTGCTTAGGCTCTAAAAATGGCCAGCACCTGTGCAGTCTCGACTAGTGCTCACTGTTGTGTGATCTGACCTGCATTAAATAATACTTAACAAAAAAAAAAGTTTAATGACTCACCAGATGGGTGGTATGTTGGGAATATAGCAGTCTAGTTATGTTAGCTGCAGTGTGTTTTTTGGTGGTGTGTGTATATTTGAAAAGATGCTGGAAAAAAAATAGTAAAACATCTCAAAGCTTTTTCAGAAGCACACACACACACACACACACACACACACACACAGGCAGCAGAGTTGCTGTAGGAAAAATGACGTTAGCCAGGATGGGTAACTAGGTGGTATGCAACTCATCTATACAGGGACTATTATCCTATTGAGAGTCCAAACAGGTCAGGGATAAGTAATCAAAGAGCTAATTTCCAAAAATTGTTATATCCATTTTCTTCAAAAGAAATCTTCCTCTACCTCCAGAGCACCAAGTGGTATCAGTTTATCAATCGGATGCAGTTATTTGTGCATTTGAATGGGACATCGAATTTTTGCAGTCATTTACTGTCTTGAGAGTTCGACTGGTGGTTGTCAGCTGGTGGATATTTTGTTTTGGAAAGAAACTCTTCAGTTACACAACACTCCACACTGGTATTACTGAAAGAACAACAAATGACATCAAAAAAGGAAATAAACATACCTTCACCAAGAAGCACTGATATATATATATATATATATATATATATATATATATATATATATATATATATATGTATATATATATAGATGTATATTTTAGAAATACATAGAAAAATATATAGTCATCTGAATGCCCATTATACAATTTTACACAGTAGAGTCAGAAAAAAAGTCTATATGGTGGTGTAGGAGAGATGTGATACATATAGAGAGGATGGAGTCGCTGACAGTGTGAAATCTGTAAGTGAAAGCTGTTCAGGGGGTTATGAATGTGGTGGATGGAGAAGTTTGGGCACACTCTTTTTCTCATCACTGCTTTTTAAACCAAATCTAAACTTTTGTTTTTGTTTTGGCTGTTGATTTTTGCCCATTTGGTTCCCAATGCTATCAAGAGATAGAATACAGAGATATTGGCAACAACACGTTGTACTCTGCAAGTACTTGGCTGTCCTATATTTAACAGCCCAAGTAAATACCTTTAGTGATGGAGGACCTACAGCACATGTACAGTACGTGTTTTACTAAAGCACAAACCTACCCGACAAAGTTAGAAGTATAAAAATGCTACAATAAGTGCACACAGCTTCTGAGTGGGCAGCACTCGACACATTTAAAGATTTATACTATTTATAGGGTTTCATTTTGTTATGGTAAATATTTAGTAAAGCCATTCACATGAAATATCTGTATTAGTATGCACTGATACATAGAGGTATACTGATGCCTAAGCTGCTGTAAGTCAAATAGTAAATGTAAATAATTCAAATTAAAACAGTTTTTTTTATTTTTTTTTTTTTTTTTTATTTTTTTAAGAAACTAATGTGAACCAAGGACTAAAGCTAATAAATATTGTGATATGGGTATTCTAAAGGTGCTGTAGGTAGTAGGTTCTAGGATCACTGTTTACAGAAATCCCTTCTTAATTTAGGAGTGTAATCAGAACCTATGTTAAATGTGGTGCTTAAATTTAACCAAACCATTATTTACAAATGCTATTTGACCCACAGTAAGGCATAATTTAAAGCCTGTTGAACACTAATAAAAATGTATTTGGAAGCTTATCCTTTATAATTTTAAAATTCTACTTCACCATTTGCTAGTAGTGAATAAATATCTTGCATTTCTGGAAAATTTAGAGTATTTGATCCAACAGCACATGAACTGTTTCATCTCATGGTTGTCTGACAATGAAGATAATCTGGTAAAAATGTAATAAAAAAGCAGCCTTTGTGACATTCAGAGAAGGTTTGGTCTCTCTGATCGCTCTGCTTCGATGCACTGACCCATGTGAGTGTGTGAGTGGGTGTCTTTATGTTAGGATTACTATCAAGGTAGACATGTAGACGTTGTGGAATGTGACTGTGATTCAAGGGTCATGACAGGAGTCAGTCAATATAAATCTTTAAAAGGCTTGGAGTAATTAAACATCAGATAGTCCATATAGTAGAAGTCATATACTCGCTGCCTCTCCAACGTGCTAACCTGTGAAAAGTATTTTTCTGTGATCTGCATAGACGTCCGCTTGTCACTTGGGTTCCTATCTTTAAAACTGGGCAGCGTGAGGTTGGGTGGAGCCCCAGCCAGTCGCAGGAGAAAGTTGGACTCTTCCTCCATATTCTCGAACTTGCCAATGAAGTCGTAGTCTATGAGACAAGGGTTGCAGAGCTGGTTGGCCTGCTCCCAGTGGATGTCCATGCCCACGGGCCGATGGACGTCCAGCAGGTACTGGACGAATTCCTTGAACGTGACCCCGTTGCCTGTCTTCAGCGCTGCCCAAGACGGGTTCACCCTGTACTTGGAGATAATGGGTTTACCAAACAGGGAGTGGTAGTAGTTGTTGGGATTTTCAAACTTGTCCCTATAAGCTGACACCATTCTCTCCAAGGGCTCACGGACGAACATGACTTTGGTGTAGGTTTCCAGACGGTGCATGATTCCCTGTCGGTCAAAGCTGTCGAGCTTCTTGAGATGGTCGCCGTAGTGGACCGTGTCGTGTTTAATGCTCTGAGTGTTGGAGGCCTGCCCCGCCAGGACCATCAGGGTCCTCTTCCAGTTGGAGCAGCCTGCCTTGGGCACCTGGCAGTACAACAATTTGTACTTGTCCTCCACAAAGAGGTGTTTCACATGGTGACGTGTGATGGTCTTCGAGATGCTGCTTTTGTACTTTGCGCAGATCTCCTTCATCAGTTGCTGCCGTGCTTCTAGGATACTTGAGAGTTTTTTCCAGCGATCAGGGGAAAAAGAGCCTGAGGTGCTGGAAGAGGAAACTGGAGATGAGGAGGAAACTGAGGATGAAGAGGAAGCTGAGGAGGAGGATGAAATGGAGGAAACTGAGACGGTGGAGGAGGAAGATGATGAGGAAACGTTACTTTTGATCTGATGGATTGGGGGACTTGTTTTCAGCAGTTTGCGGTGTCTTTTGGAGACATGAAGGGAGCCAATGTCCTGCTCCCGAGACCCAGGGGTGGCCGTCTGTCTGCTCTTCTCAAAGTGGGGGAACTGCATTGGAGGGATCGGGCTGGACAGGATGCCCTCTGCAGGCTGGAAGTCCTGAAAATTGTCCAATTTGCCTCTCTCACGGTCCTGAGTAGAAAGAGTCTGCAAAACAAAGACAACACAGGTTGAAGTTAACAGCGGCAGACATATTTAAAGACCAAACACACAACAACATTTTTCGGTGATCATGTGGATATGCATGGAAGAAAAAGGATTTCATATTTTTTGGGGGAAAATTAGGTAAATCTGAGCTTCTCATACAGAAACAGCCACATCATCCCCACATGTTTAATTCCCAACTAGGCCACTTGATGGTGCTGTTTCACCACATCTTGAACAATAGTCTAAGTTTGTCACACGCAAATGTCACACACTGCCCAGTGCCATCCGTGACCTATCAATAAACTGGGCTGTAATACCATATAAATGTCTTATAAACACTTAATGGGGAATCTAAATTAGAATCATCTATGGCTTGATTACCATCAGATGATGCCCAGGGCCATCACGCATTCTGACATTTTATTTCAATTAAATGCTGTAATGGCATCATAAAGCCAATGGACTGGATGTATAATTTAAATTTTACAACAGACAAGGTGATGAGACCATCATGAATCTTGGTTCATCCCCCTCCTGACTTAAATGGCCACATTCTTTCCTCCGCAGGGACATCTGGAGGAGGGGAAAAGAGCGGCTCCTCCATTGTCTGTTTAATGTGCAAGGCAAGTGCGAGGCAGAAACCTATACACCAGACATCACGTTCTTCAGGGTTTGCAAGTAAGTCTCTCATTGGTGCTGATGATCACAGTAGAGAACAGTGTAAGCAGGGGTCAGTTGAAAGAGTACTTTCACAGCACGAGCATGTCTGGCATAAAAACCTGGTTTGTGGAAGGTCTTTGAGTAAAATACGATGCCGTTCTCTCTTCAGCTGTCTGAACCTTTTAGCTGAAAATGTGATAAAAGCACCGTCCAAATCCTCAATGGGCAACTTTTTAAGGCACATTTTACCTCTGAATTTGTTTATTTAAACCTCGGAGGTTTAATTCTTTTTTTATTTGGACAGATAAGAACAACTCCATTTACTTCCATTCCAGCTTTTTGTGCAAAAGTTTGTCTTATAATACAGAAGCTGACTTTCAAATACAAAGATGTTTGAATACAAAATGATGCCTAACTGATCCTGGATTTTTATACTGATACTGATAAATTGACCAAAATATGGTTATCGAACATGTGTGACAAGGATATTATGTAAGGAAGGCAGAATATTTGACAGTTTAATGATAAACTTTATTGTACAAAGTGACATCAGTGCACTGAAACATTGAACTGGGAATTTAATAATTACAGGGAACTATAAAGTTAAAAAAAAAAATAACAATTTCTAAATTACGCCAAGCTTCTTTTTCTGCTTCTTTCTGTTCTGAAAAAAAACAGTTTTCATATCGGCGCATATTATAACATATACACCGATACCAATATATTTGTGCCTATATTGGCCGATAAAATTGGCTAACTGCTCGGGCTTTAATACAAAGTATGTGCAATTATAGGTTGTCACTCTTATTGAGTAGTTAGTAGTCCTTGAAAAAAACTGTCAAACATACAGTATAAGCTTCTTATGAATCCATGTGACTTTTATTGATATAAATGTAAGTCAAGCCATCAGAACTGTTTGCATTTATGAACAGTTATATTAAAACAAGGTCAGATCTTGATATGAGTTACAATTATAAACAAACACAATATTTGATTGTATATACTGTTGTTAACTGTCATTGTATTGTTTCTGTACCTATTTAATAAATCATCTAAAAAATTGGAAAAAGTATGTTAACAGGACTGGCGCTCTAGGTTTGAAATGGTTTGACTTAAAAAACAGGCAAACATTATGACTTAGCTGTTCACAAGAACATCTGCTGATGAGAACAATACTGCGCAAAAAACAAGATCTCAGAAGACTTATGACCGAGTATTGTTGGTTTAGAAAGAGTGATCAGTCCACAGAGGAAAGATTGTTAATCAGAGATGATTTAGTAATGTGGTCACTCCTCCTGAATGTGAGCACCAGCTAATTTGACAGCAAGAGCATGACTCAGAATGCAAAATGAGAATTAAAAATGAAGTCCAGAGTACCAGATAAAGGCATCAAGGAATAATTGGAGTTGGTAAACATCAATGATCATGTGTTTGCCTTTGTTAAACCATTAAACATGCATGGTGTTAATGGTAGGACAACACAGAGAGAAGCTGCTGCTCTCCAAAGAAAACAGTACTTGAAAGTCTGACACACCACAATGCTGTCAGGAAAATGTTTTGTAGGCTATTAAAGTTAATGTTAAATTGTTTGGAGGGAACAAGCAGCCCTATGTCTACAAGGGTGAAGTACGGTCCAGGGAGTGTCGTGATTTGGGCTTCTTTGTTTCCTTTGGGCCGGGACAGCTCGCTATCATTGCAGGGAAAATGGACTTACAAGTTTATGAAGGTATCTATAGGATAATGTCAGGTGGGCTCTGCCAGATGAAGGTCAGAAAAAGTTAGGTCGTGAAACAGGACAATTATCCTCAAACTAAACAATCCACCTTTTGGAAGGGTCCAGTCAGAGACAAGACTTTATCCCAATAGAAATGCTGTATTCACAATAAACCTCCTAAGAATACAGCTGAGCTGAATCAGTTACGTGAGGTGAAAAAAATCCTCCTGAACATTGTGCAGGTCTGATCTGCAGCTATGGGAAACACTCGTTCGAGGTCATCGCTGCTGAATGAGGTTTGACTAGTTAAGGGTTCACTTACTTTTTCCATCAGCACTGTGAATGTTCAATCTGTGTGTTCAATAAAGACATGAAATATTCTTTGTGTATTATTAGCTTAAACGCAGGTATTTGTCTATGCTTGTGACTTAGATGAAGATTAGATCATACACTCTTTCATGACAAAGTAAAAATCTAATGAAAAGAAGCCTCTCTTATGGAATAAATAAAAAACCTTTGGGTGTGATCGCACCCTGAAGAACCAGGCTTGCTTCAACTGGGATCTTTTACTCACTAAACTCGGCCTCAGCCTGACTGACTGAAGGCACAGTGTGAGGTCAGCCTTTCTACACAGATGTTATCAGACATGCTGAGAGGTACAAGGCTGACAATCACTGTTTTTGCAACAGATAACAGGGAGCAACCTGCGTGTCTGTGTTTTGGGAGAAATGGAGTAAACACGTACCTCTCTGGACTGCCGCAGAGTGCTTCCAAGCTTCACGCCTGGGAAGAGAAAAGAGACAAGAAAATCAGCACTTAAGTAAACAACATGTGTTTTTGTCCTTGCGTAAGAGAGTCAGGCACCTCCGATGCATCAGAGGCTCCCAATAATTCAATGCTTCCTATCACTTCGCACGCCTACTTTTGATCCCCAGGAAACCACCGATGCTCTACAAGTCCACAGAGGGACGACAGGTAGCTCTATCTGTGTAATGAGGTGCCACAAGCATGGAAAGTTGGTAAATGAGTTGTGCTCCCAATACTAAGCTGAGGATAAGACAAGGGAAGGAAAAAGAAAGAAAGAAATTGAAACAGAGAGAACCAACAAAGCAGCAAAGTGAACTAATGAAAGTTTGCAAACCAGAAGAAAGAATGAAAGTTAGACAAACCGAAGGATAAAGTGAAGCAGGAAAAGTATGAAAACATGCGGATTGGTTTTGAGGTAGCCTCAAGGACAGATGGTGTATGTATTGGCAGATGTGCAGCAGCAGGACAGACAACATGTTCAGGGGTCTGTCTCCAGGTGGACATCTCCTTTCCTTTAGGTCCCCCCGTCTTGCTGATATGTAATCAGGCTGACAGCTCTGAGTGGGGCTGCATGGCTTCTGATGGGGGGGAGCGAAGACACCTCTGCCTGAATGGCTTGTCACTTCCAATTTGAGGGTGGAAGTGATGGGAACCTGCATGAGGAGGGGGACGGTGGATGCAGGCCACAACCTTCCCTAAGTGATGAGATGTGCAGGGCCCTATCTCACACTTAAACACGGGAGGGAATAAAACATGCTTCCCAGACGCAGTGTTGTTTTAGATTAGTATGCGCTAGAGAGCTCTCTGTTGCTGTCTGACTCTGTGTGTTGAATCTTTGTCTTCATCCCTCTGAACGAGATGCTGGAGGAACAGGCAGAGGAGGAAAAAGAAGAGGAGTGTGCTGAGGAGGTGGCGTGTGACATTTTCTGATCTTGTTTGGGTGCAGCTGTGTTATTTGATCTCCTAACCCTAATGATAGCTCATGTAGGACGTGCATCTTTGATTTCAGTTTACATTTGCCGCACATGAAACACATGAATATTTATCGCAGCACACACACATTGCCGAGGAAACACATCCAAGCACAACAATAGTAGTGGCCTTTCAGCATCTGCTGTTCTACAGTGATGAAGTGACGCAAGCCCCTTGTAGCCCCGACCATCTTGTCAAGACACATGCTTGGTTATTGATCCTGAAAACCCCATCAAAGTGGTAATTGAAATCTCCAAAGGTTTAATTGGTTCCTGTGAAGAGGTGTTTTGTCTGGCTGTTGTTTCAAGTTTGTCACAGCTGTTGATGTCAATACTGTCTCACTTTATCATTCTGTCCTGCACCCTCAAGCTGAGGATAATTTTGAAGTCTCTGTTGCACCGTTCAGCTGAACCCCTGACAGAATTCAGGAAAAAATACAAGCTGCAGTACTTAGTCCTTGAATATTTGACCTTTATTTATATCCTGTCCTTGAGAAACAGGAAAAATTAAATGCAACAAGGCTAAATGAGATTCAAGCCCACAGCATTAAACTGAACATACAGGCCACCCAGTTGTCCTGTTGAGCACTCTGTCGCCGAGGTGTCTTGTTAAAGTTGTTTGGAAAATGAATCTGACATGGCTTTATTTGATTTGATAAAGTTAGACCTAAAAAAATCGGTTTGAATTCTTGCTCTGAAAAATGCAATTCTGTCTCAAGTGAGGAGCCAAAATTACATTTCATGAGGAGGAACATTTCTCAATGACAGTTTCGAACTGAAACAAGTAATGTAACAATGTAAACTGAATTTCAGGGGGATTTGTAAACATCATTTATCTCAGTAGTGTCTATTTGGTTGAGGCTAATAGTTGCTGTTTGATTGCAATTTCACACTCAGTCAATTTTACTCAGTATAACCATGCTATTGATTTTCACTGCTGTGCAGTGAAACAGTGATAAATTGTAAGAGTGAAGCTTCATCCTGTGAGATGCAGAAAATGTATCCTGTTAATTCCACTTACAGATGTAGCAGCTACAGCAGAAGCCAACATTTTATTTTTCTTTCCAAAAGTTAGATGAAATAATCTGAATGTTTCTTCCAAGGTATAACTGGTTTATAGGCTATAGAGGTTTCTGTTGAATCCAGATTTGTTGTTAATGTGCACTGCAGCGTTCACAAAAAAGATTGTCTCCAACACTGCGCTTCAGGATAAATGCTTTGATGGGAAATTCTGTAATGGAAAGAAAATAGTCATCTAGTAAAGCTAAAGTTGGTTATAGCTCCACTTATTAAATGTCAAATTCTGGTAGTTCTGCTCATGAGGCTATAAAATGTTCCAGTAAACAAATCCACATATAAAATACACCGTTAACAGCACAGATCAAAGAAAGCTGCTGTTTAGTTTTTCTTTGGTTCTCGAGTATTTCGCTGTAATTTTCGCTGATGACGTAAACTGATTTAAAAGCAGAATGGGCTGTTGAGCCTTGTCCTCTGTTACCCTCTAAAATAACCTTGAGCACCCACCTCTCTTTCTGGGACAAAGCCTCTGAATATTCATGCAGACAACCCAGCATTACTGCAAAGATCCACATGAGCAAGGGCCACATCATTAGCGGATCCATTATCATCCTTCCCTCTCAAAGATCCTTGTACAACTCTCTAACGGAGACATACATCAAACATCATCTTTTTCCCTGCCACTGCCGCTGAGCAGAAGCAAAGGACAAAAACAATGTGAAATAATGAGCTTGTTAAGGGAGGGATTGTGGCCCCATGTCCTAGGAGAACTTGTTAAATGCCTGTTTTTAACCAGAGACCGGCCAGGAGGGTGCTAGAAGCCAGACGAGGCGTGTCCTCCTCCAGCCCACTATTCAGACTAGGCAGTCATGCTGCGCCACCATAGACCTTTCATTAGTCATTCAGCACTGTGAGCCACTGTGACCCCGACCAGCTGCACTCCCCTCTCTCCCAGCAAACCACCCACACCTGCATGCGCTCCTCCTCCACTTGACTCTGTGTGGGAATGCAAGGCTCAGGCGTGCTAGCATGGTTTATCAGAGGAAAACTGCTTGAAAATAGAGGTATTAGGCTTTGAGCCCTGGTCCATTGATGTTTTAAGTTGTTGTGGTGAGAGATAAAACGATGTTTCCGTCGGTGTTGAAATCCTCCAGGACTGGGCCAGAGAGAGCAGCGGCTGGGGAGGAGGAGGAGGTGATGGGTGAGCAATCAGTGATTTGAGATTAAAGACGCGCCTGCAGAGATTCTCCCAAGACCAAACACGGACTGTTGGAAATTTGTGCGTATTATCATCTGAGGACTGGCTTGTGTAAGAAAGCTTGTGAGGTTTCAGACATTCTTAGGTGTTTACAGCACAAAGCACAGGTTTGGCCGAGAATGAATCAACAAGCCAATTCTATTCCAACCAATGACAATGTACTCTGACTGAAGCAAAACCAGGACATAAAGAGACAGAATGTTTTCTTCAGCAGTAGGAACCATGAAACCCATATAGACTCAGTCAAAACGCTCCACAATTACATCCAGTTCCCAGTTATGCAGGTGCATTTACTCTAGTAGTCTACTTGAGTTCAGTCTTTTTAGTTTTTCTCAAATTAAACATCTCAGTTCATGTTTGGTATCTTCACCTCTTAGCAATGAGGACGCAACGCTGAAGTGCAATTTTGGGTGTTTATACTTTACTTAAATATCTTCTATTTTATGCCATCTAATAGTCCTATTTCACTGAATTTTACAACGGGATATTGTACATTTTACTCTGCTACAATTATCTGACATCTACAGTTACAACAAACTTAGCAGATTTTATAAACAAAACATACAGCATAGGAAATATGATTTGCTTCCATCACTTAAACTTCCCAGCAATATATAATGTTGCTCTGCATTGGCCAACTACAATACAAAAATGCATCTTACATATTAATGCATCATCATCATCATCATCATCACAATCATACAAGTAATATCAAATAAATATAATACATAATAAACAATATAATACTCAAGAGGGGTCACTGCTGCAGAATGAGTACTTTTGCTTTTAACTAATTATACTTTTAATTACCTTTGGCTGAGAATGCATGAGAGCAGTGAGGGCAACTGAAGAGCTGTGATGAATTCTTTTTAGAAACCAATTTCACATGTAGGTAGTCTTTTGATGCATTTTGATAGATACAAAATCGATTGAGGCTGCTTTAAGTACATTTTGAAGCTAATAATATACTTTAACTGTTTAAATGTATTAATTCTAATTGGGTATGTTTTATATTATGCTACTTTTACATGTGCTTTAATAGACATTTTGCATTGTTTTGTATTCATTTGACATTTACGTTCGTTGCTCCACGTCCTAATTACACCTTATTAGTCTGTATTGTTTGTTTGAAGCCCAGTATAATTATTGTGGGCTTGGTTAATGGTGGAGGCTGTGGAGTCAACATTTTTCTTCTTGACTTCTGTCAATGTTGATGAAATTTCTTCTGCTCACCCAGAAGATGAATAAAGATCTCCTTCAAAGCTGGTGAATCCAGACTTGGTGATATCACCATAATTTTATAATCTATTCATAAGAGCCTGAGATGAGTGAAGTGAAAGAATCACACAATACAGACAGAATAACTACATTTTGTTTAGAATAGATGGGAGCTTTACTTTAATTTACTTTGATTTGCTGTTGTCTGTGTGGTAATTTTTTTATAAACCAGAATATTGAACTTTTACAAAAAGTGGCTTTCTACCCTGTCGTGTGTGTTGACCTGCCTCTCGATCTTCCCTCTATAGTCCGCGCTATAACAGACAGCACAATTCCTTTTTACTGCACCTCAAAGGAAGCACAGGATGATCTAAGGACTTTTTAAAATCCATAAATTACATGATATTCATAAAGACACGTGTGGGCTTCCCTCCCACCTCTGACCCCGAGTCAAGGTCAACTGTCGGCTGCTCTTGTAAATCATTGGGGCCGTGATCTCTCATTATTTGAAATTCAAATGAAAAAGAGGACACTTCCTCCGACCCCCCTCCACAATAAATCACGGTGCCTTCCGCGCACCATAAATAACACATGGTTCAGGTCATAATTGTCTGTGGTGGAGCACAGTATAAGCATACAAAGACTCCATCAACATTCAGTGAGATAAAACCTGAACTATTTCTGATGTGAGGCTGTGGAGCTGCATTAACACCTTTGCACTATTTTCAGAGTCCCTTCTGCTCATGAATTACATCCCCACTCATTGTAGGGTTTACAAATGGTTTAAATATGCAACGTAGCATTCTGGTTTGAATTGTTTTCAAGATAAATTAAAAAAAATATTTGATGTATCAATCATTTGAGAAGTCTTACACCTCAAATTCTTTTTTTTATTTGACAGGATCTTCTGTATTACAGAGTAATTAAATGGTGAAATTGAGGGATTTTTTTTTTTAACTTTAAATTGACATATTGTGTAGTTCTATAGAAGTAAAACCTTTAACATAGAGCCCCAAAATTGTGTTGGACCTACTGCATTCAATGTAGCTGCCTCTTTGGGGCAATAATGTAGGTAGCAGTAATAATCTGCTTCATGTTTTAATATGCTCCAGTCTTTGGCTTCCTCTTTTCTGTGCAATCTTCAAATTCCTTCTCTCATGCTGGTAACTTGGGCACGGCACACAGTGGGAGGGGAACTAATGAACTAAGAAGATCCGAGGCTGCTGAAAGGGGGTATCAAATATGGCACTGATTACCATTATGACAATTCATTCTGACAACAATATATTCTCTGAGTCGATCCTACTTGGGGTGCTTTCAAGGTTAAGAGATGCAAAGGCTTTCCGGGGGCAGATTTCCATGGAAACAGAGAGTCAGCGAGCTGTATGTGGGGGTGTGTTGGGAGGCGGCTGGTTTTTAATACCGTGTAGAGGACAGGGCCTGGCAGCCTGTGCGAGGAAGGATGTGTAAACAAATACTACCTGTCAGCTGCGAGCTCAGGGTTAAGTGAATTATCTCGAGCGAGACAAGGTGCAAGAGGCTTTAATTGGCACATATCTTATTTAGATGCTGCAGAGCTCTTGACCTATAGGTGCAGAATAAACACACTGCACTGATGACAGGGGGAAGCCGCTGGGATACAAACAATACACATTGGGGGAAGGTTTCTGTTTAGGAGTCTGAAGTTTCTTCACTAAGCAGAATCTGTACGCGGAGCTGCTGTGTGTTTGCTGTCTGGGAACTCGCACAGGCACGACTACATAAAGAAAAAGATTCAGATGGTGACGAGAGAGGAGTGATGTGTTCTCGTAAAGTCTGAGCACTGAGTCAGCTATTCAAAGGGGGAAGAAGACACATTGTGATGAGAGCATTAGTTCTGACAAAGCGACAACCAACGGTGATGTCACCCATTGGTTTGTGAACGGCCATTATAAAGCCTCAAGGTCAGATTTTGGTCGTCGCCATCTTGCTAGTTCGGAGCGGTTTGGAGCCGGTAGTGACCATATGGACGAGCTGAGGGGGAGCGAGCGGTGGATTTGACTTTATCTGATTGGAAACCCGGTGATATTACGTCCCGCACACCGATAGCCATAACCTGACTGCACCACAGGCCTGTCAATCAAATAAACACGCCCACAAAAACACATCTTTTTGGAGCTTAGTTAATTAATGACGATTATTTTCAGATGGACTGCAAGAAAACTAATAAGAAGACTTTGAATGACTTTAGCTAACAAAACTGAACAATCTCTTGGAAAATATTGTCTTTTATGAGCCAACCTCTTGCGGCACTCTGTGGTTTTGCAGCTTCAGAAACTTCTTTAACCCTCGTGTTGTCCTCGGGTCAAAATGACCCGTAGCTGTGTTCAACCAAGTTCTATTTTATTTCTATATTTTTTATATTTTTTGGGATCATTGGTCATCACTCTTTAAAGAAACCCTCACAGCCTCCTTGTCACCAATGATCCCAAAAAATATGAAAATAAAATAGAACTTGATTGAACACAGCTGCGGGTCATTTTGACCCAAGGACAACACAAGGGTTAATTTATTTTAAATATGCAGATGACACACCCATTCATGGAGTCCTCATTAACTCTGCTGTGGCCTATGAAGAAATCAATTATGGGCTTTTCTTTTCTTCCTGTACCTCAAGGTGTCAGATCTGATCAGCTCCCCCTAGCAACACAAACCATTTTTACCATCAATCCCCTTAGACAGTGACCTCATTTACAACCAACACACCATTGACATCAACAAGTGCTGTCAATACAAGCAGAAACAAATTCATAAAATTGTACATACAGCTGTCCAACGGATTTGCTCACACCGCTCATATTCGCTTGAAATAACCTCTTCTGCCCTTATATAGAAAGCACGCACAATTGGAACAGACTGACTTCTCACTGCAGCTACTTTACTCTCCTGTACTAGATGATTAGATTAGATTAGATTTGACTTTATTAACCCCACAGTGGGGAAATTTACTCGTCACAGCAGCACAGAGAAAGACAAAAAAAGTGCACACAATATGAACAAATTTACAAATACTTATGAGATACAGGAAATAAGATAGATACACAATTATTATTTTAGAAAAAAATAAAATAAATAAATAAAGTAAGAGCAATGAATAAAAAACACACACAAACAGAGACTATATACACAAAAATAAATAAAATAAAAATAAATATAAATAAATACAGTTTGGAATGATGAATGTACATGTGAACTACCTCCTGCTTATGACAGTCACATACAGGAGGACCTGCACCAGCAGAAGCTTTTTTTCCTTTATCTCCACCACATGTGAAAACAAATAAGTACACAGAAAATGAAAACTCCAAAAGGGTTGAGAAGTTTGCCTATTCAGCGTGGACTCATCAGTTAAATGTGAGTGAGGACATTGGTTAATTACACCACTGGACAGTGGATAGCTCCTGGTGCTGAAATAAGGGCTAACTTTCCCTGCAGGGAAACAGATCGTAAGAAAAGACACCTGATTCAACTAAACAACACAATATATGTTTGAGTAAAATATGTTTTTTCCTCTATTGATGATGATGAAGAGATGATTTAATTAGCTAGAAAGCGATAGCAA
Organism: Embiotoca jacksoni; assembly: GCF_022577435.1. Classification (NCBI taxonomy): domain Eukaryota; kingdom Metazoa; phylum Chordata; class Actinopteri; family Embiotocidae; genus Embiotoca; species Embiotoca jacksoni. The sequence continues at coordinate 5,230,543 of NW_027185414.1, read as the reverse complement.
CTAAAAAAAAGACTCTGATCTGGAGTTTTTATCATCCACCATGTTTATTCTTTGATCTGAGAAAAACCTGATGGTTTACATTGAAGAAAGGATACTGGCTTTGACTGTACCTTTCACACAAATAAAAGAAGTCAGAAAATAATTATGTACCCCTGTGTTTTAATGTTTTTTTCTTTTTACAAAGCCATTAAAAGCTATGTGTGATGTCTTTTGGAGGAAATTGAATGAGTTGTTTGATGACCTCTTTTGAGTCTTTCTTTTCTTCTCACAATTTTTCATTTCTTCTCGATTAAAGCCAATGCCAAATCCTTTTTTTAATTTTTTTTATCCTGACCTATTGGTACACTGGTGGCGCGCTAGGGTGCTGTGATCAGATGCCGCTATGTCTTCGTTAGCTCCTTCGCGCTCCTCTGTTCACCTCTATTTGCGGTGAGATTGGGAACTGGAATTGGCCCTGTCACTGTTTACGCTGGCGTCTCATTTGAGTTAGCTTCACGTTCTCTTAACACACCCCTTGTTTTCCTGTCAGAGCACCGCTGATTACAGCTGGGACTGATGAGTCCAGACATGTGAGTAAAGCACAGGGACCGCGCCTGAATACTAAGTGAATAGTTAGGGAACCGCCTCAAAACCTCGGCAGATCTGCAGATTCAGCACTCACCTCTCTGCCTGTACAGTGCACGTCATTCCATCTAATGAATGTATAGAGTGGATTAAAAAGATCTCTGCAAGTGCTGAAATACTGAAATACCCCAGATTTCTGTGTGGATGATACATTTGATAATTGTTTACAGCAATTTATGAAAAACTAGAATGCTGCATTATAAAAATACAATAAAACCCAAACCTCCTTTTCAGATAAAAAAAAAAAAATCATCTTCAATCTAATGCACGATCTATTTTTCACAGTTTACAGACAGGGGATTCACACAAATTAAAGTCATAGAAAACATACATTTTACAAATCACTGAACCATCCTGGTCAATATTGGATCTTTTCTAAAAGGACTCTTTCTTTGAAATAGAAAAGCTTCACTATGACCAGTCATATCATTATAATTATTAGGAGAGACTGAGAGATTTAGGACCAAGTGCAGATTTTATATGAATATGAATAAAGATATTCACTGGGAACTAGTCGAGTTTTATTCTCACACAAGAGAGAGACTCACTTACACCATGAACTTGGGCTTTGGGCTCAAAGAAATCAGTGGATAGACCGTCTGCTCTGTGTTTGCTCTCAAATGACTGTTGTCGTAGACTTCTGATATGCTCTATTCCCCTGGTGGGGGTTGAATTGCAACTCAGTTCATTTTTTGAAGAGTTCCACATTAACTTTTTGACAGTTGTACTAGCCTACTTTTTTTTTCTGCTGGTTGTACAATAACATTTAATCTTACAGTGCCCAACTCATTTTTCTTTTGATTCATAATGGAGGTTGGCAAAAGCTTTTAGGCGCATTACTACCAGGAGCTGGTAAAAACAATGAAAAAGCCAAGCTGATAGTTGCATAAACGATTACATTTTTTATGATTTAATGGCTATTTACACCTATTTACACCCACTCTAGTTTAGAAAGTCTCCTCTCAAAGTAATAATAAGCTGCAGTGTCTTCCCTGAGGTCTTGCAATGAATTTTGGGGATTTACTTCAGTGGCTGTGCATTTGTGCAGGTTAATATACAGGATAAAGTGTCGATCGCGACCTTGTAAATCTGGTCAACAAGCAGTAATTTGAATGAAATTACAAGCTACCCAAGTCCTATATGAGCACTCCTTTTGAATTACACATTTCATGCAAATAAAAATGACATCTAACACTACTTCAGAGAAATAGATGACTGCAGCTGTGAAACAAGCTGAAGAGTCTTTGACACTGAAGTGTAAATAGCTCAGATTGATTTGCTGTCATAAGCAAATTACAGGACCAGCACTGAGATTCCTTATTTCTCTATCAAGGGCCTTGAAGCCATGCATTCTTAACATGCCTGCCAGCTCACCTCTGGGCTCCAGCCACCCCACACACAAGACCATTCCAGGCCTTCATAGCAACTCCTGATTAGCCTCAAGCACTTTCCTGTTTCCTCATACTTGCCTCTAGTCTCGCCTCTGTTTTCCTCTACATCCCCTCCATTATAATTCGTTCCCTCTCCAGATGCTCGTCCTTTTACTCCATCCTCGCCCCGAGTGTCTTATCTCCTCTCTCCCCTCTACTCCGCTCCTCTCACCTCTGGCCTCCAGTCTCCAACCTATAATTTCCTATTGCTCCTGTCTGTGCCCTCTGCTTTGCTCCTCAGCTACGTTCATGATAACCAGCCAAACAACAAAAATATAAATAAACAGAGCATTAAATCTACAACATTTGTACCATTAAAACTCCAGTGACTACAGCAGTTTTCTCCCTGTCTTCAGTCCTGCATAACAACAATGGAAATAATGACAATAAAAACATCATTCTTAGACTTTTTTGTTTTTTTACAGGGGCCTCTAGTCCCACAGTGCTCTCTGTGTTTGGGTCTCTGACAGGCAGCGAAGTGTATGTGAACATCTGAACAGAGCAGCAGTTACTCAACCCCTCTGCAGCTCTGTGCTAATGAGAGGAGTGTGTGTGTTTGCGAGTGTGTGAACGCTGCAAAGGGTTGTCACACTGACTGACACTCCCTTATGCCTGAAATAACTTTTACACACGTCAGGTGGCTGTTGCCAAGGTCCCCAGAGCTGCGGTGTCATTTAAGAAACACAGCTTGTTTTTGCTGCAGCTTACATGCTGCTGCCTGCTAGGCCGTCGTTGTGCCAATTGTGGAGTGAACAAAACAAGAATAAAAGCAGCAAAGTTGGGGCAGATACTGACATTGGATATGACCAAAAGTTGTCTGAAATACACATTGTTTTCTTTACTTTTAGGCTTTGTTGTACAAGCTCAGAAAAATCCAGCTTATTTTGATAATTAAGAGACTCCTGAATTTTTTTTGATGTCTTGCAAAGAAAGACTGAAATGATTGACATTTCAGGATGTTTTGCACACTATACTTTGCCAGTGCAGTGATCCAAACTAGCAGCATTATGTTCACATCCTCTGTCTGAGCCTCTGCTTATTGGTGCAGAAGGCAGCAATAAGCAGAGGCGTTAAAAAGTTTCCCCGACACGAACATGGGTCTGACACCTGACAGCAAAGCATCGCATAAGAAACCACTGAGAGAGCATGAATTTAGTTTGCAAGCAGGTTTTATTCTGTTTCTTTCTTTTTTGCCTTGTATGTGAAGCACCTGGTCAGGCGGTCTTTCTACTACTGTCCTGCTTGGAAAATCAGCTGAAAACCATCCTTGGCAAAGCGGCTTCGATCCCACAGCATTCTAGTGGTCTCAGCCCGAATCTGTCTGATTACCTGGCATCAGCATTTAAAATGCTCATTGAGCCCCGAGCCCTCCCTCATTTTGCTATCTCAGGCTCCTTTCTTCTCCTTGTCAGGGAAAATGCCAGAGAGGTGCGCTGAGAGCCATGCACTACTCCCCAGCCCTAGTAATTTGACAGCGAGCAGAGAGGGTGCAGAATAATTGGAATAGCATTTACGTGTCAATGTGACACTGACGAAGAGGGCTCAACATTTAACGTGTCCGACTGGAATTGGAGGGAAAAACGGCAAGTCAGAGATATCCTGGAATAGATTTCACAAGTTGTCAAGCTAAAGAAGTGGTGGGTTAATCAGACAAACTAGACATCTGGCCTTTTGTCAGAGCTGTTTGTGTCTGATGCTCGGGGAGAACAGACTGGAGCAACAGCAAATGATGATTTTGGCCAAACTGTGGTCTTGTGAACAACAAGCCAATGCTGGCCAGAGCTCGGGGCATGCTGATGGTCTCAATTGGACTTAACTCGGTCGGGTAGAAGCATCCAGAGACAATTGGATGACTGGCAGCTTTCAAAGAGTTATACTTTTCAGAGAGCCAATCTTACTGTCATCAGCAGATGTAAGAAAGTGAGACAGCAGGCAATGTTTGACTGAAAGTACGCCTACACAAACTAAAAATCAAAAAGCAGTAAGATGGTACGACTGGCAGGTTCCACATAACTTTTTAATTGGTTCCTTTCAGTGAACAGTATAGATTCACAGCTTCCAGTGTGACAAGAGTGAATCTTCCTATTAACAGATGACACATAAGCAAAACAGCTCGAGTCTGTTCCTGGGCGGTGGGAGGAGGCGAGGGGGGATGTGTGTGTGTGTGTGTGTGAGGGGGGGGGGGGGGGGGGCACACACACAAATTGAACAATAAAAATGCCATATTGAGGAGATGCGGAGACATATTAATTTATCCGAGCTTGTGTTTGTGTGCCAGTGACAGTAAGCGAGGTCTACAGTGAAACCTGATTGCGGGAGAGATGATCAAGAGGAAGACAACTGCTGGTTTGAGCTTGTGTGACGGTGCTGGCTCGCCAGCCAGGACGACTTTTTGTCACTCCTGTTCTGTTCTCATACTGGCTGCTGCTGCCAGTCTCAGAATAGAGGGAGAGCACAGTGTAATGAGCAGGATTACCAAGGGAGACTGGCAGGAATAGTATGGTATCAAAGGAAATCCAGTCAGTGAGGGATATTCAGACAGCACTCCCATTCTTTTATTCATTGCCTTCGTGCCCAGAGTGACTCAGCTCACTCTCCTGCTGTCAAACCCTGTCATTATCCATTAGTGTGTTTGTGCCTCACTGGGGACCGCCCACTGCTGCTGCTGGCGGGTGTGAGTCAGTGCATTCATGTTTGTGTGTGTGCATGTGTGTATACTTTATGAGCAGGTGCACGTTGCACGGTGTGTATGTATGCGTACGTAACGATATCTGGGTTCGTTCACATCACTCTCTCTGTGTACTTTGGGCTGGGGATTGCCCAGCAGGCTCGCGGTAGTGGGCAGGTTTTCTGCCATGACTGCTGTAGCCGGGGTGATGCTTTTTCAAGCACTGAGAGTTTAATAACCAGTAACAAAGCCTCCATTAAGACCATTCAGACAGGTGGACGAGACAGATCACTTGATGGGAGTTGAGGGGATGGCCTGCGAGTGCATTCCATACGTGCTGGTTTCATCATGTGAATTAATGTATCTACATTTTGGGAAAATTATAATTTTTTAGTCCATGTTTTGAAACCATAATGATAATGCTCTGTTTCATTGGCCAGTGAAGTCCTGATAATTTTCTAATTATTTTCTTGGATGTTTGACAGAAAATAACACATTTCTACTATTTACTAATCCTTATTTTATTACAATTTAGCACTAATTACAGGGGAGATATGTATTATTATTTGTACCCAAGTAAACATTCATTATTTATTTAGTACAGTGAATTTTAAGAATTAAAAGAGTAATTTCACAGTTTTGTATGTTTTGCTGGCCTGTTGAGCAATGACAACAGTTTGATTACACGGCCGACTCATTATTTGACAATGGACCAGATCAACTCAATTTTTCACTATTATTAGAAAATCACTGGGAAGTTATTCAAATTACAGACCTGTAAAATAACTACCCTTTAATATGACATGACAACTGAGTGTAATTTAAAGTGAGACAAATGGGAGACAGTTATTATCGTTAGGTAACTTTATTGTTTTTTATTACTTAAAGATTCAGTGTGTAGGATAGAGTTGGATATATTCACAGACTCTACAGAGGGACCTTTCGTATTTTTGTGACTTTCATGGTCACCGTAGACCCTTTTACACGCTTGGAAGGATGAGCGTGAAGATGTTCAATTGATTGCAATCTGCGGTCTCACCACTAGATGCCACTAAATCCTGCACACTGCTTCTTTAATCAGAGTCATAAAGTCAGCGAACTGACCCCTTAATAAATAACATACAGATACTTTGACATTTCAACATGTCATAGTTTAAAAAAGCACAGGCGTGCTCACTCAAGTAAAGGAGGGCTGCTTACAAATCAAACAAAGCCATAATTAAGGTCATTAGCTACACCTGTGGGTTTCTGGGTTATGCAGCATCACAATATGATGGACATGAAGGGCGTATTATGAACAGCAACAACAAGCAAGGCTGAAAGTGGCTATACTTACAGAATGGGATTCTCACTCTGAGTTGCTGTTGTTTAGTTTTTAATGAATATTTAAAGGAAACTGTTCTATTTATGCTGACATATAAAACTATAACAATCATATTGTAGCAGTTGTTTTTTCTTGAACTTAATCAAATATTTTTCAGTATTTTGTCATATCATCAGGAATATTGTTCTCACAGAAATACCCTGAAATGCCCAGTTATTATTTTCATTTGAAGGTGCAGCATCAATTCATGGGACGAAAGGGAAGTCAAAGAACGAGATGCAGGGTAAGAGCCAATAAATAACTAATCTATTTTAACATAAAAACACAGGTATAAAAACTAAAACAAAAATGAAAAACACAATGTTAGGTGGCAATCAGAATATTCAGTCGTGAAGGTGTGTGGATGAGTGGACAGTGGATGTGATGGATGGCACAAAACAAACTGCTGAGGGATGGCAGTGATTTATACGGAAAACACGAGGCCCAGATTACTCCAACTATCCTGATTTTCTCCAGCCTTCTTACTGCATTGCACAACTAGAACATATAGACAAGCTAAACAGGCAGCCTGACCTTATCACAGAGGCAAACTGGAAGAAAATCACAAAGAAGTTCCTGGTGAGTTCTGGGATCAGTCAGAGGCTGAGCTGGATGTAAGCACACTCCATACACACACACACACACACACACACACACACACACACACACACACACACACACACACACACACACACACACACACACACACACACACACACACACACACACACTCTCCATAAACATGTACTGCTGCTGCGTCTGTTTGTAGCTAACACATGTCCAACTGTTGTACTGACTGTTTTGGAAAAACAGTCAAATTTGTGCACGGCACAGTGGGAAGCTCTGTCACAGATACTAGTAATAATTCTACATTTGTAAGTAGCGAATGTCAAATTTTTTCGTAATGCTGCTTGTTAGCCAATATGAGCCACAACTTTTAAGAACTTTTCTGAAAGTGTTCTGCCAAGCTGCCCTTTTTTCACCAAAAGTGTCAGCTATTTAAGGGTAGCTGTCTGCTGTCTCGCTGCTGGGAGTGCTGAGGCATATCCTTGCCTTCTTTTACCAATGTCATGTACTGTACACCTTGAAATTTCTGCAAGGCCAGTTTGTTGAAATTGTTCCAGCTCTGTACAATCTCAAATTCCAGTAGTAGAAAAAAAAAAAAAAAAAAAAAAAAAAAAAAAAAAAAAATCAGTTTCAATTCATCTTGCAGTAAAGCAAAACTGTGATTCATCAAGAATTGCTCTCATGAGAATTGCAATGTAGTCAAGTTGCAGGAACCCTTGTACTCATGTGAAACTTCACATTTTTTCTAGTGGTGTGAGTACATGACAGTGTGTGTGTGTGTGTGTGTTTGTGTGTGTGTGTGTGTGTGTGTGTGTGTGTGTGTGTGTGTGTGTGTATAAGGAGGCTAAGGAGGCTGGGCAATTGGCGTTGCTCCTTTTTTCTCTCCGCTCAGCTGTGCTCCCTGAGGAGGGCAGGCAACGGGCCAGAACTGGCGGGCTGGTAGAGATCCAGATAAGATGGACAGAAAGAGAGAAGAGGATGTGTGCAGCAGTGCGTGTGTGCGCACGTGTAAATGAGGATAGAACATATATCTTGTTAGAGAGAGAAAAATAATAGTGAAATCTGATGAGAGAAAGACAGGAAGACAGAAAAGTACAGAATGGGAATATTATGTATGCAGAGAGAGAGAGAGGAGGGACAGATATGATGGAAAGAAACATAAAAACATTCAAATGATAAGAAAGGAAGTAGGAAAAGAAGGAGATGGAGTGAGGCTGATAGGTAAAAGAAAAAGGGACAGAGAAAGAGTGATGGAAACAAATAGTGAGAGACAAAAAGGGAGCGAAAGTTAAAGTAACTGAGAGAGAAATAAAGTGAATAAATGGAATGAAGTGAGGGAGTTTCATTGTTATCCTTTCAGGCCTTCTGCCAGCTGTGATGAGCTGAGAGGGAAGTCCACAACCTCACACCGGTGGTGACGGGATTACCTTCTTCAGTGACAAGTAGAATTACAATTCAACAAAGTTACATTTATTTTGGTTACTCCAAAGCTATCTTCTCGGTACCTAGCCTGGGAAAAACCTACATTTATAAATAACCTCGGGTATTCACGCATGCAGCTTCATTAGGTGCATGCGAGCAGAAGCTAAACCTAAACCACAAGAGTTTCAAAAGTGAAAAAGTTTATTTTGGTGGAACCCCAAAAAAACTAACTGTAAACACAGCATTGCCATATGCAATGTATAACTGCCACTATGTGTCTGCCATTTGGTTCTGGACAGGACAGGTTGGAAGCAGAGCGGTGACACGGAAGTAAAACAGTAAATTTGAAAGTCATAAAACCTTCACACTGATGTAATGTCTGGTGATGTATAACAGCTTTTTAATTGATGGAAGGCATCCGCTGTTGTATTGTTATGTAGAGGTAAAAAAAAAATAAAAAGGTAATGTAATAGGTGACAGGTGAGCTATTTACATTCCCTGTGGACTAACTGCTGCAGTAGTAAGATTACTTTTTCAACAAGTGATTACATTTGCCAAATAGTTTTCAAACACACATCATCAGCACACATGGCCTTACGCAAGCACTTCCATTCCTCTGTGACTCAAACAGTTGTCCTGTGTCCTTTCTGAATCAGATCCTCAAACCATGTTAATCTCACATTTGTACAAACCTCGGGCACATGTTTCAAACACTTTATGAGTGTAACAAAAGATGGAAGCACAATGAATCCTGGATCTATTTTTTGAATATAAACTAAGAGAAACTTGTCATTCCCAAACCTAACACTTCATTTTAATCTTGTGTCCTTCCTTTAGTTTTCTTACACAGCACATATCCAAAGAATGAATGAGAATAAGTGAGACTAACATCACAGCTCTACATAACAATACAACAGCGCGTCTCAGAAGTTTCATCCTGATTAATTCACTTTCTTTTATTGTAATTTAAGTACGATTTTAAGGCGGTGTATAAGAAGAGGTAGTCTCAGGAACTTATGGCATTCTTATTTATCGTTTACTTTGTGTGTTGATTGTATTGATACTGTACAGTTTGTATAGAAAAATGACAATAAATAGATGTAAAAAAAAACACAAGCTGTAATATAATATAAGATAATATATAGTAATAATATGTAATATAAACATTAGTAATACGGTTTCAAAGAAGAGAAAGCCTAAGGGCGAGAAGTGAAACATCTGTTCACTCTGTTACCTGTTAATCAATGTGCTAACTGTGGGTATATAGAATTTGCTTAGTCACCATATTTGCAAATAGATTTTAGTTTGAATGTTTTTCAATGTTTCGTTTTGTGCATGCTCTATGTTTCTTGTGTTTGGCTAATAACGTTTTTTTTTTTTTTTTTTAAATTAAAAAAAAATATTTTCTGTTGTAGTGAGTCCACATATTAATGCTTTTCAAGACATTCTGTATTATATGCTGAGCTAGAGATGAAAAGTGGCCTTAGACTCAAGTATTTCCTTCAAATTGCAGAACAAGTAACCTGATCTACCAACTCATTCTGCTGCAGTGCCCCTTGCTTAGGGCTGATTTCAATATTTTTACTACCAACTTCAATATCAGTTCCTGAACGATACTTTTTTCTATACCCATTTTAAAAACATCCACTTGAAGAGAAATAATAATTACACATTACTGTCCAAGTCTTCAGTATTCATGCAGTTTAGATGGGGTAGAGTGTAGCTCAGGTTCTTTTCTGTAGATAAAATTAACAGGTCTACCTTAAAAACCTCAGCTGCAAGCTATTACTAGACACTACAATTTACCAATGTTCCATAAATGCCTCACATGCTATCAGTAGATGGTAGCCAGCCAGCACACAGAGAAGCCTCCACTGCCGCTCAGCTGCGATGGTTTCATGGCCAAAGATTTGTTTGAAAAGAGCAAATAAGGCATTTTAATTTGAGAATTGAAACCAAATAATTATTTATATATTTGAACAGACCGCCTAGAGGTTATGTATGGTAAATACTGTGAATCACTGGCACTGATTAGATTTACTCCTGTGTAAACGTAGCAAAACTTATGTATTGAACAAAAATGTGTTAGTGTGAATTTTGCCTTGGGAAATTTGGTTCAGAATGACCAGACACTGTTCAGTTCTAGTGGTCACGAAGCAGTTCGATCTGTGTCATAAAAGTTTGGTACCAGCCTTACCCTTGCTAAACTCAATGCGTGAAGGTTATAATGCGATAACCGTTAGTATTCTTAAAATAATCACAAACAACTCCACACAATGAGATGACCACCGGTCAATGCCCTGTCGTGACCAGACTGTCTACATCTGAATGAAGAAATAAGGTGTGCAGTTACAGTAGATTGTTATTTTACAGAAGCCTCAAATACAGAGCCGTGAGCAACAAAGCCAACCACCCAGGAAGAGCTCGTGTCAGACTCAAGCGTAGGAGGCTGATTTACTCAAAGTGGTTCGTAGTATTACAAAATTGGGCACGCATTGCCCCATAAAATGATTCGCCGCAGCTTTGCCATTTTCTTTGTTACAGTTTGTTCTTCAAAATAAAAAAAGAGAGCTGCAAATTTACACCTCAGTTGAACAAGGGGAAAACACACTGTTCTGCAATTACTGTCACTTACTCCTATTGTCCATTTATGTATTTTTTAAACAACAAACCATTGGTGGGAGTCTGGAAGCTTGACTGGAAGTTACAAGTATTTAATGGAAGAGATAAGGTGGAATCAGGAGAGAAAGGCACGTTATAAGACATAATCAAATAACTTTTACAATGTGTCAGATACTGAATGTGTTTGATGATGACATTTGCCTTCATTTCTGCACAGCTTCAGAGAAGCCATTTGTTGGTGAACACCGGAGGACTGTGGCTCTTATGGGCAGCTGAGCCTCATTTTGTGTTACTGTGTGTAGCAGGAAGTGTACATTCTAACACTTCCGCTCCATGCCCAGTCATCTCAGGTTAAAACTATGTAGCTTCCCCGACACTGTTATTGTGCTGCTTGCTGTTTGATGTTGCTGACCTAAAACTTTAAGCTCATTTGATCATTGCACTCACAGCATCAGCGGATTGCGAACAATGAAAAAATGAAAGTAGCTATTCCTTCCTCCTGCTGTGGCTGCCCGCCTTTATGGCACAGTCTTTTTGTCTTGTTTTGTAGTGTGTTGTGTTGTGAAACTGTGCTGCACAACTTGGCCGGTTTCTATACCCTCGGCGGTTCGATCAACTGACAGGTCTGATGTTGCATGAAAAGCAGGTTCGACTGATGAGGGCTCCGGCCGAGCGGGAGTTTGACCGGCAGTGTGTTGCAAGAGCGCCGTCTCTATGGGAGAGCTGTGTTATTGAATGGGGCTCACTTTGAACTCAGTGCCTTGCTCAGTGGCTGACAATGGACTCATAAGAAATTAACCACTTCTTCAGTTTGTGTAATGTCGACAGCCAGGACAGACGCCCTGGTGGGCCGTACAGGGAGCCTGAGGTATAAACAAAACAGAGAAGACAAACAATAGTTTGGGCGACAGAAAGATATGGAGAGCAGAAGGGGAGAGAGACAGTGAAAAAGAGACAATAAGAAATGAGAGAAAGGGAGAAACCAAAAGAAAAGCAGCTCAAGACACAGAGACGGAATATCAGTGGAGTGCAGCAGTGCCATATGTGACCCAAATATGACAATGAAATAAACTAGGAGGAGAAGTGGGTAGAGATGAGACACTCTCACCGGCCTCTCACACTGTAATTATTCATGAACTGTGGCCAGTCATTCATATCACAGAGTACCTCTGAACCCTATACTGATCTGTTAATACTTTTTCTACTGTTTACTTCAATGTTTATGCTCTATCCTAATTTAGTTTGACATTTGTTTCTGTTTGTATGTTTTGGACTTCAATACCCTTACAGTATATCTTTAAAGAGCAGGCCTACTTTGAATTCCAATTATCTTCCAGGACAGCACGTTTTCATTCTCAGGGTGTCAAATACGATGTATTTGTCAAAGCCGCCGTTGTCACAAAGATACATGCAAGATTGCAAGATGATATTTTCCATTGAGCTGTTACAATATGGGGGAGAGGGGGATCATACATTGAATTTTCTCCCAGGGGACAGTGTTCGATAACGTCAGAAAATAAACTTAAATAACGTGTTCATCCATCCATCCATTATCTACACCCACTTTATCCTGAACAGGGTCATGGGGGGGGCTGGAGCCGATCTCAGCTCACTTTGGGCGCAGGCGGGTTGCCAGCCTATCACAGGGCCAACACATATACATGTAGACAGACAGAAACAATGACACGCTCATTCCCCCCTAAGTAGGGTGACCAGGTCTCAACAAGCCAAATGTGGGACATAGAGTACATTTAGGTGGGACAATGTGGGACACGTTACCAATGCTTAGAGTTACTCTGAAATTGTGATTTATTTATTTAACGTCAAACATAAACACACAAAAGACAATGCAGGTTACAGGTTGGGCCTTTTGCATGTGACTTCATGGATATATGTTATTCAAAAGAAACTTTTCCAACTCCCACGCTCGTAAATACAATTAGCATAAAAGGAAGCTAAAGTATCTCAGTTCTTCTGGTGTTATGTGTCTGCTTGCACTCATGTATTCTCTTTTTTCTATCACAATAACTATCAAGAAGTACAGTGCTTCCTCTCATCAACAGTAAATCTGACTTAACTGTGTACATTGAAACAGATCACATGAAATGTTGTCACATACGCTTTAAATATAACAGAATTTCACTACAACAACATGAACACATTCTGTGATATGAACACAAGGCACCAGTGCCTTCCAAACACCATTAGATTAAAGTTATTTAGACCTTTCCAGTAGAACCACATACTGAAGTAGGACCAGATGATGTTCATCCTTGTATTCCAAATCTAACTACTGCATTTCATATAAAATTAGGGACAAACTGAATTTAAAATTAATTTTAGATGTGCCAGCATATCGGTAATTATAGCCGTTACTTTTGTCCGACCGTATGACTTTTTCTTTGCAAACTCAGAGTGTGAAAAAATGACAGGTGCCAGATCCTACCACATTGTGCTGACCTGCCCGACTGGGAGTGCTGCACAGTGTGGTAAACGCTGGCTATTTCAGCTGCTGTTACTTTATCTGTCAGGCACATGTGTAACTCAGGTGCCAATGTTGATCAAGCAACAAACGTGGAATACTTAACAAGCTCATAGCTTCCCCCACTCCAAACATGTTTCATTCAATCTCTTTAATCACAGAAGAAAAACATTGGTAGCAGACCAAAACATTAGACCCAGACAAACTCCTGTTGTTTGAGATATGACGTCAATTAAATCTGTCATCTCTTATACCCTCTTCTTCTGCAATGGTTTAACGATACCCAGCTGGAAAGTTGCTGTCACCTACTGTTTATCTTGAGAGTCACACAAAAATGTTGGATAGATATATGCATTAATATAAAATTCCCTCCTCAGTTTTGCGTAAATTCTGTGAAAATTTTGCAAAGCAAAAGTTGCACATTTCAAAGATTACAAGCAATTACATTTAGGGCTGCTAGGATTATTATGATTTAAAGAGGTTTTAGATCGTTGTGGTCTTCTATTTTTATTATGCGGTTAACTCTCTGTGAGATGAAATAAACTACACTGGTGGTGTTTTGTCCCAGCAGGGCTTGAACATCAGATAAAGTTTCATGCTTATGCATCAGGAAGCATCTTGTCACGCTACTTAAGCCATTATGTCTGTCCTGTGCATCAGTCTAATAGAGAGCAGTCTACGGCGGGTGTGAGCGAACAACAGAATGGGGATGACATCAGCCACAAGGAAGATGAGCTGTCAGTCGGGTGATTGACAGACTTGTAGGGAACAGCAGCTAAAAGCCAAAAGGACTCAGCCGATTGCTCACTGAGAAGAGAGAGGAAGCGGTGAGCCGCCTTGCCAGCCATCCCGTCTAATGATGGCGGCCCACAAACCCACATACCAGGATAGGTCAACCTTGCGTCATGTCAGCACAGCATTATTAATGACACACACTTAAAATCTTATTACAGGCCCAGCTCTTGGGTATGCCTGATGGCTTGGTGGCTCAGCCAGACAGAGACCGGCCAGGTAATGAATAAATGACACGCTTAACCAATCCACAAAAAATAATATTGCGGTACATTAATACCAGCGGGGAAAGGAGAGAGTATATAAAGGGGGAATATCGCTCTCCATATAAAGAACAATGGCAGCCAAGTAACAATAATGGCTGTCAAACAGCAGCGAAGATTATGAGCTGATGTTATCATTTTATTCCCCATGGCCAATTTTTATATTCAAAGGAACTTAAATAGCTGAAGAATGACATGGTTATGGACTTAATACCTGTCATTACTCTTCACAATGCAAAAAATGGACGAGAAATTCGATCAGCTTTTCAATGCTAGTGTTCAAAGAGAGGGTCAGCCAAAGCCAGAGGTACTCCTCAGCTGTTATTAGCGTCTCAAATTTTTTAGAGTTTTTTTTTAATTTTTTTTTTTATAAAACTGCACTAATAAAAACATTTATATGAACAGTCGGTCAAATATTGACAAATTGACAGAAAATTATTACTGAACTCTGCAGTTCCCTGCAGCTTTGTGGAGCATTTTAGTGTCTTTCAGCTGTTTGATTTGGTTTTGGTTGCCTGCTTTACTTGTTATTTATCCAGGGACAGAACTGAATGAGAGTTGGGCATTAGAATAAATGTTTTTCACTTTCCTATAACGGCCAAATACTTTCTCTGCTTGAAGAATGTTGGCTTATATTTGTCGTACTCAAGAGCATCTTAATAGCAACATTCCATCCTGTTTTCTATCTTGTCCTAATTCCTTTTATGTCTTCTGCAAAGAAGAACTACCTTGTTAAGAGATACTTTAGAAATAATCTTGCTTTGCTTTGCCTTTAATTTTCCAGTCCCCTAGCTCCAAATTCACACCTGTGTTTTTCTGACAGTGAACCTTTTGCAAACCTTTTTTCTTAGAGCTGAAATGAAACTGCACCAGCAGTCACCGAGCACACAGGAAGTTTTAAGTGTTATTTTGGCTAGGTTGCACTCTTCATCCCCCACTGTGGTGTGATGTAATTGCGCTGCCTGCCAGCATGGAACGGGTTCCTCCTGTTGAGTGTTTCCATCATTTTGAAGGTTATGGCACTTTGATGTAACACGAGCTGCTTCATCTGAATATCTAATGCTGTTTCCTGCATTCAAGGTGGCTCTCTGGTGTGCATGTGGACAATATCAAATGTTTCAAATGAAGACATTTACAGTGAATCCATGAAACGCTGTAATCGTTAAACCAAAATGGTACAAAAGCCAATTGTGCTTTATCAGTGTTAAGAGGTGACCTAGAATTGCAAAAAATGTTATGATTATGGGTTAAAATCAAGTTATAGTAATTGAAACTACATTATTCTACTACAGGAAAGGTGTTTACTAATTCAAAGGTAATCAACATGGCACCCTTAACCAGTACAGATTTACCTTTAAATTTATCTCATTAGAAGCTGTGATTTTTTTAAAGAAAGAACAGGTGTCCATGATATGTTAAGTGATTGGACAGGACTCTGACATAATTCATTAAGTTCTATCTACGATCAAAAAATGCCTTGTTATTTGGTATCAAAGTTCACACTAAACATTTTAGTTTTTAAATGCAGAATTTTTGCACCAATTATGCAGTAAATCTCATCAGTGTAACTGAGCCACAACATTTACCATATAGTCCACCCATGTAGATAAAATAAATCGTCAATTGACATAGGTCAAATAAGATTTCGCTCATTTCAAACACAGTTTTGGCCACATACCTGTCTGAATTGTGTATATTGCAGTGACTAGAGGCAAGTTGGCTAGCATTTATAGATAGCATGTGAGGTTTTAAGGGAACATTGGTAAATTGTTGCATCTTAAAATGATTCGCATATGACGCATTTAGGGAACATCTGTTGATTGCAGCTGCGGAAAACAACCTGGATTACACTCTCCCCCTCTAAACTGCATGAAAACTAAAGATTTGTACTGTCAAGTAATTTTCTCTTTCTTATAAAATTGGTATCAAAAAAGTCTCACAAACAGGTTTCAATATCCACATTTTTTAACGCATGAGTACTTTTTATTCGTATTATTCAAAGGGTTTCCTCTTTTGTTGGATATGTGTGCCAAGCACACCCATTCACACTTTGCTGATGTTTACTCTACAAGAACCAGATACCAGCTGTTAAAACTGACTCAAACTGCCTGTCCATGTGTTGCCAAATGGTGTAATTTGCAAACAACCACAGCTCGCGACACAGAGAACACACTGAATGTCGGACAGATAGCATTAAAACTAACCAAACAAAGAGTAAGTATATACAAATGCTATTTCAAGGAATCATCTACTTATTTTTAGATTCTGACAGTTTCTGATACCTTTGGTTGTGCCTTCATTTTATTATTTTAATTTAAAAAAAAGAGTTTGTGGTTATGGCATGAAAAAAGGGACATCTCTTTTTATGAGACACTGTAAGTTTCCGTACTTTTGGTTAACATGCTTTTAATGACTGAGAATATTTTGGGATATGAGAGAAAGCTCTTGCAGCGCTATATTAGAACCATCAAACATGTGTCCTCATCGTCACACATTCAAAGTATGTGACAGTGTGTAGGTGGTAAATGCGCATTATACACCCAGCTGCAGCAGTTGCTACAGCAGGAGAAGGTACAGTGTCACCTTAACAAGCCAAAGTGACTTACATGGGTAT
Source organism: Embiotoca jacksoni (assembly GCF_022577435.1). Taxonomy (NCBI): domain Eukaryota; kingdom Metazoa; phylum Chordata; class Actinopteri; family Embiotocidae; genus Embiotoca; species Embiotoca jacksoni. Next base: position 5,213,696 of record NW_027185414.1, on the reverse strand, counting down.
AAATATGAACCCTCAGTGCTGAATGACGTGAATGGTCTGGCCTCACTAAATATTGTAGAGACCAAAGGTAAACTAATTACTAGTTTTGCCATTAGCTCACATTCAGCACGTGTTCAGTTCCGGTCCATAGAGTGCCCTTCTGTCAGTGTATAATCCACAAAAAGCAAAGATTAAAGGCAACTGTACATCTGCTAATTAACATTAATTGCAACCGAAACCTGGGAGGCATCATTCATTCCAGCAGGATATACACTAGAGCTCAATTCAGATGTTTCAGCCTGTGCCAAGTAGTTTTTAGGGGGGGCAGCTTTTCATATTTTAGTTCCAATTTTCTTTGCTGCTTAAGTTTAGCATTAGAAGGCATATTGGCTCCTCAGAGATTGTCTCTTTCCAGTACACAGGGATAAGGTCATAATGTGGAAAAAAATGAAAGCTGCCAGAAGTTGCTCTGCTGCTAAAGTGAGAAATTTCCAAGGTAAGATAAGTAGCAGAGAAATACAATCCTCTTCTCTTTATAATTGCAAATATCCCAGTTCTTAATTTTCTTCTTCCCACCTTGTGCAGGCCTAATGTTTTGTTTCATACCAGTATTTGTTCCTGTTTTCTTTTTTTTTTTCATTAGGTTTCTAATAAATTCCCCTCGAACCACAGAGAAAAAGTTGATATCTATCTAACTTTTGGCCTCATATATCAAGTGAAAAAAAAAAGTAATCCCCTGGGCAGCAGCATAGGACAGACTTTGTCACGATCAAAAGACACTGACCACACTATTCTCTTCTTTTTCTTTTCTCTTTGCTTTGTCTGATGAAATGTGAGACAGATAAGGGGATGATATTACCATTTGCAAGCTGTCTCCAAGTTGATTGACAGCTTTTGATATTGGTGGTTTTGAACAAAATTAATCACTTTATCTTTTCAGGAGACAGCTGTGTGGGCTGTCGAAAAAAAACATCCTGATGTCTCCAGTGTTACATTTTCATTATGGTCATTTAGCTGATGCACTACTTCCAAGCAACTTAGAATGAGTGCAGCAATGAAATAAGCTTCAGTTCCTACAACACCGGTATCACAGCTTGTGTGCCAACGCTGGAGTACTGAGTTTGATAGAAGCAGCCAGAAGGAGCCGCGTGGGAGGAGTGACATGGATGAGTTTGTGGAGGGTGATGACAGGGCAGGCTGCAGCTTTTTTGGACATTTACATCATTGTTCAAGTGACAACGAGTGAAAACCTAGACCTGTAACTGTCCAACGAAAGATGTGGGCGACCCCCTTTGATGAATATACATATGTGTATCACAAAAATATGCAGGGACACAAAATCCAAATAACATTGTGTGCACCATGGTGATTGAATCGCACTACAAGAGAAAGCAATAAAAATCAGCAAGAGTGATGCCAAGACAAGGATCACAACCCTTTCAGAGCCCATATCCTGCAGTTCTGAGTGCAGGGAAAAGGTCAGCTCTGTTTTCACCGGAGGCGGCTGGAACTGGATCGAATCCAAAGCAACTGGTGTGAAGAGAGCCGGTGGAAGGGCGAATCATCCTGACCTGGCAGCAACTCCACAACCCCTCCCCCTCCAATCCCCGCCTCCCTGCTGTGTGGGCGCCTCTCACAGTCTGTGGTCATCTTTTCCTCCACTTCTATGTTTACTTCTCTTCTCAGCTCGTATACGGATGCTGTTTAATATGCACACAAATGCCCGTGCACGCTCGCAACAAAGGAAGCCATCTGTTGTGAGATGAATCATCGGAGTAATAATTCTGGATGCACCTCCTCCTACTGTGGCCGTCTTTTTTCTGAATATCTTGAAAAAAAAAAAAAAAAATCATTCATATTCAATAGATAGAGGGGAGAAAACATGAAAGAAAGACACAAAGGAGGAAAGGAGGGATGATGTGAATTGCACCATTGAAGTGAGTGGAGCTGATGGGCCTTTGGGCAATACTGACATTTCAGCACAGAAGAGGATGCACACCGCTGCTCTCTTACATTGCTGTTGTAAAGGGCTTTTAAGAGGAGGACCATATTGTTGTGTAGCAGGATAAATGCCACCCACAAAGGCCGCTGTTTCCATATTTCCTCTTATGCCAAGTTGAAAGGGCCTTCAAATATTCATACACCTTCCTGTCAATAAAAAAAAGCTGAAGCCATTGCATCACCAACCACACAGAGGACTCTTATGGCTGTGAGGTCAAAACATAAAAAGGTTTCTTCAGGATGATGCCACCTCTACCACAATACTCCGGAGTAAATGTAGACTTCAGTTATCGATTGTCACGGTACATTCTCAGACGCCCCGAGTGGATGTCCTTTTCACTAATGCATTATTGTGCTCGGGTGCTTTCTCTTGTTCTGTCAGCATGGTCTATCTAAACTTCACTTGTTGAGGAAATGTGATTAAGTGATTAAAAGACAAAGTCCGGACTTGGACCAGAAACACGCAATCAATAGTTCTCATAAGTCAACAGAATATGATGCTCTATTAGTCATTTGATTTTACCTGTTCACCTGGCAGATTGTGAATGAGAATGAAGCAGCAGGTTGAAATGCTTTGAAAACATTTTGTCTCACAAACGTTGCTGCAAAAGAATCTTGAGCCGCAGCCCCCCCCCAAAAAAGAAGCGAAGCAGCAGTGTTGGTGATATCTTAAACTACTTTTTTTTTCTTTCTCACATTAAGCATATTATTACAACATTAATGCAGCTCCAGGCATGCATTTGTAATTACCCCTTTAGATAATTGAAGTCTTAAATGTTTTCATTCTCAGGCAAAAAAATAGAATTTTCTAGAGAACACGGTCATGGTGCAGAAAATTAGACATTAAAAGCAGACAGACTAGAACGGAATTGAATTTCACAGAAAAAAGTAGAAAGTTATATGCTTTCAATCTTTGGGTTACGCCTGTCACACCCTGATGAAAGGCCATAAAGTTAAAGGATCCACCAAAGAGAATCTGTCTTTCTTAGAAACGAATTCAGCTGATCCCCTTTGCTCATGTACATGTAGGTTTTCAATGGAACTGCTGAGAGCAAATATTAGCATTTGACTGACAGGGTAGAGCATTTGCTTATATGCAGACAGAGAGATGATAGATAGAGAGAGAGAGAGAGAAACATGTGGGTTTGCATGTGTGTTGAATGTGTTTACATTTGTGCTCGTATGTGAGGACTCTCCTGTCAAACAGGAGGCATGCTGACGGTCCCGTGTGGAAGCAACCCATGCAAAGCTACGCTTCATTTACTCTCTGTCATGCCAAAACCGACAGCAGATCTGATAGACAAGATAGTGTTTTAGAACTCCAGGTTTACTCCAATAGCATGCAATTTATTTGACACCGCAGCTAATCTGAATGCTCCATCTTATTGCGGAGTGTTATCTGTTAAAGCACTGCATCTGTTCTTAGCTGTGCTTTGTTAACGCCCAGTGTGCGCGATAAATCACCACCTCCTGTGAACAGGAGATGGATTACAACGCTTTCATGGGTAGAAAATCACCTACATTAGCAAAACGAAAAGGCCACCGTCATATACAATGAACCTAGCCCACCATAAAAGGGAAGATAATTCCAGAGGGAGCTGTGTGTGTTATAGCGAGGAAATAAGAAAGAACAAAGGCAGAAAAGAGGAGCTGATGACTGTAAATTCCCATAAGAATAGAATATTAATCCTCATAACAAACCATTTTCTGTCAAGTTCAGGGTAGACATAGCAATGGAAGTGTATGGAGACAGGATGATCTAAACTGCATGTGGTTATTACTGAGAACTGGTGTTCTGCAGGGCATGAAACAGCAAAATATAAGCTCTGATTCAAAATAGATCAGAAGAAAAAGAAGGCAATGTTGATTAAAAATCATTTTAAAAAGCATTACATTATGGTTTAATTATTCAAAAGATTGTTAAATTATAATATCTTAAAATATCTCTTTAATGAAAACACAGCCACTTTCTAGCTTTAACTGTTTATTATATAAACAACAAAAATGTTGTTTTGTTACTGGAGGCAACCTCAGGAAGAGGTCTACAAATTAAAAGATAAATTCGGAGATTAGGGAAATCCATTTAAATATAACGTGATGAAACCGCATGGAAATTACAGCAGATTGATTATGTGTCAAGCTCACTGATGAATTCAAAGGCAATATGATTAAACACTGCAACTGCTAGTATAATCCTTTTAATAATCTATCACCCACACCCTCCCCCCCATAACAAGTTGTTATGACTCTATTTCTTTGACTCCATATAAAAATAGTAAAGCCTAAAAATGCAATACCAGTAAGTGGCCACTAGGGGCTGACCCTAAAAAAAAAAAAAAACAACAACCTCGAGCTCCAATAGACTCCCATTCAAAAATCATCAACTTCTCTTATGAAAAACAAAGTCAGCCATTTTTTTGCACAAGTCATTCATGTAGCTAAATTCACTACTTCTGATCAGTATTCATGGTCCTTCTGAAAATAACTTGATAATTCATTAGCTATTTGCCCTCAAAGAGAGGTATGTTTGGGTGCATGCCTGGTTTGATTGACATGACTTTATGTCAGGCTTTCTTTCATAAGTGTCCTTGGGTTTTCGCTCCTCCCCAGCTTGCCCCAATATGGTCACTTCAAGTGTTGACCAAAATGACAGACTCACGACTTCAAAACGGGAATTCACTTGCAATTTGTTTTCTTGTGATTGTGGCAGAGCTGCCTTATTGTCACCACAATGCCATTTTTGATGATTTGGATGAAAGTAGTCTGTTTCACACTGGATGGGACACTTCTGTCTGTGCAGTATGAGGTTGTGATTTGAGCTGAGTTTGTACATTAAAAATTCTCAGGTGCAGCTTTAATCATTGTGGTAAAGAGGATGGAGGTTAAGGGTACAACTATATATAGAATAAAAGAAATGTGTGTTTGTGTAACATATGTATTGTGTTAAATACGGAGTGTACATCCTTGTGTTTAAGCAATGTGTTCCAGAGCGCTGTTCGTGTGCACAGTAGTTGTTTTTGTACGCGTGTCTGAGCTGCTCCTGTCGACATGTGCATGTGAGTGTGGTTGTGCTGTCTGAGAGGTAAAGCCTGTGTTATTGGGCAGCAGCCCTCCAGCTCACAGCTCTGTGTGTACAGTCAGAGCAGTGGGACAGACAGAGATTGTCACCACCTGCGGCTCAGCTGGGAGCTGCTGCAGAATGAGAGCTGAGGAAAAAAAAAAAAGAGAAGAGGAGATGTGTTGTTGGGGAAGAGCTGAGAGGAGGGAGGTGAAAGAGGAGTACATAATTACATGGCAGAGCAGAGGCTCATCTCTACGTACTCCAAGAACCCCCTTCCTCTTTTCTACAGGGCACACACACACACACACACACACACACACACACACACACACATACACACACACACACACACACACACACACACACACACACACACACACACACACACACACACACACACACACACAGGCCAAACGCATCGCCCGCTCCACCTCCTTTATGTCTTCATTTGGGAGAAAACAATCCATCAGACAAAGGTCAATGTACCCCCACCTTCACCACACCAGGTACACACACACACACACACACACACACACACGCACACACACACACACGCACACACACACGCACACACACACACACACACACACACACACACACACACGCACACACACACACACACACACACACACACACACACACACACACACACACACACACACACATTTAAGGGGCAGGAGGAAAGAATGAGAAACACAGAAAACAATCTGATATCTGTAATTAAACTTTGATTTCTGAATATGTACAAGCTGTAAGTGCAAATAACAATGTACAATATGTGCAATCAACACTTTTTAGTGGTCATATGAAATATCAGATATATGTCTTCTTGGTTAAAAATAAATACAACCAAAATGAAAATCCATACCGGCACTACATTCACATCACATTACTGCACCGGACATGGTCTCCAGATACTGCACAATGCTACAACACCTCAGAAGTGATAAACAAATAAATAGGATAAATAATAGAAGGAGGAAAGAAGAGCAGAAAGTGGACTCTTTCTAATCAAACCTCGTGGTGGTATTAGTCTGAGGTTCAGGCTCGCCTGCAGACCTGCCCCGACCTGCTCAGGCAAAGTTGGATCTGACTCAACCTTTGAAACCCTGTCACGGCGTCACTGCACACAATTCACCAATCGATGGATGCTATTCTGCTTGACAAATGAAAAGAGAGTCGGCTGATTCTCAGTCATAGAGCAAAAATTGATTCTATTTGTGTGTGATTTCCCAAAGCTGTACAACTGCTATTTATTAGGACATCAACAGGAGTCTATAGAGGGAATCAAAACAAAGTGGGAGGGAAATCTTAGGCGCTTGTATGATCCTGTGGGTAACACATATAAAGGCTCCACATTAAGAACTGGAAACTCAGAATAAAAATACTCTGTTACAACTGGAAGTCATGCCTTTAAAAGTAGTAGTAGTGCTAAAAGCAAAATGTACTGAAAACTATAATGCTGGAATTTTCCATATATATGTATGACAAATTCAATATGAGTTCACACAATGCTGATGAAAACTGCCTGGTGAATCTCTCCGTATTTCACAGTATGTGCACCTTTTCAGTCTGGCATCTGGTAAGACACTCCCACACAGGCTGGATAATTGCAAACCGGGCATGCTCAGTGGGCAGAACAGACACACCAGAGTCTTATACAACCGAGGCAGCTCATTTCTGGTTTAGCCCTATTCTAAATTGAATGGGAAAGATCTCACGGCTCCTCTAAACTTTCCAAATGGTATCGGACTGAATGGACCAAATTCTGTTGGTGGAACAACATTGGATTTTAGACGATGATGTAAACACGTGTTGACAGGGTTTTTGTAATTACTCTCACTGGCAGAAGGGGGAGACTAAAGTTCTGCACTACACGTTTAAATATCAAAAGTCTACCTGTCAGTCTATGCAGAACTGCTAAATTGTTATTTTTGTTCAGCATGTAAGCAGCACTTTGGTGTTGTAGTTGACCAAGATGTAGATATTTCAACAACTTTCTATTCTTTCTATTCTACAGTAGTGGGTCGTGAAAGGGCTGTATTTAATTGGAGTGTTTCATTTATTCGACAACATAGTAATGATATTTTACTTTTGATATTTTTTTGTATTGTTTTGTTCTTGTGTACCTAGACATACATGTCAGGTTTAGGTCTATGTTTTTTTTTATACAACAGTAAGAGCTTGATAAGCCATGGCTTCTTTATATTGTGTTTGCAAATGGTAAATTAACCAGAAGAACAAGATACCATAATCACTCAATCAATCAGCACTGGAAACTGTTCAGCTATTAGAAGTATTATTGTAAGAAGGAGCAGCAGTTTGGGTCATTACATGCTTATTGTAGAACGTCTCATTCATAGGAGCTGCGGTGGAGGAAAATACTTATAAGGAGGGTTTTCCTCAGTTAATAGTGTCCCTCTTTTGACATTTAGTGAAGATATTTTCTGGTAGCTGAGGTAACTCAGAGATAAGACTCTCCAGCAGCAGTTATCTTCATGTCTCATGTCAGTTTTTTCAAATTGTGTTTTGCCTGAAATGGTCCTCTGAGACAGTTAGCACTACATAGGTGTCAAAACATGGCTGCTATTAATTGTTTGTCTACATTTGGTGTGATTTACACTTCCTGCTGTGTTCAGCATTCACTCACTAAAAATAAAACTGATTTCGATTAACAACACAATGTACTTGACTAAAAAAAAAAAAAAGGTGCAAACAATACTTTCAGAAAATAACTTTCAGAAAAGACGATGTTCTAAATAAGCTGCTGATTATCCTGGTTTAGTTTGCTGAAACAAATTTTCCATTCATACTCCAGTTCACACGTTTAGCTTGGTTACAAACTGAAACTATCTCAGCTGAATCCCGTACTGTTGCTATACACGTTTGGGGGTTGAGGTGTGACAAATGCTTTTCACATGGTTCATTGTTTATCTCACTTTTACTTTGGGTTAGTTATCAGGACTCTGACATTCTCGCAAACACAATCGCTAACTAAATTAGCCTTCTTCTCTTAGACAGATGCTTTGAGAGCCTTACGTTTTCAGCTTCGACTGTGGAGGAGACAATAGACCCCTGACTGAGGACCTGTGGCGACAAACAGACTTACATGGGGTTGTCAAGTTTATTGCAAAATTTTCTGAAGTCTTTTCTATTGCTAGTCTAACTTCCATCCTATCTGACATGAGTACAGCACAAACAACTCTATTAAAGATCCAAGCAAGTGAGTAATCATCTTAAAATGTCAAAAGGAGAAGTTCATATTTTCTTGATGTACTGTAAATCTACAGGGGAAAATCTTTTTTTATAAATAACCAAATAACCAACTTCAAGACGTTGATCCATGAGTATGCAGCTTTCAGCTCCCATAAAGATATTTTTCAAAGGCTTTAAATATTTTGGATTAGTCATATATTTTTGATTTGCAATTTGGAAAACTCCAAATCATAAATAAATACAAATCTGTGACATTTTACAAAGTCCCGCAACAGAATATTTAAAATGATTAATAGAAACTGCCAAAATTTAAATATCCTCACAGTTTAAGCTGAAGTGTTAAATTTGTGTCCAAAAAAAAAAATCTCATTTTTATTTGTCCAGGTTGTTACACAACTACTGATGGTTTCTTGACAATAATGTGAGTAAAAAAAACATCAAACTTCGCAACAGTTGTACAAACTTTGAGATGAGACATTTTGTTGAGAATTGTGTACACAAGAGAACTAGGTCTTGGTCATCATTTTTACAGATAAAATTGTTTACGCTGAGCTTTGTGTTACATGAAAAATCTTTTGAAGACAAATACATTATATGAAAAGAACCACACAGGGATTAATATTAGCAGGTTTTCTCATGTTGAATAGACAGCCATTCTTTGTATGTAAATCTGATAAAGGAGACAATCTCACTTCCAAAATGCCACTTCATTGAGCTGCAGTGCACCAGAACCCAATAAATAATTTTCAAAATGAAAGAAAGCGGCCTGAAAAGATCATGTCGTTTTTTTATGAATATCCAAAGCAATATTTTATTGTTATTAAAATCCTCTAGTCTGCAGACAGTACTTCATATTCCTCCGAAGAGCTGTTTTAATATCCTTATAATTTAATATCCACAGCAGGTTTCATTATTATCTCACTGTCTGAAACTGCTCCCTGCAACTTACATTCAGTGACAGCAAATGTAGATGTAGTGCATTAAGTGACACTCCTGAATAATAATATCATGGCAATGACGATATTTCTCTCCCACTATCTTTTTTTTTTCCACCAGGGTGGGTAGTGATTCATATATGCAGTTGAATCTCTGTGAAAATCGAAAAATTGTGAAGTGATTTGGCATAATGGTTTTATAAGTTCAGAATTTTCCCTAACAGAGGTAAGGTAGACAACCCATTTGACTTAATGGGATTTTAATTCCTCCTCAAGACTATTTACATCAGGGGTATTTACATACCAGTAGTTTGTAGTGAAACGGTCTAACGAAGCATTGTTTGAGTGTTAACCCTGGAGCAGTCTATTGATTGCAATGTTAAGATGTTGAAATGTATGTCAGTTTTGGGTTAGACTGAGTTGGAGGGTGTGTGTGTGTGTGTGTTTAGGTGTGGAACTAGGGATTTACAATTCAAAACGGCATCTCTAAATGAACAGTAGCCAGACAAATCCTGTGAAAGCCTCTACAGGATTTGTCTGTTCAAAATTTCCCTCATCCACCTTGTTGCACTTGCCTTCATGGTCCGAAATGCTCCGTGCCCAACTCCAAGAGTGTGTCTGTGTGTGTGTGTGTGTGGTGATGTTAACTTTCAAGCACTTGTGGCAATCATAGTCATGTTTCCATCACATCAGACTCACCCTACCCTTAATTATAACCACTACTTACCGCTAAATCTAACTCTTACCCCAACCTAAAAGTCTTCACCCTAGACTTTAATTATTTATGCTTGTTGTCCCCCAAAAGGAAGCTGAGTTCCCACAATGTGACTGTTTAAACAGATCTATGTCCCCACAACATGAGCATATAGTAAGTAAACAACAGACACACACACACACACACGCACACGCACACACACACACACACACACACACACACACACAAATTTAAGAAAGAGCGGGAGGAAGTACTGTCAGATCAGACCACCTTAAACCCAGCTTACTCTTGCCAGGGCAGTCATGTTGCCAGTAATGTATTCTAACTTTCTGTTCTGCCAATACATGGTACAAATAAAGCCAATGTTTTGTCGTATTTGTTTTTAACCACTTGATCGGATTTCTTGTTTTCTCTTTTGAAATAAATTGTGACACTTATCCTTAAACTTTCACAATGAGAGCCTGGTAAAACAGTTAGCACACAACACTTTGGATCAAAGACAGGGGGCTCTATTTTAACAATCAAAGCATATGGTCTAAAGTGCATGGGATTTGGACACGCATTTAGGGCATGTCTAAAATCCCTTTTGTGAGTTTAACAGCAGACAATCTGAGCACAAATAAGGCAAGTGGTGCAAAAGGGTCGTACTTAGTTCCCTAATTAATCATAATTGTGTTTCGGGTACCTGAAATAAACCAACATTTCATCTTTCATTCCTTTAAGAGCCAGGTGTGTTTGCAGCTTGGCAGATTGGTATTATAATGGCGGATATGCCAGGAAGCAGGAAAGAGCGCTCCAGAAGAAACAGATCTACCGGTGCACAGATTGAGCAGTCGGATGTTCACAATAATGATCTTTCACATAGTAATCTTTTCATTCTTAATCTTTTGCATGTTTATGCACTGCTGAATGTGTTTGTGTGCCCTTATAATATGAGTAAAATACTGTTCCACTGACTTAAGATGAGGTTTTTGCAGGTCAGTTGCACAATTACTGGCTCAAGATACACCAACAATACACCAGACAACACCTCATTTTAAGAACAACATGCCCATGGGTGCTAAATGGGCGCAGGTACATTTTCTATTCACACAACGTGGTGCTGGACCGGAAAATGGAACTGCATTGGTTTGAAACTAGCAATTTAGCAATCTGCTGCGCCATAGTATGGAACAGTATGTATACCGATTTCATCAATAATGACATTTCTTCTGTGTCTATATATAAACTTCAAAGTTTTAATAAAGCCTCTGTTAACTGCAGTGAAAGGCACTCAGTGAGAAGTTTTCCTCTGTTTGCTTCTAGTTAGACCCTTAATTTCAAATTCAGTAGCAAAATGGATACTAGAGTCAATTCTTTACTTTTACTATGGATTTTTTGGCACGGCAGGAGACAGAAAACATCTTGACATTCTCCTTTTTCTCCAACACAGAGCATATTGCTGCAGGGTACCTTATTAAGAGAAGTTTGGGAAAGATGTTTTGGAGAGTGAGTTTCAATTATTAACAGGGAGGGACCTGCTAAAACATATCAATGCCAGAAATGAAGGCAGGGGCTGAGTGTGAATCCTTCAACACATGCACAGTCTTAAGCACACACTCTTTGTGAACTGTATTGACGGGATTGCTGGCTGATTTGATCAATGTCATGCATCAGTGAGGTAGAAGTTCTGTTGTAGCAGCATTTATTATATATTTAAACAGAAACCAATATGTCAGGCCAGCATTTAAAAAAATCTTGAATCTGATCTGAAAGAAATGAAATGCTGTGACAAACCATTTTTAAGCTGTTGTGCTTATATAGTGTATTGATACAGTGCATGGAATTCTTATGGAGTTATTGAATCGGAGGAGACTGTATGGATCTTTATTATGACCCACCCTTGGTCTACTCACACATGCAGAATAGATGCATAGAGAGAAGCACATACTAGTCGAGTATATCATTTCAGATTTACCTGGAGAGATCAGCATTTTGTGATATATATATATGTGTGACAATGAAACTGCTGAAATCACCAGTTCCCAAACACAGCTCTGTCAAAGTAGTCACTGTTTTAGTAAAGCCAGAGTTTGCACTGACTTTACAGTGCATACAATTGTATGATCTGGGGATTTACCAAATCAATAAACGTAATTTAATTTTACTTTGGACCTGGCCGTTCCCACATCATACCATATAAATGCTTTGTTTAATCTGTAGTGATAACTGTGTTGAAGAAAGAAAAATATCGTCATCCCCTGCCAGAGGTAGCCGGTGTCTTTTCTTTCCCTAGCGGTGCTCATTTCAACATTAGGAACAGCCCTTCATCCTCACACGGTGACTACCAGGCAGGATATCTCATTAGATCACAGAACAGAACACTAAGCAGCTCTCTGCAATGACGGGCCAATAAGGTGCTCAGTCAAGCAGCCCGCGTGCCACTCAGCTCACATCCCAGATGCTGCCCAACACTGTCAGTCCATTAATGGGAGACAGCAACATGTTCAGTGATTAGGTTGGGTAATGAGGAGTGACTGCCTCTGGAGGGTTGGGATGGTTTGTCCGGGTGGCATCTGTGGAGGACGCTGACAAACCCTAATCCAGTGTTTTCTACATATTCACAATAGTCCAGACAATCATATACATGTGCTTCCCCACATGAAGACTCGGGCTGCTCAGTCTTGCACGTCTCTCATGTGAAGGTGGTGTCGGGGATTAGAATGAGAGATGGTGATTCATTTCCTGACTTTTGGCACAGCCAGTCTGGAGTCTCCTGGGGGACTGCAAAGCTTGTATTATACTGGAGATGCCCACAGAACCCGGCTGCTAATGAAACAAGAGCTCCTCTGAGTTTCTGCTCACTCCCGATTTAAGCAGGCAGAAAGAAGCTACAGGTAGCTCTAACTCATACAGCATCGGTTTGTGGGCTTGAAGGTATCCTATGAAAGAAATTCTGATTCATTTTGTTATGTATTTTCAAATAGGACTATAGATATAGATAACTTCCCGATCAGGGTGTCTAGGAAGGTGGTACATGTAGGAGGTAGACTCAGACACTGTGATCGATTAAAGAAAGGTGATGTTATCTGTGGTATTACAGGATTGCTACAAACAGGCAGAAAGTAAGTTTTGCATGGTTTGGAGGAAGATCGTCTGCGGGAGACTCGTTCAAGTCCGTGGGTACATCCAGCACAATTGATTGATATGAATCTATTAGAAATTAACAAGGCTGAGAATTGAAAAATGGATTTGATAACAGCATCCTCACTTCATGTTAGAGAGCGTGATCCCCCGTATCCACAGAATTATACAGATCCAGAAGAAAAGACTGCAGGAGCAGTTTTTCCTCACTTCACAGCAGAAAAATAAAAAGTTTAAAAAGAACATAGAAATGGAAATGTCACTCCAGTGTCAATTTGGACTTTGTTACATATTATGTTCATACAAAATGCAAATGATTTCAAGTTAATGTTACAACTATACATCAGTTCATAGTACATATGTGTGTGGGCAGGTATGCTAATCACAGCTATGCTAGTGTTTGTTAATATTGCAGTGTGCTGTGTAGGCAAGCATGAATATTTACAATTCATTTCATTTTTTGCTTTAAATCACTTCTTTTCAACCTGAACATGTGATTTATTCTCAGTGGCTCTGCAGTAGCAACCCTTTTCACATCACAGATAGTTTGCTAGTTCAGTCTTTATGCCAAACATACTGCTCAGTGGGATTTATTATTGACAAATTTCCTCTTCCAGAAAATTCAGAACTGGTCATTTGAAAGTTTATGTAAAACCTTTTACATGTAGGCCATATGAAATAAAATGTATTATTTTAATTATATTTCACGCAAACATTGCCTTACTGAATCATTAAAATATTCCTGTTGTCAAGAGTGCAAATTTCTTAAATATAAGGATTTGAACTGAATCTGCACCACAAGTAATAACAGCTATGATTAATTCTCAGTGTGAGCAAATTTCATTTCCAGCCTCAAACCTAATTTGATCCTTTTCTCCTAACCTGTTATATGAGTTTATGGCAAATAGCATATGACATTTGGACAGGAGCATAGCACCCTGGTATACAGCACATATTGCTACTATTCCTCCACTTATTCTGAAACTGGACGAATCAGTCATCGCCAATGACTCTTTCTTTGAGTGACTTCCTTATAAGAGACCTGTCATGACACGGCACACCATGGCCCAGCAATCATATCTTATCGTGCATTAGAAATATACTCTGATGGCTCAGTAAGCTTCCATTAGTTTTGATTACCTCTCATCTCTATCATCATATGGTCTATGAACACTTCTCTAAAGTCATACCTAATGCAGAGGATATAGTCCAGCTACTGTACATAGTGTAAAAAAAAACACGTTACACTGTAAAGCAGGTACATTTTTATTTACTCAACACATTTTTACACACTAAAATGTTTTTCCATTCCTGATCTTGATCCAAGTCCAAATTGGAGGCTGAATTAATGAAAAATCAAAGTCAACTTTTAGTGTGATCTATAAATTCATCTGAACTACGGTGGTAGACCGGATGAATATAATGTGAAATCCTCTCTGATTTGATGCCAATTTAAAATGACTTTGATCTTAGATCATTTAAAATTTAACTAAAGAGCTGTAATATGAGTTTACATGGGGACAGAATTTTCCTGGTTGATTAAAAATGCATTTAGAGCTAACATAGAAAGTAGCCTAAACACACCATACACTTCAATGAGCGTCCCTTAGGGTGGTCCGGATTTTTTTTCTTTCTGTCCATGTGTTTCCTCATTTGTCTTCAACTTTTTTTTTTTTTTTTTTAATTTTTTTTTTTACAGAAAGTACATATCTGAAACTTGTTCAACAATTTTTTTCCATAATTACAGTACAAATGGACAAACATATCAGTGGTCTGAAACACTTGAGATCAAAATAGTAAGAATGCAGTGTATTAGTATTATTCTCTATTAACGCCCAACCTTCACTGTGCCCTCACAGCGTGGACGGCAAGGATGGAAGGATTTATATGTGGGTGGGATTTCAGCAATTATTTCTATATATATTTAAAACACATGTTTAATAATAATGAATAATGATAAATTGTGCAAATTACATATTTTGTTGAAATTTAAAGTGAGAAGATGTCAGTACCACCAGGAACATATATGTAAAATGAGCCTTCTTCAAATTCTAATTGCATTCTTCAAATGTTAATTTTATGAGCTTAAAAATAAAGAAACCTACTATGTCAGTACTTTGTAAACCATCTTTGCAAGAGATCATAGCTTTTTTTTTTTTTTTTTTAATTTTTTTTTTATTGTAGATGTAGGCGTTCTTACCCTCTATTTTTTGCAAATCACTTCAGGTTCTGAGCATGATTCAGGTTGTCAGCATGTTTAGGATCCATACTGATTCAGTGATGTTTACGTTGGGGAAACTGAGGGCCAAGCCAGCTTGTGTTCCTCAAAGTGGTTCACTGTGGATTTTGAGGAGCTAGCGTCTTTACAGTTTCTTGAATGACAGCATTAGCATCCAGAATTTGCTGATATTCAGTGAAATCCTTTCTTCCCTAATGTTTCCTGTGCCACTGCCAGACACACAACCTCAATTCAACCGGTTTAAATGTTTAAAAAAAAAAAAAAAAAAAAAAAAAAAAAAATCAAATGCAGCTTCTTGTTTTACTTATTTAGTTGTAGGTTATTATGGCCAAAGAGTTCAATCTGACTTCATCCGTGTGCTGCACTTGTTTCCACAATGACTCTGGCTAGTTTTGCGACTTCAGACAGTGGCTATTGTAATGAGATCACAGGTGAGATTTCTTTCTGATGACTCTCCTGTTTGTGCAACTAACGCTGTACCGTGGAACAGTGGCCCACCACTGCTGTGTCAGCTAAATCTTCCCACAGTTCCTTCCTTTGTATGGAGGCTTTTTGCTTCACCTTTCTGCCTAGAAGACGTGTAGTTTTATCTGAAAGTTGTCTTGGTGTTGCAGACCGTGTCTTTACTTCCACTTAGCAGCCATTTCTTAATGGTTTTAAATGGTGGAAATTTAAAGCTGGACATATTTTCATGGCCTTTGCATACATCATGTAGTTTAATTTTCAGATTCTTAGACAGCCAGAGAATTGATCAGCTCACAATTTTTAATGGAAAATGTAACAATTTAAGTGATTGTCAGAGTCGATTAAGGCACAATGAGTTTACATAATTCTTAGACATTACAAGTCCCAAAATGTTTGGACTGCCACAATTACAGTTTTAAAGGGCACTGACGCATGTTGTATAAAGAAAGGCTCATTTTAATTTCTGTTTGCTGCAGGGGGTTACCTTTTCACTTCAAAAATCTGCAGAATATATAATTTGCTGAGAGCTGCCCAAATGTTTGCATGTATTTTAAGAATAAAATTAAATGTCAGAAAAAAAGTCGCAGGACGTTTTCTTCAGCTGTGCCCCAGGTCTTTAATACGCCACTGCAGGTTTTGCTCTGCTGCTGCGCTGTCCAGCCCCTCGAGCCTTCCTCTGAGGTCTTGCCTTCTGTTCGCTGGTACTGTTTGTTTCCCACTCCAGGCTCAACTCTGAGCTGCCAACTGCTCGTCCTCTGCTCCTCCCTCCTTCCTCAGTCTCCTACAGTAGCTTCCTGTGTTGGATGACGGCCCAGTGTTTCCAAGCTTAAATAATGTGCATTTCTCTCTTGCATCCCTGCCACTGAAAGAGGAGCAGATTCCTCACCTGGAGACCGAAGAGTCCTTTCAGTCTGTTCCATCCAGGCAAACGCCAGCCTCGTCTTCTGTTTTATTTACCACCTCCCTGAATTATTCAGGACAATTTAGCCTTGCTTCAGTCATTTAGAGAAAACGACAAGCTATATTATAAGCTAGGATACCCTCAAAAACCTGATGAATAATACACTGTAAGAGGAATTAATCTCTTTAAATAAACATTTGTGTGATTCATTTGGAGCATGCACTGGGGGCCACGAAAACAAACATGCCTCAGTGTCTGTTTTCTCAGTAACTATTGCGTCTTCTGTGCAGGAGCGTAGCCTGAGGAGCTGCATTGTTTGGTCAGTGAGGAAGCTCAGATATTAGTTTATGACAGTGGATCAAGCTGCGTGCTGAAAAAAACGTGACTTCTTCCTCTTTTTTATTTTTACCACCTATATGAGTCTCTGTGTGGCTTCTGTGCTAATTAATATGGCATAAGGTATACACTCCCAGAGACGGGGCTCATTGTCTGGGATTCATCAGCTTTATATAGCAAGTTCTGACTTGGTTAGAAATGCATGCAATGGGATTAGATGCATAATTCAACCTCCTTGGTTTTATTATTTCAGGTAAAAGATGAATTCTTTATTACATGCCCTCCAGCTTTGAAACACAAGTCTCCTCCCCAAATAGCTAAAATGTACTGCATGGTCCCATTTCCTTAAAACCTGTCTCCCAGGGAAGCTGTTAAAGAGGCAGCACTCTCCATCTGTCACTCAGCACGAGCAGAGCTGGAAAATTCCTCGGTGGTGATTGTGCCTTGATAAATATGTCATCAGCTGTCCATTTTTTCCTTCCCTGCCATCCAATTTATTTTGCTTGTAATTGATTACTTGCTCCTCTGCACCATGTGAGTTTAATATTACAGTTTGGGATTTTGGAGAGCACTCTGTGAAAACCCCTATTCACTTTGCATTAACTCACAGCTGTGACTCATAAACAAACTCTTGGAAGTGTTCGTAGCGGAAGTGCCGCTGACCTCATTTCCTCACTTCACTAGAAAACTTTTACACTTCTGCCTCCACCATCAACACCGCCATCTTATCTGTGAGTCATTAAACCGCGGCACTCTTTTCTCCAGCAGGTCTGAACTCACAGTACAACTGATGGTTCAATGGTGCTGCGTGTCAGCGCAGAGCAAACACACCGGCTGCTATAAATAGACCTCTAGTCAACCTTGGAGCTTTGTGGGTCACCGGTTTCTTCCATCGATCTTTAGAATAAAAACACTTTCGCCAGACAAGTCAAGTTTCTGTGCTCAGCTCAGAGTGGAGCAGTGCCACATGTATGGAACCAGGTGAAAATGGGACAACAGTGTCATCTCTCCTGATTTAAAGGCTCTCCTTTCGATTGATTTATTCTACACTAAAAGCATATTCTCCTTTAGACTGTCCGCTAGCACTTGACGCTAACTGCTTGGGGAGGCCTCCACTTGAATGGCCACTCTCAAGGGTGAGCTGATTGTGAGCTGAAGGCCAGGTGTGACAAAATTTAAACCATCCAATCAAAGGACAGTGGGTTACCAACATCGTGACCTGGACGATAAGAATCATAAGTGTAAAGTGCTGAGCTGGTGAAAAGCTTAGAAGAGAGCTCAGTGGTCCTTTGAGCCAGGGAGTAATAGGATTGGCTATACCGCATATATCAAAGTAATCTGAGAACAGAAAGAAATATGATTGATGCAATCTTCTGAGGGTCCCTCTCCAGGGTGAAAAAAAAAACCTCTTTTTGCTATCAAGTACTGCAACAAGGTTTTTGTTGTGTTTTCTTTAATTCATTTCTCCTCGTCAAAAAACTTTCTGTGGAGACTTAACATGTCCCAGAACTCTGTCCTGCCTCCTTTCAGCACTTTGGTAACAGGCCATTTTGCACTTTTCATTGCTATCACTGCAAGCTGCTGCCTGCTGATGTTGGGCTTTTATTGCCATTTTATATGTGAAGGTTGCAAGTTTTGTAAACTAAAAAGGTAATACAAAAAATACAGATGTACTTTTAGATTTCTGCCAGTTTATGGTACAGCAATCAACACAAGGCCTTTTCACTCACCCTTATCCGAATGGATTCAGTTCACATAAGATATCTAAAGAATTAAGTGTTTGAAGGTTTCTATGAAATAATCAGCAGGAATAATAACCATGGGAGCTGAAAAACCACTAACGAGCTGTGATAACTGTTTCTTTTCCATTACTTCTGAGGTGCTCCTTTCTTCCATCTTTTTCATACTGTGCTGTTTTTCCAACACTACACAAGCTACAGATGCATGTGCACTGTTAAAGACCATCTGCTTCAAAACCACTTCTTTTTGCCTCTCCCTCCTCTATTTGCAGGTATCTTTCATCCCTTGCACTGAATTAATGCAGCTCCCACAGCACTCTGAGCAGACTGAGGCGGCAGTGTCTGCCTGTGGGAGGCTGCTTGGCCGCTGGATTCAAGAATGAGTGGATGCGGACCAGAGCCACCTGCCAACAGATACCAGTAAAAAATGGACCAACTTTGATTTCAACTTTACTACTGAAATCATATAAATCCTCAAAGTGTTTACCTGGAAAGTGCCAACAAACACCATATGTTACAGACACTTTCTTTTTCTGCCATGCACTGATGAGAAAGTCAGCATTAAAGATAACGCAAAAGCAAAAAAACAACTCATAAATCAGAAACTGGCAATTGATTCTCAACAGTAAGTTATGTAGGTATGGTGTACACCCTGAGAGGGGCCTTTTTGGAAATATAAATTGAGAATTGTGATAGCCATTTCAAGTAAAAATACTATTTGATGTTGCTTTGTTCAATGACGAGTGGCAAACAAGCTTTCGCGTGCATTACCGCCATCTTCTGGTGGTAGCAACACATTACTAACCGCTGCTGATACAAACAAGGGGAATATGACGATGATAGTTGCATAAACTCCTCATTTCAGTATTTTGGCAGGGTCTATCGGGGTATATCCTTCTGGCACGGCCTTAGAAGCTGGATTTTACTCAGCTGGCTATTGTATTCTAATCAGATAATATTAGCTCGGATGGCGGCTCAGCGTTAGCATCACCCAAAGGTCACAAGCCGTTTAAAGGGAGGATGGCTCCAAGGCTGTTTAGGTTAAGAGGCAGTGTGGATATGAAGATGGAAGACTGCTGATAAGAAGAAAAATGGAGGAGGAGGAATGGTGCTTGATGGTTCACCATGTGATTGAAAATAGATCAGGAATTAACCCTTATAAAGGCTTCTGCAAACTGTGTTATATAAGCAAAGCAAATGACTAAATATTTCACAACATTTTTCCCAATACACTACAGTGCTATTTTTTCTGTGCAAACTCAAGAACTTCTGGTAGTTATAGAAGGAAAGTGACTTGGTATTTGCATGTCTTTATGTGCAAGCTGAACCGCTACTTTGGCAACAAGTGAGAGATGCTTGATATTCAAAGCAATTTAAGAAGTATTCCTTCACTCACACATCTTTATGAAAACACACTTGATGGAAACCGCTGAAAAAATTATGAGGCTGTCAGTTTAGATACTATCTCAATTTCATTTAATGCACTTTCACAAACATTGTATTGGGCCAATTACGGCAAAACGTTCCTGACAGTAAACACAGTGCAGCGTGCAGAAGGTGCTCATTCACATGAAAACAGACGATGCACCTGCCTCCGCTCAAGGCATTTGGCTGAAACGACAAAAGAAATCCCCGAACTGGGCCTTCGATCCAAATGGAAATTAACTCTCTATGATGTGGATGCTGTGTGCAACAGTGGAGCGCGGGAATCAGAGGAGATTATGAGGGTTGCTTGCCTTATCATCCTATGTTTACAAGGAGAGAGGCACTCATTTTGTATGCTGTCGATTGAAGGGCATAAAAACTGACAGAATGGATAGACAACCCAGCACTCCACTCAGGGGCCTAAATTTACCCTGAAACTATTGACAAGGAAACACTTGTAAAGAATAATAATAGCCATAGGCATCGCAATACTCCTCAATGGCAACTAGTGTTTTATAAAATAAAAAAAGAGGCTTATTTCTGATGCCAATATTTTCCTACAAATCAAGAGAACCATTTTACTGTAGTGCTCAGCAATGTCACAAAGACATCCGGTGATCTTGGAATGTATTTGGCTAAAGCCCTTTGTCTCCTCCACAGTCCCAGCCTTCCTCTTCTGTGGAATAAAAATACGGAAAATAATAAAACTATTTATTGAGCAGCCAATCATGTCTCTTGATTTTTGTGTCTTGTGTTTTTCTGACAGTTAAGCTTCGTCCTTGCTTCTTCAGTGACTTCCAGAGGGCTATGCCCGTGTTTGATGTCTTTCATGTCTGACGCTGCTGTAATTACGGGGGCGTGAACTAAAAAGGGCAGTTTGGGCCTCAAGGCACATTGGCCTCATAACAGCCATTAGATGTGTATCTAATGACATGAAAACATGGCAGTGAGCTCGTGGACATGCCCTGATGTGACAACATGCAAAGTATGCATTCTTGTGTTAACAGTAGATTTTTAAGTCGTCATCCTAAAACCATAAGCAAACACGCAGATGATAGTGGTGCAAAATGATAGTGAACATCAGTAAAGTGAACATGAGTAATCAGAGATTTCAGTCCATAGAAAACCTCCTGACCGCTTATATAAAATGAATGAATGGTCATGTGCTTCGTTCTTCAAAAAGGAGAAAAATGCAATAATTTTCTACTAAATGCTGATAAAAAGAATTTTTCTAACAATGCACATTTGTAAGTATCTTATTTGTTGGTGCTGTTGGTTTTAAAGTGCAGCACTGCAAAGACTCGGGTTAATGGATGGATGGATGTTTTTATAATGGCTGCCTAAATAGGGCAGCTCGACAACATTTTTCACATTCATCTATTCATGAGCCGTTCTGGACTTTCTTGATGAAGCATTTTCAGAGTTTCATAGTTCGAACCAGATGTATCGGTCTGGGCTGAATTCTTCAAAGAAATCTAAAAGGTTCTTTAACTTAAAAACCACACAGGGATGTTAAATATTTTATTGAAAAGGAAAAAAACAAAACAATCATTGCTGCTGTAATTAACCTTCATTTTCATAATGGGCTCAAGTCAAGCATACTGAAAAGTAGGTGCTCCATGAACTCCAGTCAGAGCTCCTACGTTCATTATATCCACACAGGAAAATACCAAGATCCCATTTAGAATTTGAGATTTGGGGGTAAAACCACACTTCCCTCTTTTTGCCTAAAAGCCAAGGTAGAAAGCTGACACAAACACATCTCTTCAAGTTGGGGCTGCTGCAACAAAGCATGTTGGTCTATGAGTTTGAATATAAATCCACCCCACAGGAGACACTCCATACGACACGGCACAGGCCATGCCGGGAGAAGGACTCAAATGAGATACTATATGTTCTCCAAGGCTTTTACAGGCTGTCTCATCTTGAGGACATTTGACAGCAAACGCAGACAATAATGCATTGCACCCATTCACAAACATGCACAACAGCGTACTCCTACACACAATAATAATAATTTGGCCAGGTCTTTTCAGAGACAAGCAGAAAGTACACTCTTCTAAAGCTGTTTAATCTTTGAGCTGTGGAAGTAAGGTAATAGTGTACAGCACGCTTACTGTTATTTCATCATGTTCAACACCATGCCCACTCCTCAGAGAATGAGCACATAGTTGCCCTGGATTGCCCAGGAGACGTCACCAGTACAATACATGCAATACATGTGTTTCATTCAGTGGAGATCAATTATGAATTTAAACAGCTGGACTTTTTAATATTATTATTCCGATAGTTAACCGGAAACTGTCCTTGATAACTATTGCTGTAATTGCTGAAGTTAAGCCCAGTATCACGCCTGTCAGTCCACTAGAGGATATTGTGTCAGTGTCACGGTGTGCCTTGCCTAGGTGTGAAAAGTACATGCATGCATGAGCAGGGTCATGTGACAAAGTACAAAGACTCATAAAGTCGGCATAGGAAGGAGGTCTGGGTGGTTGGCTGGAACAAACACAGTAATTTCACCCAGTCAACCAATGTTCGAATCAATGGACAAACAAAAATCCACAAGTTAAGTATATAACATAACTTGTTTAACTTGCGTACCATACTTTAAGTGACTTCAGAGTTGTACTTACAGTTACTTATTATAAACCAAACCATGATCTTCTCCAAACCCAAACCAAGTGGTTTTGCTGTTCAAACTTTACCAAATTGCGACTGTGTCGCATTTAACCATGATCTCTTCCGAACCACGTGGTTTTTAGTTGCCCAAACGCCTTACTTTTCATGCCTCGCTGAGGCTAAATGTGACCCTGCCTCAGCGTGGTCTAGTGGATGGATGGGTGTATTACACACTTTGTAGCGATGCCTGGTTAAATAGTTGCAATTACTGAGTGTTGTTCTGTACACTCAAATAACATTAGGTAGATATTGGAATGTAAATAAATCCGCAGCGAATGAAACCTGCATTATTTTTGGAAAATAATACCTTCGGGCTCTCTGGTTCATTTTTGGGACAGCTCTGTTCTAACATTACTCCTGATTTTTGGAGGCCTCTTTTTGATATAAAGTTTGCACCTAACTAAACTTTTGCTGCTTATCTCTTTTTCTTGTCAATCATGATGCCTTGAGCAAAATGATATAACAGGCACTTGTCACACAGAGTGTGCATGACAAGAACTCCGAAAGATATTCAACCATTTACTCTGCAGGAAATGGAAGCTTATTTTCCTTCTCTTCTGTAATTTGTTAATGTCTGATCTTCAGGCGAAAATTGGCATATTACATGTCAGTATTGCTCATTGCCGCCTTGGCGACCCATGATTCACAGCTGAGTCATGCAACATGAGCTGTGAGGGTTATTCAACTGTTCCTGGATGAGTTCAAGCAGTGAGATGTGTTATATTTTCTCCTCATTAGTATACACTGTTGAGGGAACTGAGAAGAAGTGCCTGAAACCCCTAGTGGTGATGTCCAAGGGGTTACAGAGAGTGGGCTGAAAATACGTTTTTTTCTTAGTTAGCCTCGGAGAGAAAAATACCTCCAGTTTTCCAGAGGCTCGATAATGATCCAGGTGCAGAGCGTGTATGTCCTTTTCCCAGTGGCTAAATATTGACTGTGCTCAGTAGCAGCAGATGGGCTGAACGGTGAATGCCGGCTGTGCTGGAAGGATTGAGTGAGTGTACGAGCGACATCTGGTCCTTCCTGTGCCCAGTGGACCTGGTTCCTACATCAAGCTGCCTCATTAGAACTAGCTGGGGCTTTAGGAGCATTCTGTCACTCAAGCCGCCGCTCCAGTGCTCCCCATCAAATCCCTCATTTGCCACTGGGCCAAGACTGAAGGACCATATAATATGTTGTGTCGACAGGTTTTGCACATCCCTCGCTTTCTCTGCATTCTGCCGGGGTCACCTATTTGCACTTTGGGTGAGTTTATTTTGCCAGGAGAGAATTATGATGTGGTTGCTGTCCAAAATGTCCGCATTCAACCTCAGCTCACAGCTGGCTTTCAGCAAAGCTTCATGACCAGTATGATGTAGCTTTTTAACTGACACTGAAAATAGATGTCCCTACTTGCTGGTTTCAACATAGAATATTGTTAAGGATACACTTCAGTCAGTCCCTGTATGAATTTGTAGTTTTGCTATCGTATGAATGCACAGGAAACTTTAACTGTTCATGTCTTATTACTGAAAGACCAAAAGGTCATGTAACTGATGTAAATCTGATCTGTAACATGCCAGTTTTTTGCATTGAGAAAACAAACTAGGAACCAGTGATGAGCCCAGATCAATTAAAATCAAATCTCTGCTTTAACTTGCAAATTCAAATCTGTTACTACTTATGGAACTGCTTTTGCCAGTGTCAGCTTTTCAGGCGGACTTACTTTAATGATTATTCTTATCTAGAGCTTAGTATCACTCACAAATTGTGACTGTAGACTGCAATTTCTGTAAAGATTATTTTTGATCTTGCTTAGACTTGCTTTTTATTTTTGTGTCCCTTGCCTGGAATAATCACTTTCTCTGAATCTGTGTAAGTAAACGTCCCGTTTCCTGAACACCTGCCTCTGTGTTGTGCGCTTAGGTCTTTCCTCTTGTTGAAATTGGTTGTTTTTGTAGCTAGATATTCCCTAAATGCCTCACATGGTAACTTTAGATGCTAGTTAGCCGACTGCACACAGAGAAATCTTCTTTTACAACAGTGCACACAACTCAAACAGCTGCGTGGCCAAAAAAATTGTTTGAAAAGGGTCATATAAGGCATCCTAATGGAGGAAATTGAAAACAAGTGATTTTTATGTTTGTCGACGGGCTGCCCATTAAAGGATATGTATAGTAAATTCTGTGGCTGTCTGACATTTGATACTGAATGACAACTCTAAACAGTCAAAGTTTGTCTTTTAATGCCTTAACCACTTGAACGCCAAGCATACAGTGCACACGACTGTCCATTCCTTAATACTCCACTAAAAAGGTCATGTGACTGATGTATATTAGTTAATTGTAAAACAAGCTCATGAGTTCCATTTGAACACAGCATAAGTTCCCAGTTATTTCTGAGATCACTGCTTGGCAGTGGTAATGGGAGGGTTGATGTTAGCATAAATAGAGGTCCTGCACTGTTTTTTTTGGACAGGTTGTTTGGATTTTTTTTAAACAATCATACTGTCTGACGATCAAAAATCAAAACATTGTTGCTTTTTATTAGCAAACGCAAAAAAGTTGCAACACTCACTAACCAGATTTGGGGTTTTATTAATCAGCAAAAAGATCCTGTCAGACTGTTCAGTGGTGTTCACAGGGGATGGATCCCCTGATTTCCACTCTAAGTAAAGTGTCATCTATTCCTCTGATGGCTGTGAAGAGCGGTCCTCTCAGAGCAGTATGTGGCCCTCTCCTCTGCTGGTAGAAGCGGCTGGACTGGACTCCACTTCAGCAGCTCAGTTCGCTTCTCCCCAGGGCTGCAATCATCTGCGGCAGCATCTACTTATCACAGAGGGCTGTTTGGAATACCACACCATGTTTAATGGCAAGCTGCCATATGATGAATATCATAATCCACAACACAAGCAGTGCTACCCACTCTGTGTCCCGTCTCAGAGTGATGTCTTGCTGGTTTCACCACAGAAAGCGTCCTTCCTGTGGGCCCTCGATCCTAGCATACAAATTGCCCAGGGAAATACGGGAAAAGTGAAAAAAACTGAGGCGCAGAAGCCAAATAGGCTGGATGAAAATTCTGTTTCAATGTTACCAATACAGCACAGGCTGTCTGCAACACTACACAGTAAAAAGCATTGTGCACAATATTCTGAATGCTACGAGATCCCTGAAATCAATCATTAGTAACCAATACAATTCATTGGGAGTGTACTTTATTTTTGGACTTTCTGTGAAATGAATAGAATTGTCAAGGTGTGACAGAGCAGGTAGGTAATTCGCTGTAAGCCTCAAACTGGCTGGAGCAATGAGAAGGTGTGGCACATTTTCTCATTTCAGTCCACAACTTCAATCAGGATGCTGAACAGTTAAATAGTTTTTTTTTCTTTAAGGCTATAGAGGGGGTGGACACACTCAAAGAAACAACTGTGCAATATCAATCAATGCAATTCAATAGCCCTGCCATGAACATCACCTTTGAAAATAGTGTGTGTCAGAGAGCTTTTAATTCAGCAAACACAGTTTTGCTTTTTAGCTTGGGTCCCAGTGGTGGGAAAGATTGTGCTTTGATTCCATTTAATCTTGCTCATATCTTACTAATGTTGTTTACAACCACTCTTGCACGCTGTTCTTAGCAGTGGGCCTGCAAAGCCTGCTGACACCACTGTAGGGCTTCAAGACTGATGCAGTGATACAAGAGGCATGTGCCATTACTCAAAATTATTATTCCCTCCCTATTTAAATAGAACACATTTTAATATGTCCATGTACCTTCAAACAGCTGACTCTTGACCAGGTCATAACATTATATGTTCTCACCTACCTTTCAAAATAAAGAAAATTAACATCTTAGCTGTCACTGTGGGTTCTCTCGGCTGAACGTACAACAAGCCACCAAAGTACAATTTTCCGACTTGTTTATTCTGCACTGTGACGTGCAGGGAGAAGCTAAAACCTTAGTGATTAAGTATTCCAAGTTTTGTCACTTGAACAACATCAGCACCTGACTTACACGCATTTTGGTGACCACTGGTACACGCGCATCTGCGATTTCACCATAGACTTAAGCAGAGAGCTCACATCACATTTTGTCAGACTTGGGAAAGCAGCAACAGAGACCCTTTAAGTGCTTTAGAAAGTCTACGGTAATCAAGCAGTGAGCATGATGAGATGTTTTCAGTGACGTTTGCATTTCAGAGGCGCAACCAGGTGTTTTTTTTTTTACGTTCATGGGGTTGTGCAATGAGAATTTGTTCCACAGTGTCAGATTGTCAACACCGATATCTACTATGACGCTCTGAGGGAAAACATTCAGAGAAAACAACCTGAACTGTGCTGTGATGGCACTCGGGTTCTCCAATGTGACGACTTTCAAGCTCACAGTGTATTGAAAACACAAACGTTTCACACCCGCAACAACACAATCGTCTCCTCCCAACAACCCTGTTCACCGGATTTTACTGTTACTTTTTTCTGTTCCCAAAACTTTTACACTAAATTTGATGTGCCCCCCTCTGGCAAGTTACCGGTCCAAAGTGAAATTACATATGTTTAAAGTCCAGTAGTCACAAGAAACGTAGACCTCTTGATCAGGATCTGGGTTAGATGCTGATCAAGAGGCAAAACGTTGAAGGTTATATTTCTATTCTTCCTCCATTTAAGGACAGAGAGGAGAACTCTCTGTTCTTAACTCTATCTCTTTTTATAAGACTGGATAAAACCTGAGTAGCTTATATGAATAATGCAGCTACATCTAAAGCAGTGTAAGAGAAAAGAGCAAAATGTCTGGGATAAATATGTTTTAAAGCATAGAATTTATCTAAATTTCAATCAGTACAATCAGTATCAAGTGAAAAGAAGCATGGTTGCATGACTTAATAGTCATTTTAGCAGCATTTCTTTAGCAGCATTTTTTTTAACCAATAAAGTTGATTTAGATTAAAGAGTAGAAGAAAGTGGATTTATTACACAAGAGTATTTTACACATTTCTATGATGTGGAAGACTAACTCCAACAATGGTCCTATGTATAGCTAAACATGCTTGAAACACATTCAGCACAAACCTCTCGAAGAAGCTCTTAAAAATGGAGGACTCATCAGATAATGTACAGTTTCTAAACAATGGGGCATTGTTGCATGTTTTTCCCACTCTGGCTTCTTTTCAGTGTAGCTTTGAGACTGCTGTCCAGAAATATGGCAATTATAATTACACATGTTGATGTGAATTTTTCCATTGAATATATTGAAATATTTATGATTAACTTTAATTATTGTAAATTATTTATTTATTTCAATGCATTTTTTAAATCACTTTTGCCTCATTTATTATCATGCATCTGTATGTGTGGTGCACATCGATGTAAAACAGCCAGCTGCGAGTGACAAAATCTTTTGAGATGAAGAAGCTCAGTGGATCAACATATGACAAAAAAATAAGAAAAGAAACATCACATGGCCGGTGGTGTTCCATCCATTTAATTCAACGTTGTCCCAGGAGCTGCAGGGCAGCTGCTGCATGGATGCACGATCTTCTGGGGTGCTAAGATGCATCTGGGCACTATATTAACAGGGAGAGGGCTCCTGCCTGATGGAATATTGATAAAATGTTTTTTGTTTGCTGCACATTGCTCAGAGAGTTGACGGCTCGCTGCACTAAATCATAAAGCCCACTTGGGCGTACTGTAGAGCCAATAACCAGTTCTTTTTTTCTATTCTGGGAATGCACTCAGTTTCTGGGAGGTCGTCCAGTGAGGCAACATGGGTGTTGAAAAACTCTCAGAGCAGTTCTACTCTGTGGTGCATTGTCTACTATGTTGAATCCTTTTAGAAGAAAATGTTTTTATTCTCTTACTTAATATAATCAATAACTCCTAAAACAGCCCATTAGAGCAGGGGTCTCCAACTTTTTTTTTACAAAATGAAAGTATCTGAGGGCTACTCATGTTTAATAACATTTATTCACAGAGCTGAACCCAAACCAGCTGAATAAGCTTTGTTAATGTGACCAATAACAATTTACAACCAATAACAACAACAATTCTGGATCTAAAATTACACAGATGTTCCCTAAATGCCTACTGTCGGGCACTCAACCTTGTGTGGTCAAACTGGTCGGTCAAATAAAGCATTGTAATGTAAGATATAACAGGAAAATTCAGTGTTTCCCCTTCAATTGGGACTCCCTGCCCCTCCTGAAATACAAAACCTAGTATATGGATGGACCCTGTGTGAAACTGGAGGGCTTTTAAGTTGAAAAGTCGCAGTGTTCATCTTACCTGCGGTGTAACATTGATCCCTCACTCACTCAGTGACAGAGACTCTCTTTATAGCTCTGGCTCATCTGTTCCGATCCAGCCAAAAATATTATATTTATGTTATTTACTTAATTTATGAGCACCTGTTGGTTTTTTTTTCAGCTCAGTGCAGAGTCTGTGCTGCGTTTTTGTCCTCTGATCTCTGTGTTTCATCAAGGGGCGGAGCTCAATCTCCGCTGCACTGACACAGAGTGGAGCAGACACAGTTGAAGGGAGCAAAGGGAAATTGTCCAATTGTTAATCAATTGCATTGATAGTGTCATGCTTTCAGACAGGTTAAAAAATAAATACGTAAATAAATGCTGAAATGGATCGTCAAATAAACTCGGGCAGACGTTGAGTAGTAGCTACATCGTCGTGGGCTACTGGTAGTTCACGAACTACGGGTTGGAGACCACTGCATCGGAGGATATTGTGTCAGTGTCACGTTTTGGTTAGTTTTGGGCACCAAAACTACTGGACTAGGGTTAGAAAAAGATTGTGGTTTGCGTATGTTCCAAACGTCAGTTACTTAATGTACCTTACATAAGATAGATGCATTATACTATGCAAGTAACTTATTTACGTTACTGAAAAGAAATCCACGTTAGCTTCTGTTTTCGAACAGACTCAAACACCGGCCGTCCTGTGTTTCACTCTTTGTTCTTTGTCACATTGTCCTCCTTCTGTAGCAGTCAACCATGCGCGTACTTTTTATGTCGAGGTGAGGCAAAACGTGACACTGGCACGGTATCCTCTTGTGGACTGACGGGTGTATTACACGCAGTGGTATGACACTGGGCTGGATGATATGTATGATGTTGATTCAGAACACTGTATCTAAGTCCTCATTGTACAAACACTACATGTAGGCTACATTAAAAGTATTGTACTGTCTCTTCTTCTGCACTTCCTGCTCTCATTCCTATATCATGTAGTATGTGAGTAAGTTGGGAGTCAGTCTTGATTTGTGCTATGTCCCTCTACCTCGATACCACCAGGACAATCTCTGTAAATGTTACTGCATTTGCTAAATGAAGTGATCCTGGCTTTGACACTCACTATCGGTGTATGCTCATGCCATGAAAGGCAGATATCAGAAAAAAGCCGTAGATATGTCCCCCCAAAAACTCAGTTATTTGACAGTTATTGTAAATGCTTGTAGTTCTCCGTGAGAGCTAGTGACATGTATCTTCGGTGTGAATGAAATGTTTTTCTCTGCATGGTGACAGGTGGGTAGAGCATGCTGGAGCTCTGGCAGGCTGTGCACCAGCCACAGCAGCAGCGGTGGCAGCTCCAGCATTGAGGCTGAGAGCAGGAGACGGCCTGCCAGGGGAGGTGATGATGCCAAAAGCTCTTGTATCATTACAAAGCCTCTCTTTCCACTATAAATTATACACCAGGTCTTTAAATCTTAACTCTGGCATTTCCAAGCGGTTTAGATGCTGCCTGAGTGAATTGCCATGCTCGTTTTTAACAGACATTCAGCCATTTAGAACACAAATATTTTCGTACAATGTTGTAATTTGCTAAAAATAAACTAATAGGAAACCCTGGGGAATCCTTACATTATTAATCATGGCATATGCTTGGATAATTCTTTGTACAGGTGGGTGTTCATTAGCTAGAAATTATACAAGTGTCAGTGAGTAATAAAACCAAGCGCATACTATGACGCATACAGGGTATGAATAGCTGCTTTTGAATCCATTTGCTAATTAAAATCAACCAAACACCGTGATGCAGAGGCGATGCTGAGGTATGTTTAGTTGGTTTGCATCCTGACAACTCATTGAGGAGAAGATTCCCCCCCAAAGATAACAGAGGTCCCTGATCGAAGTGACGTGTTTGCCCGTGCTCCCTGATTGCCGGACTGCACATCGAGATGGTATCTTGAATGGCAGAGCATGGGAGGGCTGTGGTGTGTTTTATTTATAGAGCACAATGAGCCTAATTGGTAAATTGGTCTAATGATTGATTCGCTATCGAGTTTGGTGTCGTCTGTCACGACTCCGCAGTGAGGGATGTCTTGAAATAGCAGGGATGACAGCGAGAAGAGAGATGGAGCCAATACTTTTCCCTGAGCGCGTGATCCTCCGATTAACTGTCCGGAGTCTCCCTGAGAGTTCAGCCCACTGTAAGCAATTAGACACATCAAGGTTATATCTCAGTCTCGCTGTCACCAGGCTGTATTAAAGTCTCATGAGGAAGGTTTTCTGTTTCAACACCCACTGAATAGGATCTTAGATTTTTATTGGAAGATTTTTTTATTACCTCTGTTTTTGATCCATTACCTCATCCAGTAAGTGATCTGAGCTCATTTTAAAATGTGGTGGGTAATGATAGGATGTAGCAGCTTCATTCTACATTTAAAAAGGTATAAAGAGAAGATCCTCAGGGCACTGATGATCCTAATCTGTCTCGCAGAAAGTGCAAATGAATCAGATCTATCAAAGCACGGCATTACACGGCCTTGTACAGTTTTCTTTTTCCATGTCGGTGTAATTAAGCATGTCCATCCATCCTCTTAAAGTTCCCTGTGCAGCTGGAGTCTGGTCAAATTCCTGAATTTAATACCCGTATATGTCCGTTGGTCATAGCAATCAAATTTTTCCATATAAGTGTTGTTTCACCAAATGGGGTTATTCCTCTCAATGGTAGAGAGCAGCCCATTACTAGATTTGATAAGCACAAATAAATCAAGACTTTATGCATAACTGTATTACAGCTCATGCAGGGGACTTAGCTCAGGGGCCTATCTGCATCCTGGCTTCAGGTTTGAAATTCAATTACCCGCTGCCCTGGGTAGCTGCTTGCTGGAAGCAAATCATGGATCTGAGGTAAGGTTTAATGGATTTGAAATATAATTTAGCTCTGGCTTGGCTCCTTAGAGACAGGTCACCATTACCTATAACCACATTAGAGGTAATCAAAGATTCTCCTGAATTCGTTACCTCGGCTTCCAGCGTGCACCTTTGAGTGTTCTATTTTTTCTCCATCTCCGATGCATTCAAAGGGCAAGTTATGTCTCGTCATAAATCATGGATTTAATGTAGATTTATAGTGAGGCGACTACAGCATTATTCCTTTGTGGCAGTTTACAGTGACAGATCTATCAATGTGATTGTATCAAGGACCAGATTAATTAATAGCAAACCTCAGAATTATTTTCTGACAATTTCATCTGGCTCAGTCTCGCTGTTCTGTATTTCTTTACAACATCTTCAAGCTCTCAGGCTGGAGGCTCTCGGCTGATGTAACGCACCTAATACACTCTGGCTCAAGGTACCTGCTGCTCTTTTACTCTAATTGCAGATTGTAGCTTATTGCTTGGCCTTTCTTCCAAAAGATCCTTTTTTCCCTCTCAATAGGCAGAGCCTCCCCTTCCTCAGACACCTGTTATTAATTCTCTCCTGTTTAATCAGAGACCTGGGAGGTACCAGCCATTCCTCAGGCTGTGAGGATGACAAATGAATTGCCAGGTTAGAAAAATGGACTCAAATTCATCCTCTCCTGGAATTTGTGTTCACATCCACGCATTGTTCTTCCTCGAGGATAATGGATGGCATGGGGCGGATTTTGAAGGTGCGGCACAGAATTCCAATAAATAGTTAATGTTGCAAAAAGTCACCCATTATAGCTCTCTGGCACTTTGGTGGTTTGGAAATAGCTTACTGCAGCTAGCACGGTAAAGTCAGTATGGTGGGAAACAATCTGAAGAATTTATGGTCAAAATATGTATCCTTTTTTTTTTTTTTTTTTTCCCATTTAAAGCTTTCTTTTGCATATAAATAGGACTGATTCTAATAAGATTTTCAATCCTTTTGCTTTGCCGTCTTTTCTCCATCAGAAAAGCCACCTGGAAATGTCACTGCTGCTGTCTCCCATACAAATACAATCCCTCCTTGATGGAGCATGTGAGAACAGGACAGCCAGAGCTCACATTTCAGATGTACTGTACTGCAACATTTCCATAAAGGGATGTTAAAGGTTTCATATTCAATTAATTCATGTCAAGCAAACCGTGAAATTTGTTTTTTTTTCTTTATTGGTTTATGAGAGGGAAAAAGTGTTTCTGCGATCATCCGTGAGGTCGTCTGTCCTGTAATTTGATAGCTAGCTTTTCATTTATATTGTCTTGCATCAGTGTTCTTAATTCATTAAAGATTAATATAACTTGTTAGTATTACTCATTGAATCAATGAATACTCTGAAAGCAATGAATATGAATGGAGACAGAGCATGTGCCCAGGCTTACACTAGTAAGTGAGCGGTTCCATGGATTGAAGTTTTTGAGGGTACAAAAGTATTTACTCAGCGTTGCATCATCAAAAAGGAGCAGTAACTCTACTAAATCCTTGAATGGTAGCTCTTTTAAGTGTCTGAGAAGGGGAAGGCATGTTTTTTCTCTTGTCAACTGGCATTCGGCACAGGCCAGAAAGGAGGTGACCTTGCTCCTGCCAGGCGCTGTGATGGGCCGACTCCAGCCTTAGAACTGCTCCCCGCTGTCTCCTATAGCTTTAGACAAGCTTTGTGAAATGATGTTAGCTACAGTTGTGGTTTTAAAAAGATTTGCTTACTGTTGCTGCCTGTGTGAGAAAGATATTTAATCTCATACCTTGGTATAAAATATGTAGCTTTGGGCACATATAGCTCTGTTCTGGGTTAATAAAACAACAAGCAGCATAAATCTGCCTATTGACATGACATTACTGTCTCTCCTGGTGTTTTCCTTTTATAATACAACAGACTATTAATTTTAAGAACCCATGAAGCAGAATGCATTCATATATCATTCATATACTGTACATTCTAGCATATAATACAAGTACATTGTTTTTTGTTGGTCTTGATTACCTTCGACAAAGAGGTTGTTTGTTTTTCTTATGATGCACACTTCAAATTGTGTGTTAAAAAAATGACATTTATTTGCCCTGCAAAATATATTTTCTGTTATGAATTTTAGAACATTTTGAATTGAGATTTCAGCAGCTGTCTAATGAGCATAACATCCATTTTGTATCACTGCAAATTATGTTTCTCAAAACCCGAGTAAAGACAGAATATCTATCGTTTTAAAATATTGACTATTCCAACAGATTGAATGTCAGCGTGAAACTGAAGAAAACTATTTGCCACCTCTCCTTTTTAAAAAAAAACAAAAAAACTGATGGTTTATGGGTAAATATCTGTGATCGACTGAAAATTCAGGTGGTTTTAAAAAGGATATGTGGCTTTCAGGAATACAAATAAAAAGAAAAAAGCCAGCACAAAAAACATCTCAGTTTCTCCGACTTAACTAACAGTTATTGACAAATAGAGAAATCAACATCCACAGCTTGTGTTTTCTGTCAACTACTGTTTATTACAAATAACTGCCTGATAGCTCGGCACCACATATAATCATGAATAAGGCAATGACCATTTAAATGGGTGAAAACAAGGATGGTGTGTTCTGAATCCTGTGCAGATCCTGCTGTTTTAACATAAAAACAGCTGCCATCAATGGACCCACTCTATTCTGTTTCATGTGGCAGACAACAGGGTCTGATAATGTGACACTGCCAAAGCATCGTGCTGAATTTCAGAAGTTCCAGAAGTCATTCAGAGTCCTTGCTCGCATAAGTCGTTGCATTGATTGCTTGACTGCTGTCTAGAATTTATGCACATAGAGCACAATATATTACCGAACATAAAACGAGGGATATGGATATATGGGAACATTTTAGCAGCCCCGCAAATACAAATGACACGCTGTGTTTCTCATGTTGCAACCAGCAGACGTTGGCATGCGTTTCAAAATCAAGACCTGACAAGTAGCCCTCTTGCCTCTCCTGCTCTTCTGGTACAGTAGTAAAATTGGATTTCTCTCGCCTTTGATGTGGCACAGTGAGCGTAAGAGTCAGTCATCAGGTGTAAGAATGAACAGAAACCCTCAGCCGCTGCAGGTCATAAAGGTCTCAGTCGTTCCTCAACGTCTCTCTGGAATTCTAAGACGGCAGCCTGCTCGAGGCATAAATCAAAGCCCACAACCGTCATTCTGGAAACCTAATACCATTATCAGTGTAACTGAAGCTGACGGGAAAAAAACGGCTAATTAATTGATTTTTCTTTTTTCTTTTTAATGAGCTCAAGTGTTAAGTCACTTTTAAGCTTCTGGCTGAAACAAGATAACATTCTGTATTAGAAAGGAGCTTGACTTTCCCTTTTTAATGAGACTAAAGGTCTGGGAACCTCATTTAACAAACTACAACTAAGAAAGCAAATATCTGATGGAGGGAGAGTGTTGTAAAAAGACAAATAAAGAAGAGAAAATAAGCATTTGGGTAGGATGAGAGAGTGTGGGATTTTCAGTGACTTCAAAGCGCGGTTCCATCAGAGCCATCCATATTGTGAGGAAGCAGCCCACGGTCAGGTGTTAATCAGGCTGCTTTGTGTTGCATCTACTAGGGTTGGTGGATAATCACGATGGCCTCGTGGGCTGGTGAGCAAGGCCTGTGTGGTTGTCTATCTTCTAGCTACTTGATCACTGTAGGAGGACGGCGCTGAGGCAGAGTGGGAGAAATAATCGATGCCACAAGGCTATAAACAAATAATTACAGGGATGGAGAAATGTCAGAATTTCTCAGATTTAAAGAAAGGTCTGCTGAAGGCCCGGATAAATAATGGAAAATAAATCAGTGTGAGAAACAGAGGTTTAGCAAGTCACTTAGTTATTGACCTCATGGTTTTTATATCTGCAGTGGCTGATACTTCTATCAGTAATTCCTGCACTGTGTTGGGCAGCCTTAAAAGAAACAGTGAGCCGAGGAAAAAAAAGAGCTTCTCTGTGCAGCTGACAGAACTGTGAACAGATCAGGGGCCAAGCCACCAGTAGATTCAAACATGGCCAGGCTCAGTCAGTGCTGTCACTACTTTTAGAAGAACGACTGGAGCCCCGAGACTCTGAAACCTTAAATACAGTGAGAAACGCCAGGAAGATTGAAGCAATTTATCCCAGACTTGTATTGTTTTATGAGGTAACACTGAGCCCTTGGATTTGGCTCCACGCTGATGGAGGTCATTGATGCATTGCAGCAGCAAGCAGCCAGGTGGACATATTCAGCAGGCAAGAAAAGGTTGTATTTATGACAAATAAGTACAAATTGTTGTTTCTCAGACAAAGATGTTTAAAATAAAAACAGCTCCATGAATCTATCTATAAGGTGCAGCTGAATCGTGTATTTCAAGAAAGCGATACAACAGATTTAATATCCTGTTCAAACAATAATCCAGTGAAAATTGCTCAGTAATGCTATATTATCTTACTGTATGTCCTTATCTAAGGACTCCTGCAAACTTCATATAAATCAATTCAAAAGATTATCTTTCATTAAAAACATTAAGAAGACACGAGTCTGTCACCAGCCATCGATCCTTCAACACAAAGAGCTACTGTACTTCCTTTGAGTTCCATATCAGCGGTCAGTACTCCACCCCACACATGCCCACAAATGAATGTCTTCGCCTCTCTCTGTGTGTGTGTGTGTGTGTGTGTGTGTGTGTGTGTGTGTGTGTGTGTGTGTGTGTGTGAACACAGATTCAGGAGAACGCACACACAAACTTGGTTCACCAATGAGATGGGGTGGGTAAGAGCAGGATTATCCTCAGGTCTTTCTGCATGGCTCAAAGCCGTGGGAGGCTGACCCTGATAAATCACAGACTGTGAGGCAGCGTGGCCGTATTTCGCAGAGACAAGCTCGTAGTATGGGTTTCAATTTATGTCGGAAGACTGCTCCAGTTGGGAGTGTGATATGGGAGCCAAGCAGGCGGACCATGCAACCCGCCTGTCTCAGCAGAGCAGCGGCAACAAACAAGCCAGGCGCCTCTCATGTGACAGAGTGATCTCGACAATACACTGGCAGCTGATGTGTCATGTCGCTGCCCTGCAAAAATCAAAGACAGCGCTATGAATGCAGCAAACAAGCTGTGTGGTGGGTTGCGTGGAGAAAGGAGCTCAGGGGTCATTCTCGACGGAGATAGGAGAGGGGCCTGTCTCTGCGGGGTTCCTGATTATCATCTGATTTAAAGTAAATCCCACAACAAAAAACAACAACAAAGGACTGTTTCAGCGTGCGCTCATTCTTCACAGCATGATGGTGTACAAACGACACCACCACCCACTGAATTTCACTAGTAGGTGCAATGTGTAGCCTATAACGAAATCATTTTTGTTCAATTTCTCGCTGTACATGATAGATTTTTTTTGTGTGGATGTTGTTGCTGCACATACAGTATTATCGTTATACAAATCAGACTCTCGCAGCAAGGTGTGCTATCTTCTTAGCATTCAAATGTCACTATAATTCATTTTTTCTGACAGCGTGCAAATCTTTTATATCTGGAAGAATCAGCTGCTGTTCATGAGTTTGCTATTGAAGGTAAAACTTATTAAATACTGTATAGTGCTGAATAGTTGGTGGTGCCTGTATTGAGTTGTGAGAATCCAGAAATTAGTGTTGAGCCCACTGGAAGGGTCATGTGCTCAAATTAATAAAATATCTGCCAACACTCAACGACATACTCACGCTCAACCAACTCCCCCTTCCTGCTGATATCCAACCTATAGGTAGATAGATAGATGCTTGCCAATGTGGCTTGTGGATTGGTTATATCACAAAGCTGTTTACTGGTGAATAAAAACATGCCAACATGTGTCACTCACACAGACGTTATACAATCATGGATTAGTTTCCGGGTCTGAAAAGTGAAGCCAATGCGGAAGTGCCTTAAAGTGCAATACCACTGAGGGCCACAAGGGTCTGGCTCCAAAAAGCCTCTGGTTCCAACAGACTCCCATTTAAACAGCATCTACATCTATAATAAAATACAAAATTATTTACATTTTCTTAGCAAAATCAATTCCTACAGATCAGTGTTATTGTGGTCCCTTTGAAAATAGTCCCATAATTATTAGATAATAGGCCTCAAAGAAAGCTCTGTTTGCGGGCGTGGCTGGTTTCATTGACATGCCTGGGGTGCAGCCAGGTTGCCTGTTTAGGTGGGCAGGGCATATAGTCTACAGGTTCTCAGTCAGATCCACTGATCGCTCCTCCCCAGTTCCTTCAAACATGGGCACCACTGGCTCCAAAAAAACAAAAAGATGATGGCCGACTTGCCAGACACGAGCTGTCAAAACGGCAGTTTACAAACCAACAGGTGAGTTTACATCTGGTTTCACGTTGGGGCACTAATCGTGGTAGTTTAAGAAGTGAAATATGACCTTCATACATTGGTGATCAGACAGTCAATACAGAGCAAACAGTATTTTTACAGTTGAGTTCAGGGACCTTGAAGCAGTGCACTGCTTCAGTTTTTGGGAATCCAGAAATGACCATGGTCAGAAGGTCTCAGCCCAAACTCCCCTCTGAGGGTATGGTTAAGACATCTGGCCTCCTCATCACATGAATCAAAGATTAATCAGTCAGTAATGCTTAGCTTGAAAAATCCAGACTTGTAGGTACACAAAGTGGATCAGATTACGCTCAGCAAATCAAAATCAGTGCAGTCGATGGATAAAAACTGGTGTAAAATTCAAGGAACAACTCAACCACTGTCGTCATTCTTAAAGATGAAACACATCATGCCACTGTTATTTAAACATGAATAAATAACTTGCCACAGCCTTCACTTTCTAAGCAGTTTTTAAATTCCCATCAACAAAATTCATTTTCTAAGGTTACTTTTATGTTGCTGCTCATAAACAGATTCATTACACGTCTTGTGCAACCACCTCGAAATAGAAAACAATTCACAAAAATGTCCTCCTCCAGCAAGCCAAATTCCTCTAGGGGAAAAACAATAGCCTTGATATCTTCAAACAAATGCAAGTATGCAAGCTCTGCTGAAATGTTTTCTGCTATGCTGCACTGTGCATAGGGATATACTTTGCATATCTATTATGCACTTTTCTCTGTGAACAAGCAACCTTGTGGAACTCATCCGAAATCTGCTTTATATTTCTTTTGAAATCAATATTCAGCTTGTTGCTGTTTTGAAGTCTGCCAACGACAACTGCCTCCAGGCACCTAAATCATAGGGCTCTTGTGTGAGGAAGAGCTTCACTAATACTTGCATTACTTAACTCTTAAAGGAAACAATAAGGGAGTACTCTGTGCACTTTTGGCCAGCTTAGTTCTTCATTGCTTTTAAGTGATGCCTGTGTGACTGTGTGCAATTTTCAAAACCTGAGTTCAACTGCTGGTTTAATTAGGTGTTGGATTGACTGAACATGAGCCTTTTAATGCCTGTGAAGCTCCAATGTTGTTGATTTTATGACTGGTACATTAAGTTGAAAGCAATTATAGAAATAAAGATTGTGCTTACCTGTCAGGTATCAGCATGCACAGATGTTTGAATGGCCGCGCAAAGGACACATAAGAAAAGAGAACAAAGAGGAAACAAAGTTAATTAAAAATTTCACACTCTGTTTACTATGTTCATAGGGGAAAGATACATGTCGAACAGTGGAAGAAGGGAATAGTTTGACATTCTGAGATATGGATCTGAGAGTTAGATGGAAAGATTGCTACGTCTTCCACGTCTTTATGGTAAATATTCAGCCTGTTCTCATTCTCAGGGTGTCAAAATGCTGCTGTTTTGTCAAAACCTTGGGATTAAAGAGATTTGCACAAGGTGCCCTATGGTCTTGGCACCATGACGAAGGAGGTCATGAGAGGAAGTAGGAAGTCACTATTTCTACTCTGCAGCTAGCATGGGGAGGAGGTCGGAGATGGCTGGATAAAATAAACAAGATGTTCACCCACAAGACCAGTGACTGGGTCCTTGAGACAACCAAACTCAACGTGGAATTCTTTTAAGTTACATAAAGTAACGTATGTGATATGTATAATTTAACTTATGTGGAGTTATTTTAACTCAACCATGATCTTTTAATAAACCTAACCACGTGGTTTTTGGTGCCTAAACATAATTCACCTTGTGTGTATCTCTACAATGACCCTGCCACTATCTTGGAGGCTGTCTGAGCCTTCTTTTGAGAGCAACTGATTGACATGAAATGCTGGCAGGTTGTGAAAAAAAGTATTTGATGTCCTGATGATGATGAGAACGAGATGAAATATCTAGCTGGAGTCAGCTTGGCTTAGCTTAGCCCACAGACTGGAAACAAGAACAAGTGTTAATTAAGAACCTATTTTCCATGCTCCTTGGATGGTATCTAGTACCTGGTGTTGTTTTTAGTATTGGCTCTATAGAGATTCCAAGCAAGCTGAGGCTATACTAATAGGTGACGTGAAAACACTGCAAAACACAAGCTTCCACTTTCTTTTAAGATGCACACTTGAAAAAGTTTGTGTCCTGTCTCTACATCAGTGAAATCAGTTTGTTGCACATTTAGAGCAATATTTCTATAGTCATCCTTAAGTTTTGCACCTAATGAGTATTAGTAGCAAAGCTAGTCTTTTGTTGAACTCTGTTCCCCCACCGATAAGTGTTCCTGCAAGCCTGAAAACAATAAAGTGGACACACGTTCAGAGCAAAGCTCACTTCTGAGGAGTTGTGGTCTTAAGACTGAAGTCCCAAGAAGAGTCCCAAAACCCAAACTTTATTACCAGTTTTTGTCTGTGGAATTTTCTATTGTAGAAGTGAAAGGCGATTTGTTGTTGTTGATTTTGAAGATGACGTCATGGCAGTTTCATATGGTTTGAGGAAGAACTAGCTGCAGTGTTGCTGTGAGTGCTGTACTACTTTATGCAGCACTGCATTTTCTGTCTATCTTACTTGTATTCTTGTGTGTTTGTGCATGATGTGTGTGCTTCTTCTCGCTCTCATACTCTCGCCATCCGTATGTGTGTGTGTGTGTGTGTGTGAGTGCAAATGCATGCATATGTAAGTCCAGAGACGAGCAGAACAGGAAAAATGAATTGAAATCACGGTACAAAGAACATACAATATGCACAGTGCTCAATGTCGGGCAGCTGGACGAACCAGAAGGTGAGGAGCAACTTAACCTCGCTCACATTAAAACAGAGAAGTCTCCAGGGCTTGTTCAAGACCATCTCAAGAAAATCCCTGCAGACTCCTTGTCTTTCCCTGAAAGCAATTTCTCAACCCTCTACTGTCTAATTAATGTAAGACCCCATACCCTATGGTCTTCTATCAGCCTGTGTCTTCCTGCTCTTGCCCACAGCCATCAGTCCCGGGCCTCAGTGAGGACTGCCTTCGGCCCTTGGCCTCTGGTCTCCTACAGCATGACTGCACAGCTTGGCTTTAAGACCTCGCCCAGGGCAACATAGACCAAAATCAGTGAGGGGGCGTTTTTGATTATCAGAAGACGTGAGAGAAGTTACAAATGTGTTAAAAGTCAATTTAATTTGTCCAATTGCTCATTCAAGAAATGAATCCAGGCCATTGTTTTAGCACAGCTTTCATGTCATTATCCTATTTAGTCTCGACAGCCTGTGTTGCCGCTTCATAATAAATCACTGGTGATTTAATTAATTATACATTGGTATTAAATAAAACATGAGGGAAATTATATTTTATTGCATTAAGTGTTCACCTCGGCAATTAATCTACATTTGATATGGCCTGGCCTGTTTAAATTATGAAGAGCACTGGTGGTGGCTGCTCCATAAACCTCACATGCATATCCTTCCCTGAGACATTATGCTAATGACAGTGGATGTTTCTATAATTAGCTTCCCCGATTAGTATCTTTGAAATAGAACTAGCAATGAAAGTTTTTGGCATTGGTATACAGTGAAGCCTTTCAGCAACAAGAAGCAAAGCTGAAGGCTAAAACCTATATTAAGAGTGTTTTCAGGCAAAACATTGTCATCTGCTATTAAAGTAACACTACTAAGAAAATACTTTGCATGCAGCTGCTTTTATAAGCTGCTGTATGTGCGTATAACTATCATCTTCTCACTGTTTTCTGGATATCAAATAATTTTATATCAATAAGACAAATAGGGGAATTCCTACCTGGTTTGTCACTTTTGTTTCTCTGGTTTTGCTTCTGGTCTAAATACATTAAAATGGTATCAAAACGACGGGGGAACTAACTATCACTGGTGGCCCAGAAGCTGTCAGGGGCCAATGTAAGGATTTCAAGATGGGTGCTCTTTTGTACTGACCATTGTATGCAGTCATTAAAGTCAACATTCAATAATATAATTAGATTCCTTACCAATTCTGATACGTATATATACACACCACCTTTCTACCTTATGGTTTGGAATCACAGCCTACATGTTTTATTGAAAATAGATAAGACTATTGTTTATACCCATCTCTTAGACCTCTATGAATTGGAAGGGAGAAGTCAGACTGGGAAATGCTAATTTGTTTGTCCAAGGACCTTGCTCCCTGTCCTTTGGGATAACTTTCATTGACATCAATCAACCTTTTAGCAGGAAGCTCTCAAGGAAATGGACAAAATGTTAGCAGTATAGGCTAAATACACGTGTGTATGTGTGCATGAACAAGTGTGCGCTTGTGTTTGGGAGGAAGGAAGGCCCCCAAGAAAATATTAAAGAAAAACATTTCAAAAAGGTAAAGCCCATGATACTAAATTTCAGGATCTTAATAATTGGTGAAAATTCTACGTGTAAATACTTCAAAATGAGTGAGAAAAACAACTGACCTTGACTGACCAGGCTCTCACACTGTAAATAATGTATGGCCAAGCTTGCTAGCAAATATAATTATCTTTTGAACTTGAAATAAAAGAAAGCAGACCACCTTTTTACTATAATTACCCTCAATTAATGTGGGTTTGTCTTGAATATTTAATTATAAAAGTATTTGCATTGTAGTAATGGATTTGTGGTCGTATACAAACAGATCAGCGCTGGCTCAAATAACATTTGCAAATATATATTAATGTTTGCCTTAAACTGGTGGGAGCAGCTCAGATGGGACCGACAATTCAGATGTTGTCAGATAAACTGTTGATCACCAGGCAGCGGATTAAATTGAAATGCAAACCTGTATAGCAGCGTAGTATACACAATAATGTTACTGTGAGGAATTTTGAATAAAGGTGTCCATCAAACCGCAAACATTATGCTGCACAGCCTATTCCCACCTGTATGCCGGGGTGGAAATTAGCATAATACCTATAGTGATGTATTCAGATTTATTGGGAGGATCATGCTCTGCGGTTATTAAAATGCAAAAATGTACATGCTTAAAGCGTTTTTCCCATAATTCATTTTATTCTTAACAGGCTGACGAGCGATGTGATGTTTAACAAAGTAAATACATTAAGGGTGAGGCGGTTCTCTGACACCATTACTCTTTTGAGGTAGAGTGACTGCCTGTTCAGAGGTGTTGCAGTAAATGTTAGCCAAACAATCTGGCCATAGGAAGTATGATTGTTTAAAAAAAAAATCATACAAAGTGTATTTGACATGACTTTGTTAAGAATATTTTATATGTAGGGAAATCATTTAATTACAGAGGAGGTTGTGTTTTGGGTGTAGTTTGTTTGTTTGTCAGCAGAAATACACACAAACCAACAGCTTGATTTTCATGAAATTTGGTGGAAAGGTGTAGCATGGACCAAGGATGAACCTATTAGATTTCGAAGTGGCAGATCCACAAGTTATTTCTCACTTTCATTAACCATGCAAGAAATGTTAGTTGGGCTACTAAACGCAATTAAAATTCAGTAGAGATTCAATAGTGACAAAACATAGGCCATTCCGGCTTTCAATATCACAATCCACATTCACGAGTACAGGTAATCCTCTGGGACACAAACATACTTGCTCAGACTTCATATAGAAAACAGTTATTATGGCGCACCAGACGTGTACTGGGAAACAAATTCCGCCCTGGACAGTATTACCGATGGCCAGTACACAGCGTGGAGCGCTGAGGGACGGCGGTTTCATGGGTGAGACCAGGAACGATTACGACTGTAAATATATCCATATGTACTATATAGTGGGTGCAGTAGCGGATTTGCATATAATAGAAGAGTGGACTAATGACATTTGTGGCGGTCTGCACTCTCCCCATGCTTTTCTGGTTACTAATTTGTTTAGTTTGATACATTAGAAATATCTTGCTTACCTTAAAGTTTGCACACGTTTTGATCATCTCAGCAAGAAGATGCTCATTTGAGGATCACAGAAAATTTGACCATCCCAAATCTGCATTATTTATATTGTTGAATCAAGCTAATTCTCGCAATCTCCACCAACTAATTTCAGCTAATTGTGATATTTCTCAAAGGCACTGAAAGCATCATACTGTTAATTAATTAGAGCCAA
This sequence comes from Embiotoca jacksoni, assembly GCF_022577435.1. Lineage (NCBI taxonomy): Eukaryota > Metazoa > Chordata > Actinopteri > Embiotocidae > Embiotoca > Embiotoca jacksoni. The sequence continues at coordinate 5,169,326 of NW_027185414.1, read as the reverse complement.
TACATTTGCAGTTGATGTTCAGCACAATTAGTCTGGTATTCCTAATTTAGTGTGCAAAACATAAAATTGGCTGGGGGAGGAAGTGGGTTCCTGTAATGAACTTTAAGAAGTGATGAGCCTGTGGCCCCAACAGACAACACACACACACACACACACACACACACACACACACACACACACACACACACACACACACACACACACACACACACACACACACACAAAACTTTATGCTCGTCCTACAGGTTGGAAAGCCTAGAGAGAAAACTCTTGTTGCACCTGCTGGAAATGACTCTGGAAACTGGTGGTTAACACAGGTGTTTGTGCCAAGGCTGGCTGATGAGACTTCCACTAGTGATGAAAAGACCTTCAGACATTTTAACTTTTCATAACCATCAAATTAAAAGTGTCACTGATGACGTTAATGATGGCTCTGTTTGGTTGTCAGTGAGCCAGTTTGCGGGACTTTATTAAGCTCTCTGATATAAAAGCAAATATTACAAGAGAAAATAAAAAGTTCACTACTCTTTAGTCACATTTTTATTTTCATGGCTAATTTATTTCATATAATTTATTCGTCATTAAGAGGAAAATCATAATGTGGAGGGTGTCGATGAGACAGAAATTTCTGAACTCAATGTGTTGTCAGGAGCTCATTGAAAATTACTGGCCTGACACCAAATCCACACCCAAAAATTAGGCCTTGGCACAGAAAGCAGCAGGTGAACTCAAACCCTGACACATGACACAATCATGTTGCAATCATTATTGACGGCAGATAAAGTCAGATCACAGACTAAGTCAGAGCTGCACGCAGACATTTAAGATATTAGATTGAAATGAGTCTATGAATTTCTTTTACAAATGTTGGTTGGTTTCTTTCAGTTTTTCAAGACCCAACTCCCCCAGATTAGGTTAATCAATTACACTACCAAGATTCAAATCTTGATTTAAAACATCATTTTCTCTGGCATTTTCAGATACATTTTTGTTTTTATTTTTATTGGCTTTTTGTTGTAGCAGCTTTGGTTGTATTTAAATGTGATGTATAAAAAAACTTGACATGACTCTTTTGAGAAAGATAAGCCCTCCATTGCGAACATTAAACTTCATGTAGTAATAAACTGATTGTTAAAAATGTTTATTTTTTCATTGATTTCTTTAATTATGTCATGTTCATGAGTAGGCAATTTAAATTAATTTGTATGTTATAGGCTTTGTGTTTATTCAACTGTTATTTTATTTCATGTCAGAGTTGAAAATTATTTTACACTATTTACTATTTTCTTTTTGTAGCTGTCATTTTAATTATTTCTTTTAACTATGTAACAATTTTAATGGAATACAAGGTCTGTGTGGTCTCCACTTCCAATTTTGTGTGCACACGAGTATGAGTCATTTTATTTCCGGTATTGCACAGGCTTTTTCCAGTCGATCATAACTTTCACATAAGCTCACTTTTTTTTTTACCAATCTACTGTAACTGTGGGGAAGCCTAACAACTCAACAGAGAAGGGCAGAAGTGCAGCTCATTATGTGAATGTTGCTACGCTCCAGATCAGTCAGCAAAAATAATTAGGCATAATATTACCCGGTGTCATATCTCATGAGTGACTGAATCCATCCAGTTGGGATCGATTGCACCCACTTTGTGTGGCTGAAAAGTAATAAACATAATTATACTTTTTGCTGCTTTTTGAATTGAAGTTGCACAGTGTGACTGAACGGGCTGTGTATGCTCGCTCAAGCAGAACGCCTTGCCAATTACCACAAATCATAGTCAGCTGGTTTTCTACCTCTTTTAATAGGACTCCAAACTTTCCTCTGCTTAGCATCGTTGAGCACGGCGCTTTCAACACTTCCATCTAATGTCATGCTCATTAGAATATAAATTGGTTTATGATTACTACCTGCAGCTTTGCAACTGGACCAACTGATAATGATTTGGCCAAAGACGGAGAAGATTAAAGAGAGCACAGTCAGTCAACAGCGTGCACACATTACAGTCATACTGTCACTGCTACCGCTGATACAACTTGATAACAGAGGTGTTTTTTTACATTCATTTTTGTGCACTCATGAAAATGAATGAACAAAATCAAACTGTCTCTGTCATCTCCATTTTGCGCTCAAATAAAGCTGTTAAATATAAGTTACCACTCGAGCCATGCTGATACTCAGCTCATCTAACTAGGTGCTGTGATAATTTCCTTTAAAATCAAAAATAAATTAATTTCAATGTTTTTTTCTGTGTGGTGTAATTGCATGCAGTCATATTAATGCTGACATCATAATGGACATGGCGATGTAATGTCCTTCAGTTTGTTTAACTGTTAATTTAAAAGCTCATCTGCACATAAGTTAACGCAACGTGGTGAGCGGCAGTATGAGGAGATTGTAATGTATAGTTACAAAACTAGAAACTAAAGGTTTGGCAGGATATTTATGAGTTTGTTTTCCCTTGTAAATCCCTTTCTTTGCAATAGACCCCATAAAGTTGCCACAAAGGGACATATAAAACCAGGGATTAGCTGTCACTGTCATACCAATGAATTTCTGCCGGATGTGACAGAATGCTCAAGGAAATATATTCTTATCAGCAATGACAACAGAGTGTTAAGTAGCCACAACAAATCCAGTTTTCCACTGGTGATTCACTGTTCTTAACAACGATTGGGAGCTATTTTTCAATGCCACGCTTCTGCTCCGGTGTCAAACACATGGAAACACAATTCTAAATCAGAGGACAGACAGTCTGAGCCTTCAGACCTCCTCCCACAGCCACACATGAGCAGCCAACATGTGACACAGCCGCGCTGATCCCTGTCACAGGCAGATGATCCCGTTATATTAAAGCCTGATTGATTTCAATATCCTGCCACACATGGAGCTTGACATTTATATTGAATTTAAAAGTAGGACTTTAATTAATTCACATACCCGCTCAGCTTAATAATACCCTCCTCGATCTTCAATACATTGAATTAAATCAAGTATGACTCAATGGAAATGTGAAATGGATGTTTGGTTCAAATAAGCATTCTTACAGAGAACTGTAAATCATCCTAATGGACTTTAATAGAACTGCCAGGACTTTAATGTCTTATTTTTACCTCTGTGCTACGTAAGAAAGTGCTGTGATTATGGATAGAGTTCATGACAATAAAGATACAAATGATGGTATCATTCACTGAGAAAAACGACATCAGCAGCAGTAATCAGAATACAAATACATTCAATGCTTATTAACTTATTTTAAACTGTTGTAAATTCATTTTAAATGTATGTATTGTTTAGCGCAGTGGATCCATGTCAGTGAATACACTCAGTTTTACACTAGGTAATACAATGCCATTTGAATCTTCTCTGAGGAGAGGGATGATGAAAAACAAAAAGTGTAATTTCACATAAAAACAATGAGAATGTGATTAGATCATATTTGCTCACAGTGTGATCAGATCTCAATCAGCAGCACATGCCTGTGCAGGGCAGTCAGACTCTCAAGCAAATGCAAGTTGAAAGTTCACAATATAATGATGGCAGTGAGGGCAGAATGGAGATATGAGGATGTTCATTATTGCTAGATGTGAATGCTATATATTGATAGAGTATATCAAGTATAAATATGACAAGTCTCATTTTAAAATGTGAATTATCAATGAAGGTCCACAGTGCAAATCAAAAAAAGTTTCACAATAATAGCTTATAAATTGTACTCAAGTTTAGGCAACAAAACTTTCGAGTTAGGTTTAGGAAAAGATCGTGGTTTGGGTTAGAATAAGTTCGTATGTACGAAAGTTAAGTTATGTAACATATTTTACGTAAGTTTACTTACTTGAAAAAACTTAAAATAAATCAAAGTGGATTTTTGCACAGGTGTTTTTGCAAAGTGTGGTGTTTGATCTATCCAATCACCTCCAACCTCCTTCCTATGCAGATACAGTGCATCCAGAAAGTATTCACAGCGCTTCACTTTTTCCACATTTTGTTATGTTACAGCCTTATTCCAAAATGGATTAAATTCATTTTTTTCCTCAACATTCTACACACGATACCCCATAATGACAACGTGAAATAATGTTTTTTGAAATTTTTACAAATCTATTAAAAATCAAAAACAAAAAAAAATCACATGTACTCAAGTATTCACAGCCTTTGCCATTACACTCAAAATTGAGCTCAGGCGCATCCTGTTTCCACTGATCATCCTTGAGATGTTTCTACAACTTGATTGGAGTCCACCTGTGGTAAATTCAGTTGATTGGACATGATTTGGAAAGACACACACTGTCTATATAAGGTCCCACAGTTGACAGTGCATGTCAGAGCACAAACCAAGACATGAAGTCCAAAGAATTGTCTGTAGACCTCCGAGACAGGATTGTATCGAGGCACAGATCTGGAGAAGGGTACAGAAAAATGTCTGCAGCATTGAAGGTCCCAATGAGCACAGTGGCCTCCATCATCCGTAAATGGAAGAAGTTTGAACCACCAGGACTCTTCCTAGAGTCGGCCGCCCGGCCAAACTGAGCGATCGGGGGAGAAGGGCCTTAGTCAGGGAGGTGACCAAGAACCCGATGGTCACTCTGACAGAGCTCCAGCGTTGCTCTGTGAAGAGAGGAGAACCTTCCAGAAGGACAACCATCTCTGCAGCACTCCACCAAGCAGGCCTGTATGGTAGAGTGGCCAGACGGAAGACACTCCTCAGTAAAAGGCTCATGACAGCCCACCTGGAGTTTACCAAAAGGCACCTGAAGGACTGTCAGACCAGGAGAAACTAAATTCTCTGGGCTGATGAAACAAAGAATGAACTCTTTGGCCTGAATGCCAAGCGTCATGTTTGGAGGAAACCAGGCGCCGCTCATCACCGGGCCAATACCATCTCTACGGTGAAGCATGGTGGTGGCAGCATCATGCTGTGGGGATGTTTTTCAGCAGCAGGAACTGGGAGAGGCTGTGAATACTTATGTATGTGTTATATTTTAGTTCTTTATTTTTAATAGATTTGCAAAAATTTTAAACAAACTTTTTCACTTTTGTCATTATTGGGTATTGTGTGTAGAATGTTGAGGGAAAAAAATGAATTTAATCCATTTTGGAATAAGGCTGTAACATAACAAAATGTGGAAAAAGTGAAGTGCTGTGAATACTTTCCGGATGCACTGTACGTTTAGTGTTTCTACTCCCTCAAACGACTTTCTTCTTCAACCACCCAGTCTCAAATGTAGCCATCTCACAATTTTGGAGCTGTTATTGTGAAACTAATACGCTTTGCATTTTAGACAATCATAACTAATACATATTTTAATGTGAGATTGGGCTGGACTCAAATGCACTATAACCTGTGAAATAGATTTAATAACCTTTTGAAGCCATAATCCATTAAGCCTGCAAAGTACTGTTAATTAAAAAGTATATTCAACCACTAAAATGATTATGCAGGAGATGAAAAGCCAAGAAACAGATGAGTAACTGTGGAAATACTACTATATATTTTAATTTGTTGTATTTATAGTGACAAGATGTCCCAGTTTATTGGGGACTTCACAACGTTTTTATCCATTGTCCCGCGTCCCACATATTGAGACGATGTCCCACATTTTGTTTGGCTCTAAATTTCAAGAGTAAACACTGCAGGACAGACCTTTCTGTGAAGAAAGCAGGGAAGGCTGCTATCATGGGGCTTTACATACGTGGGTCAAGTGCAGGTTAGTCTGTCTATCTTTGCTGCCAACGCTACACCCAACGGGGGAAAATTCTGTGAGCACAAAGCCACAAGCTATGCAAAATTCTGCAGTGTGATGGAAACTACCAAAAAGAAAAGGAAATGCAGCTACAACAAAGATTAGAAAGTACGTATGATTGGATGGGGACACTGGAACGAAAATCCCAGAGTTTGTTTGCCTTTTTTGCAGAGTAATGTCTCAGATTCACACAGGGGAGAATACGACATGAAGTGACACAGTACTGTACATGGTAGTCTCACAAGAAATGTATGGCTCAAAAAGAGATATGCCAACCTGTGGATGCATTCCTACTGAAATCGAAAGATGATTTCCAGGCAGATAAGGAAACAGTAGCTGAAATAACTATTGTTTACCACACTATGCAGTACTTCCAGTCATATAGGTCAAAAAACTGTGGTAGTGAGCTAGCACTACATAAAATCATATCATGTGAAACTGCATTAACTTTGCATTGGAGCTTGGAAAGTTGCATTCAAATAATATGTGTGTAGTCCTTCACATGCTAAAGGCTTAACCTGTTTAACCATAGTCTACTGTGTGTGACAAATATATGACACTGACATGCTAAATACTGACGGGGACTATTTTGCATCAACACTGTTCATACTCGCCGATGCAAACTTTTGACTGTTGCAACCAGTTTTGTACCAGTTTTGCACAATGTGATAGGTTGATGCCTTTGCGGTGTGAAAGCAAAATGTTTTTTACCTCCTTTGAAAACATAAAATGGCGCTTTATTGACATGCAATATTCTCATCCTGTGAAAGTACTCATGAAAAAAACCAACAGTTTGACCTGTGAATTAATCGCAATTATAATAATTTAAAAAAAAACACCCTTAAGTGTGTCTTAAGTTGAATTGGTAAATTTACAACTGAGACTTCCTCTCAGGATTGGTGCATGTCCCACACGAACATACTCTTTGCTCCACATTTGGATCGTTAAGATCGAGTCACTGTCTTGTCCTCTTTGGAGTGAAGCTTGACTGATAACTTGTTTTCCTGACAGTGAACAGCAGAAGACTGTCCCTAAACTGGACACCTATTCTACAAAAGAGGATTTAGAGTGTATGCATTTGTATTTACATGTTTCCCAGGTCTTTTCTCGATGAATAAGAAAGGCTTCAATGATAATAATAAAATATAAAAGTAAAAGCAAGCCATTAGGCCTTCCACTGATGAAGATGTGGCCTTCGCACATTGAAGGTTGGTACTTAGTTTAAAAAGGAAGCTCACATCTCTTCCTTATAGCAGAAGTGACACTGAGAGAAACCTTGAGTTTGTCGTCTATTTGGGCCCTGAATCGAGCCTTTGTTGATAGTAAGATGCCTCCATCACCTCCATGCTGTTGAAGATGCAGTGTGTCACTGCACTTAGAATAGGCTTAAACCATAACTAAATCTTTACTTTATCTGAAGCACTAACACTGTTACAACCGTGGGGAGCGTCTGGAGTTTTTAGTCTTGACAACACAGCTATTCAGATAATCATTCATGACAAGCAAGACATGTGTACAGGTGATGCGGAATTATGCAGATTAGTTTGAGGACTTAATCTTCAACATCGCTCACGGAAAATGTTATGCGGTTATCTCACAGGAGACACTGCTTGAATTTTTTCACCAACAAATCATCATGAAATAAGTGTTGATATCATTCACAGCGGGCAAAATCCGCAAATAAAATCAGCTACAAGAAGAAATAATATCATCTATCTGTCATTTCAGTTTTTCCCAGTATAACCGTCTAACTCGATTTCTGACTAAATCTAAGAAAATATTTCTAATAGACTGGAAGGTTTCACATCATGAGTGGCAGCATAGGGAAATAATTCGATATACAGAAGAAAAAAAAAAACAGCATACAAATTCAGCTGCATGGTACACAGCTGTAGTTGAAGTGTAGGTGTCTGTAAGGTCAAGCAGACCATGAAAACGTTTGCATGAATTAAATGAGCTGCATTAAACAAACAATGCAGACCTATAAAGCAGAGATTCAACAACACGAAGAGATGACTATAGTAGACAAACAAGACAACATTTCATGGCAGTGTAGTGGAATTAATGATATGGCTTGTGTTTTCTCCTTCTTCTGCTTTTTATTTTTTTATTTGAAAAGCCCATCATAAAATAAACTCAGCTTCTGGCTGTGCCTCATAAACCTCCCCTATGGTGACGGCAGACCTTTTGACAGAAATGCCCAATCAAAGCAGCAACGGGTCAATGTGGAGATGTTCCAGGAGTGAGTTATGGCTCAGTTCAGAGTGTTATTTTAATGGGGCTGCGAGCAGTAGCTATAAAGTCTTTGGCAGCTTTTTGGCTATGCAGCCAGCATTTATGTGTATGTCTCGGCTGATACAAACCTTATATAAGCTCTGTGGTATGGGGGCTCATCTCTGTAACATAGTGTCCCAGCTCAGGGGACTTATTAATGCTGAAGCTGGATAATGACTTCAAGGTCGGCTACTTGAGACAAATGGATTGGCAGGTGGTTTTCTATGGCAGTGTTAAAGTAGTGGTGCAAGACCATAGTTTAAATACATTATGTTTCTCCAGTGGTGCAGGACTATAGTTTAATTAAATACATTCTGTATCTCTAAATATGAGGCTGGTGCTAACAGGGACATGCAGAGATTTTCTGAGGGGCTGATGCTCTAACATGAAAAAAGGGCACCCGCCACCAACTTCTACCAGACTGCTGCTCACAGATTCAGTTTTCTTTGTTGGGATTTGCTCAGCAACACTGACGAATCAGTGTTAGTGTCTAAGTGCGATGATGTTGAAGTCGAGCATTTTTTTCTAAAGGTAGTTGCAGCGATAGTAAAGTGTTCACCAGTTTCAGTGCATACTGATTGGTTAAATAGCCTGCTCCAATAGTTTGAAAATTAACCCGATGCAATGACTGCAAAATATTTCCTATGGAGTGTACCCACACCCATATATTCATGCCGTGAAATTGGGGCTAGTATCATGCTATCAGCATGTGCCTGAATGGAGTAAAATACGATCATTGTACCAACCACAAATGAATTCAAATTAAAAAAAAAAAAACGGCACAATGTAAGTTAACAGATATAGTTTCTTATAAATATTTTCAAGTTTGATGCATCGTTGTCATTCATCAATTGGATTGTAAAAGACTTGTACCCGTAAGTAAATTACTGAGATAAAGTATTTAACTTATGTTACACATGTTAAGTAACTTATGTGACATATAAGTAACATTACTGTCATGACATAACATTTTTTTATTTGACCTAAACCATGATCTTTTTATTTTCCTAATCATGTGGTTTTTGGTGCCTAAACTTAAACTTTCCATGACTAGACAAGGCAAAACATTGACTGTCACTGACACATTATCCTGTAGTGGTATATCACCCAATTTGACATGACAGCGGGTTTGTAATCATGCAGCCATAACTACACAAAACAAACAAGGAGCATCTCAGTGAGCTGTTGCTCAGGCAACTTTAGCTCGGCCTTGTGCATACCAAGGCACCGAGGAGTAATACGGACAAGGCATATGACAAAACAGTTCTGCTATTATTTTTTCTGTAAAGAAAACTAACATCATTTGGCATCTGACGAATTAAAACCTTTTCTCAGTGCTCCTCTCACACAACATACTGCTATGAATTATGTGACACCCATAACTTCTCTACAGATGGCAGCCGGCCTTAACATTTTGGAAGTTAACAAAAAAAACTCCCCCAAAAAAAACAGACATAATTTTTACACCTGAGCAGAAATGGAAAATAGTGATTAGTTATATAGAAGCATAGTTTGTATAATTAGTTTTCCCTGACCCCTAAAACAACAGGCTATTTTCCTCCAAGCAGTTTGCCCCCTGCTGCCTCCATTCGATTTACAACATAATCACCAGCCCGTTCTCAAAACCGCCGCTCAGAAAAAAGCTTTCAGTATTCACGGACAGTCGACCTAACATCTTCATCACGAGATAATGTGCTTCATGTTTATTCCGCCCAGTGCTAAGCTCCGTTTGATATTAAATTTATCACCATCATGTTCTCACCACTGCTTCTTTCAGAGGCCTCATTTTATCACCGTTAAAGCAAATTGCCTGGCAGGTTAACAGAAAACACAGACAGCCAACAACTGACCACACATTCAGTGCCACACATGCACACGCGTGTTTATGTCCTCATCTGATTGAAAAAGACTCAAAACATCTAAAGAGCAGCAGTTTCCTTTATTTTCTCATCCACTGATCTTTCAGTCATGTCAGTGTCTTCCTCCCATACATGTCATTGAATCATTTAGTTTAGTTCTGTTCTTGCTCACAAAAGACGTTCTTTCAATACAGAAAGGCTCTAATTGCTGTATACTGAAAATCTTTCATCAATGCATTATAGTGAGGCAGATTACACGCAGAGACGGGGAGTGTAGATGTGTGTCAATCCACTCAATGGCTGTTACATAATGGATTGGTAAAAGATAAGGGAGGGCACTCCTGAGTCATTTCACAAGCAAATTAAATAACAAGTAATAGCTGTCAACTCTAAATTCACAAGAGATCACAATCTGCAATTCCATCAAGCAATAGAACCAATATATCTGAACACACACTACTATTAGTCTATAGACAAAACAGTAATTTGGTGTGATTTCCCATGTGGTTCTTCCACTTGTATTTCTTATTGAAGGAAGTGAATCGGATTCACTAATAAGGGTCACACATGGGGTGGCATGACGCCTTGATAGTGTGGAATTGGCTGCACTTGTGATTTAGTGTTTTTCTCAGGTCCAACCTTATAAAAAAAAACAAAAAAACATTCAAATCCAAATAGTTCAGATAACAACTTGAAATAAAACTTGAGTGAAGAATTGCATGTGTGCTTGTGTTTATCTACAGAGTCTAAATATACAGTATACTTTGGGAGATGAATTCCAGTGCAGAAAGTCAAGTTCATCTTTGTGAGATCATCTCAAATTTAAGACAAAAGATTCACATATATACAGTAGATATTAAAGAAATATGTCCAAACTGTGCACAAAGAAACCTTAAAAAACATTCATATGTACATAAATGTTAAGTCACATGTTATATGTGTTATGTCATGACATTTATAAAACTTCATTTGTAATATAATTGTATATTTAAATAATTCCAGACTGTGAACTGTGACTATTCATATTTATTTCCAGACACACATTTCCTTCATTAATAAACAATTTTTTTTCACTATGTGGCCAATTATTATTCAATTTCTGACAAAAAAGTTCTCGTTGAAACGTGTTATAAACTGCGTGGTCTGAAACAGTGTTCCCTTTTCATTTGCCTACCAAAAAAAAAAATCACTGCTCTTTGTTTGTAAATGTTGTGGCTAGAGTACACATCGAAATCTATTTTGAGATTATTCAATGTTTGCATCATGCATAAAATAATATAGGCATGCATATTGTCCTAACCACAAAATTTAGATCAAATCAAATCACAGCAAACTGAATAAAGGTCATGTAAGTCAAATGTAAATGAGATCAGACCTGTGAAGCCACTCTCTCCTCTAGCAGTACCCAAGGTCAAGGAACTCCAAACCTTAGTGTAGTAATACACTTTGGAGATAAACAAGTAGGGTTCCACAGTGGTGCAGTGGTTACCAGCACTTTCACTTCTAAGTAAGACAACACTGGGTTTAAACTTGCTGGCCGGCTGGGCCTCTGTGAGTGGAGTTTGTATGTTCTCTATGTGCCTGCGTGGGTTTTCCAAATGCTGCGGCTTCCTCCCACAGTCCAAAGACATGCAGGCAATGTTGATTTGTGATTCTAATTTGGTTGTGGGTGTGAATGGTTGTGTGTTTTCTGTGTTGGCCCTGTGATGGACTGGTCAGTTGGGATAGGCTTCAACTTCCCCCATGACCTCGTTCAGAATAAAGCAGGTTAAAGTAATGTATGGGTGGTTGGAGATATACAAATGTATCTCCAAAGTCGCTAAAACATCTAGTCAGAGTTTACAAAAAAGCCTCTTGTGTTCACACCTTGATTTTCCAAACCCAGACAATGCTGCAGAGGTCCAGGTGCACATGGGAACATAAGAGAGTCCCTGTAACCATAGAAACTCCCTCGCTGCTGACAGGCTGGCAGAGGAGACGCTTGGCGAAGAGAGGGCTGATGTTTGCACAGCATATAAGGAATTAATGATTCATGGGCAAATAAAGTACACATTTTTATTTATAAGGCATGTGTTTATTACAATACAGGACACTCATCTTTTGTTCCACATGTGGTAAATAATCAAACAGCACAGCTTTTCAAAAAAAATGGTGACCTTTGGTCACCGTGTGGGTTTCTTAATGTCTGCAGCGTGTCTCATATTACTGGCTCGACAAAAAAATGAGGCCGACAGAGAAGGTGGCTGGATAGAGCTGAGGCAGAGATGAGCAAGGTGCAACCACTATGACTGATTGGACACTTAAAGCATCAGTTACTCTTTCAAACCTGCCTGTAAACCAGGTTCACTTTCAGTCTAAATGTTGTCTTAAAGAAATTCCAAATACCTCCCATGTACATGCACATTAGCTGTTATGGTCTTCTTTGTGGAACAATATTAAGTAAGAAAAATGCTTAGTAAGATAAAAGCCACCATTCGCAGCCATGGTTGACTTGTAGCATTAGGCACCGATGCTGATGCTGTTTGTGGTGGCTGCCAAATGGTATCTCCATGGTTGAGTTTGCTTGATTTTATAATTTTCAAATAGTCATTAAAAGATGAGAAACTGAATAAGTTATGTGACTATTGTCTTATTACCCTTATTTTTACCGTTGACTGGTCGTAATGTGTTACTACAGCCATAAGCAGAAGGTGGCGGTAATGCACCAAAATACTGTTTGTCAACCGTCAATAAACAACAAAAAGAGGAGAAGAAGAACGTGTTACTACCAGGCTTCAGTAGAACGTGTGTGGTGCTGTGAGATTAGATGCAAACAGCAGAAACATGCAAATATAATTACAGCTGTCAAAAAGTTCTGTCTGGAACTCCATCAGAAAACTAAACAAAAATGAGGTGCAATCAGGTAACGTTAGTACATCATCACTTTACCCCAAACTATGAACTGTAATTGAAGAGCAAAATACCAAGCAGATGGTTCATCCACACATCAGGATGAGGCGAAGTAAGTGTGATGTTAAATAACAGCCGCTATTTCAAAGATGCTATTGTTAAAGACATGGTTCTCATCAGCTTTGTCAAAGGCAAGGCTTCTCCAAGTTTGATAACATTTTTCAGTTCAAATTTACAGCCTGAGTGAGTCTCCCTCTCTCTGTCTCTCTGAGTGTTTGTGTTCGCAGTTGACGAGTTCCCAGTAAATACTGAATAGTACTTTAGCTTGAATTGCCCATTCCTAATGTATGTACAGAAGATAACATTGTTAATTCCACAGAGAACTGGGGTGAATCAAATTGAGTCAAAATAGTGTGTTGCGTTCCATCGTGCAGCCAAATTAACTTAAGTATTTATATGCTGTTTTCCGGCACTTAAAGATCCCTACTTCACTCCCACTCTGTACCACTGGAACCTCCTTGGACTTGTGGCATCTCTTCACCGCGGACTACCTCTCTGCTCACACTATCTCTGAGGCCTCACCGGGGAGCCCCCCTGAGTCGACATCGTACAGCTGCCAAGATATAGTTGGAGACTCGCAGATAAAAGGCAGCACGAGCTTTTTAGGAGTCACTGAAGCCTCGGTCCACCAGATAAAGTTACATATGGCAACACTAGATGTTACAGTGTAAGGGCTCTCTGGTGTCATTTCCACTTGTGGTTTATTTATGCAGAGCACACAGCTGCCCAGGTTCATTTAACTTCCATGCAATACAATTAAGTGGATGAAGGAGTATCGAATTCAGAAAGTGCTGTGACAGCTGAATTTGATATAAAAAAAACAACAACACATTGCTAGCAAGTTGTGCAATCAAAGTTGAACCTCTGAATCATTGTGCAGTGCTTAGTTAACTGATGGAGAAAATGATTTTCTTGCTAAATTAATGGACTGCTTTACCTAATTAGAATTGACATATGATTGAATGGATCATAAAACCACCGCAATTTGGAAATGCATGTTTTCCCATTTGTGAAAAGGTATTTGAAAAGGCAGACAGTTTACCTACTATAAATCTCCTTTACTGCAATGATTGAAAGATGAATGCACACAGCATTTTTTACACGGGCTCCATCATAAATCATCAGACAGAAAGTCTCTTTGAGCCAGTGAAATAAGCAGCAGATTGGCGAATAAATGCAGCCTGATCAATGTATTCACAACACTTCTGTATGAAGTCACCCTGAGGTTACTGCGAGTGTACCAGCTGTGACTCCCCAGGCTCATATTTGCTAATCGAGAAAGAAAAAGAAGTTTGGCGTGTTGGTTGTGGATGATTTGATTAATGGCCACCCTTCCCGGTCTGCCTCTCCCATGATGCATGTCAACCTGGAGGGGATACTTGCTTGTCTCATAATGTGCTGCTTGGAAATTGTAGGTGTGTGCTAAACTGATATTTGCATTAGCATACTAACAAGCACGATTACTGTGTGTAAGCTCGTGGACAGTCACAAATAGTGAGGTGGGACATGTTCTTTTTGCTGATTCCTGGAGATGAGGGTAATGAATTGTGTTCCGCATATGGCACATTGATAAACTCACTTCATGCCATTAATCAGCAGCAAAGGGAAATGGGAGAGTCTTGGGAATGTTGGGTGATTGACAGGCTAATTTAGTGAGAGAAACAGCTTTTCTGGTGATGAATATGGCTCTGCTTACATGCACTAATTAAAGGTGGCGACTGTTCGGGGGAGAAATTGCCGCAGATTTGAGAGATAGGATCAGTTTTAGTGGGATTAGACTGTTGTGGTAGGATCAAGTTAGTGTTGCAGAGTGAGTTAGACAAACGAGACTGGAGAGTAACGGCATAGTCAGACGCTTTCAATACATGTTGGTCAGTGGCTGCTGTAGGCCGACTACCGACAAGCATGCCAAGATTGCAATCGTTTGGCCAGGAAGGGATTATTACTGTTATGATTGCCTACATAAAAGATGATCGTGCTCTGTGATTATATTACTCTGTGTCTCATCCTCCTCTTACAGCGGTAAAGCTGAGATGGCATTAGACATCAGCCTGGCCCTCAGTCTTAAAATATCTTATATGCATTGCCTCCCCATTGAATTTCTTCCGAGGGCAATTCTTCTTTTCTATTAGCATCTCATCATGGCCTTACACATTGAATTTTCTCACTTTACATTTGTGTGCCAAGCGGCGCTTCTGCTTGAATAACAGAATAATCCAATCAGCAGGGAGCGCCTCAGACCCAAGACATCTGACCTCTACTGAGGATGGGGATCTTGTCAAAGAGCGTCTTATTTCAGATAATAATTCACTGCTTTGTTTGTAGATTCTTATTTCTGCTCTGGCTACAAGCTGATTTGTTTTTTCAGTAGCGATGTGTGAGACATTGGGGAAATTTCATGGAATATTTATTGGCCTTTGATAATATTACACCTGTGGGTAATGCTTACAGTGTGTGTCTGCATCTGCATGTGGGTGCCAATGTCAGCTACTTTCTTGTTATGATGATTAGATTTAGTAAGAAAAAAAAAAAAGTAGAAGAACAGATGATCATCACTTTTACTGTCATACTGCCTCTATGGATTTTGCTTTTTAAATAGTCAATAGTGATAAGTATTTATTATAACCTTAAATGTTTTCATCTTAGAAAACACATTATTTTTTATAGTTTTTTAATAGTTAAGCTGATTGTTATTGTAGAAACAAAGAAATCTACTTAAAACTGGAAAATATCCAATGGTTTTATTTGTTATTGACTGGATATAATACAAGTGATCAAACCCTGCTATGGAAATTATTACATAAATCAGTGGCTCTCAACTGGTGGATTGTGACCCAAAAAGTGTGTCATGGGGCCATTGTGGGGGTTGATAATGTGTGTGTTAAAGAAAATCAAAGGTTGAGGGAAAAAGAGTCAAAATTATAATTTGATGTCTACATAATTTCAGATTCAGATTTTTCCCACATACACAGTGCGCTTGCGGTAACTCTTTGCCACCAATGTTTTCTGGATAGTAACAACCAAAACTAACATTGTCACATTGTTTGTTTAGCTCACATGCAAGCATTTGTAAACAGGTTTAAGATCAGATAAGTCTGATTCTTTTTATTTATTACAAAATAATTCTGTATTTCATATTTCATACAGTTCAGTTTAGATTCTTGAAACTTGATGAGCATAGCCACTTAAAACTTTAAAAACGTTTAAAAGCATATATGCCAGCCCTTTTTTTGTTTCATGTTTGTTTCAGAGCAGGATAACACTATTTTTCTCTGAAATAACTCTGAGTGGCTAAAAAATTTCAAACATTTCTGTTGCGACTCAATGAGCTGAGTAAAATGTGGGTCCTGAGGCTGGTCCACTCGAGAGACATCCACATAAATACTCGTCAAGCTCATAAAACATGGAAAAGTCATCCAACAAGCTGTAAAATCACACTGATTTTAAAGTACATTAAAACGCACAGTACCAAAATACCAAAGAGCCGTCAGCTCAGTCCAAGGAATCCAAAAATAAAGTGCAGTGCTCAGCAGAAAAAAAATATCCTTCAGTGGAACCAAATTATTCTAAACAAAATGGTACAATCAAAGCATGAGCTCTTCTGTGGAGGACCAAATTATCTCGACACCACCTCATTCATTTCAAAGACAGCAACAAGGTCAGCAGCCGAGAGTCCAGAGTCACCAGTGGTGTTGGAGACAGCATGGTATGACTTGAGGCTCCAACACGTAATCTCAAGGATCGCTCTGCCTCGGCAAGTACTTTGACTCACTTGACAGACCAGCCAAAAGCTGTCTGCTGCTGTTTGCCTCTCTGCTGTCTTCCACAGTCTTCTCCTGTGAGGTCTAACCTGTCCACGCAGAGAGAGCATGTGCCACCAAGCAGCCAATCCTCTGTTCAAAAAGACAAAGGCCGACAGCAAAACAACAATGACTTTCTTAAAATTAAATGCAAGCAAGCTGTCATTGAATCTGGAATAAAGCTGCATGTAGACCTCAAATGCCTCCTGACACAGTATGTATATGACTTTCTTAACCCTATGAACCCGAGGCTATTTTCAGAGTCATTTCATTACCTTCACTTTTAAGCTCATATCTTGGGCTTTGTCGGGGCTTACCATTCATGCTATTCCTTTTTGTTTTCAGGACAGCCGAGGTGATCCAAATCTTTCATTATTTAATTTGATAATACCTTTATATTAAGACAAAATATAATTTTGTATTTTGAAATTCTTATGTTTTTACATGTATCTCACCATAAAATATTGTCAGTAGAGATATATTTTTATAATTGTGGAGAGGAGAATGTCTAAAATATCTGGAACCATGTTTGTGGGACACTGTATTACTCAGCAATTTAAAAAAAAACATGTGCCGAGTGCCTGACAGAAAATACATGTCATGAATGACTGCGGGTGGCCGAGAGGCCCAAACAGGCACTCACATTGAGGGCATACACCCCTGTGATATGTACTAATAACTCAGATATGCAAACAAATATGTTTATTTATTTATATATTTTTTTATCATAAAGAGTGTGATGTAATTTCAGCCCTATGTTGTAGACAGTCAGCCGAGATTTCAAAACTGGATCAGTTGAAAACGTTTTGTCGTGCAGAGGAAAAAATGGGCATTGTCACGAAGAGTAATTTCTGTTTATTTTTAATACAGTAACCTACGTTATGAAGCGACTGGGACTCCGGAAATTATTCAATCGAGAGTAGTGGCTGTGGAGATGGACACGACGCTTTATACAGAGTGTAACGACAACAAAACTTCAACTGTGATTATCTCTGCCAGGCTTCGTCACACAGACAAGGCACCAACATTTCTGGAAAGCTCAGGTTTCATAGGATATGTCATCTATAATGAATATTCACTGTGAAATTCAAATGAAAATAAATGATAAGAATTTGGACGTGATGTGCGTCCATCAGGTTCCAAAGATTAACTGTATGTAATTATTTGTGAAACAGGATGTTGGGCAGTGTCTAAAGTAGGAGTAGTCATCTCATATATACAGTGCATCCGGAAAGTATTCACTGCACTTCACTTTTCCACATTTTGTTATGTTACAGCCTTATTAAAAAATGGATTAAATTATTTTTTCCCCCCTCAAAATTCTACACACAATACCCCATAATGACAAAGTGAAAAAAGTTTGTTTAAACTTTTTGAAAATCTATTAAAAATAAAGGACGAAAATATAACATGTACATAAGTAGTCACAGCCTTTGCTCAATCCTTTGTTGAAGCACCTTTGGCAGAAATTACAGTCTCAAGTCTTTTTGAGTATGATGCTACAAGCTTGGCACACCTATTCTTGGGCAGTTTCTCCCATTCTTCTTTGCAGGACCTCTCAAGCTCCATCAGGTTGGATGGGGAGCGTCGGTGCGCAGCCATTTTCAGATCTCTCCAGAGATGTTCAATCGGGTTCAAGTCTGGGCTCTGGCTCGGCCACTCAAGGACATTCACAGAGTTTCCTGAAGCCACTCCTTTGTTATCTTGGCTGTGTACTTCGGGTCGTTGTCCTGTTTTCATCAAGGATGTCTCTGTACATTGCTGCATTCATCTTTCCCTCCATCCTGACTAGTCTCCCAGGTCCTGCCGCTGAAAAACATCCCCACAGCATGATGCTGCCACCACCATGCTTCACTGTAGGGATGGTATTGGCCAGGTGATGAGTGGTGCCTGGTTTCCTCCAAACATGACGCTTGGCATTCAGGCCAAAGAGTTCAATCTCTGTTTCATCAGCCCAGAGAATTTTGTCAGGATCCCTGTCTGACCCTGGTGTGTCTCCCTCTGTTTGGTCCCCAGTCGCTTCTCCTCCTGTGTGCTGTCATTCCCCTGTCTGTTTGTTATTGTTTTCCCATGTGTTCTGTGTCCTCCTCTCCCCGCCTCCTGTCACCTCCCATGGCCACACCCCTCACCGGTCTGAGCAGCTGCCACCACTCTCCCAGATCACCACCGGCAGGTGACTCATTCCACTGATCACCTCACTGGACTATTTGAACCCGGTTTCTGCAGTCATGAGTTGTCGGTCCATACTGCTAGTTACTGCCAGTGAGAGGTTGTCACTGCCAGGCATCCACAATCCGTCACCAGTCATACCAGTCCGTCTGTCTCTGTTCCTGCTCCAGTACCGGTACCTGTTCCTGCTCCCGTTCTGCTACCGGTCAGTGATAATCAGTCAGTGATAATCAGTCAGTGCTGCCCGGTGACTCCAGTACCCAGTCTGTTGCCGCTCGCTGTGGAAGACCTCGGAATTCCCCCAGTGGAGCCACACCCCACTGTGTTCAGCCTGCCTGTCTGTCTGCCTGCTGCCATGTCTACGGCACTATCTGGCTTTGTCTCCGGTGAGAGTCGGTGGAGTTTCACTCCCGACTCGGAAAGAAAGACAGAGACTTTAGGTACCATCCCTATACAAACAATAAAGACAGGTTTTTTTTTTACCTTGATCCTGCCTGTTACCCGAGCCTGTGTGCCTGCGTTTGGGTCCGTTTACACCTCACCTCACAGGTGGCTTTTGTCAAACTCCAGGTCGGCTGTCATGTGCCTCTTACTGAGGAGTGTCTTCCGTCTGACCACTCTACCATACAGGCCTGCTTGGTGGACTGCTGCAGAGATGGTTGTCCTTCTGGAAGGTTCTCCTCTCTTCACAGAGCAACGTTGGAGCTCTGTCAGAGTGACCATCGGGTTCTTGGTCACCTCCCTGACTAAGGCCCTTCTCCCCCGATCGCTCAGTTTGGCCGGGCGGCCAATTCTAGGAAGAGTCCTGGTGGTTCAAACTTCTTCCATTTACGGATGACTGAGGCCACTGTGCTCATTGGGACCTTCAATGCTGCAGACATTTTTCTGTACCCTTCTCCAGATCTGTGCCTCGATACAATCCTGTCTCAGAGGTCTACAGACAATTCCTTGGACTTCATGGCTTGGTTTGTGCTCTGACATACACTGTCAACTGTGGGACCTTATATAGACAGTGTGTGTCTTTCCAAATCATGTCCAATCAACTGAATTTACCAGGTGGACTCCAATCAAGTTGTAGAAACATCTCAAGGATGATCAGTGGAAACAGGATGCACCTGAGCTCAATTTTGAGTGTCATGCTTACAGAGTAAAATTACTATGGGTACAAATTGGTGATGTGTGTGTGTGTGTGTGTGTGTGTGTGTGTGTGTGTGTGTGTGTGTGTGTGTGTGTGTGTGTGTGTGTGTGTTGAAAAGATAACAACAGGCAGCTTCCTGACTCTTGATAAGTTGACGGTACGACCTTCTCTGCCTGAGAAGGTACTTGAAAGTAGCAGTTGTGCATTTGCAACACTTTAACATGGGATCATGAAGGTCCTGCAGTTGTACAGCAGTGTGACTTTGATTGTTACATCACATCATGCTTGTGAAACATTATTTAGGTAACTGTTTATTAGTAATAACAAGGAATCTAGCCGGCTGTGCTGCTGTGAATTGACATTTTTTGTTTTTCAGTCACATTATGCTTATGGAAAATTATGCAAGTGGTACAATGGCAGAATATTAATGAGATGTAATTTCTGACTGCTGGTGAGGAGTCGGTAAAAAAAGGCTAATTAGAAGAACATGATAAGTTATGGTTTGATGGGTTTTCAGCCCCCACAGTGCTCACAGTATAAATCTTATTTACCAGTCGTCTTCAGATGCGTGCAGCTTTGATGCTGTAGTTGTAATGCTTATAGTAGACTGCTGGCACACAATATGCCCCATATGTTCCGTAAATAAGGTCCTATTATGTTTTCTTACAGGTAATTTGGAATCCTTTATTGTGTGACTGTGTTGTTGACAGCATTGACTAGTTTTCTATTTTATGCAACAACAAATAAACAATTGGGTCCGGCTAAAGGAAGTGATGCCAAAGACTCAACTAAAGGGTAAGACAAGCAGAGAAAGAGACAGGAAAGAGTGAGTTATATCAACAGTGCACAACATCACTCTGCCTCATTTGCAAAACCTCTGTCATTGTAACACACTCTAATCTTCATCCAAGGCCTCCAGATTTAGTAAAAGAACATGGAGCCTGAATCTTTCATTAAATGAGGGCTTATTTCATTATTAAGAAGGTGTTATTTTCTGCTTCAGTTCACAGGCTAAATGTCGACTGGCAACTCCGAGGCCTATTTAAAATGAGTCAAATTCTGCTCCCATCTGCCCTGCTGGTCCTCTTACTCTTCCCTGCGAATGAGTGGGCAGACTGGATGGTATAGTCAGCCTGCGAGATGCAAACTGGCTTCTGCTGTGTCATCTGTCTTCCCCCTAAGCAGCCCACTCACCTGTGCCAAAGCCACGGTCTCAGCAACATGCAGACCTCACAGCCACAGGTGGGACTATTTTAATTGGAGCACTTCAGCTGCTATATTGCTCACAGTGTCAGTAGGAAACTGTCCCTGACAGAGATAGACTGTATACAGTGTATGTAAACAGCTACACCGCTGAGGTAGTCAGAAGTGACTTATGGAGCAGTGATGAAATCAGTACATCACTCTGATGATAGAAAACGGAGAACAACGGTTAGACAACCTTAGAAACTAGGCACAACTTAATCACGCATGGGTACAAATAGCTCTACAGCCCTAGTTGTAGTTACAGAGAGCACCAGGATCACTCATAAACTTGATATACAGCACTCCCATCACCCACATGTTTACATGGCATGTTATCGGCTTAGTGGCTTGCATAATTTTGAAATGTTTGCATGTTGATATCTGAAAAAAATAAATAATAAAAAGCTCCTCACATTATTCTCCTATATTTGCAATATGTAAATGTAACAGTGTGAACTTGTCTGCTCTGGGGTTACTGTCAGAAATGAATGCACACTGACTCGCTGAATGAAGTATTTCTGATTCAGAATTAGGATTTGCAAGAAAAACTATCTTTTTATGAGCCATGCAGACAGTGTGGCCTTGTCCTCTCCCAATGACATGAGAAGCATACATAATCATGTCATGTACTTCTGGGTTTCGTGTGCCTTGTGAATGAATGGCTGCAGTTCCACAGACTGTCAAATAGAAAGCATCATTACACACAGCTCTGACTGCTGAGGGATCATTTGAATAATGTAGTTGGTTACATTATTATCTGTTTCATTCATTATTGATTGGTAGAGTGGTTCTGTTCCTATTACAGAGGGATAACACTTCACTGTATGAAACCCCTCATTTACCGAGCTGGGTTTGGCATAACGCTGTGCGCTGTCTCCAAGGAGGAATCCATTATCTACAAAACAGAAATCCTCTCTCCATAGAAAGTATTCCGCTTCATAACAAACAAAAACAGGCTTTTTTTTCCCCCTTTTATTTAATTTTTCAAATTACTTCGTAAATAAAATAACTGCTGAGGAATAAAGCAGCTTCCATTGCTACTTATCAGGGGATTTGTTCCGCTCTGAGCGCTAAACAGGAAACAAGGCCAGAGGAAATGAGAGAGCCAGTACGAGCCCGTAACGTAACATCTGTTGACATGAGCCGGTGAGTGAAATTTGACCACAGTGTGCACCCAAAAAAAAAAGTCTTGTTTTTTGTTGTTTGTGGTCCAATCTGCTAATATTCAGTCCACTTTCATGGCATGACTGAATTTTCTGAATTCATTCGAAGATTTGGCTCACCCATATTGCTTCCCTAGTGAGCAATGTGGTCTCTCGTTGCACTGATGCACAAAATAATTCCCTTCTTTGCGAGGTGTCCTGTTATCTAGCCATGAGTTTATTATCCTGTGAAAGCACAAGGGGAACAGTTGCACTTGCAGATCCTGGGAATGTCCACAGATGAAATCCCTGATATTGGAGGAATGTCAAAATGAATATGTAAAGGTGAGCAATATCTTAACTTATTATTTATTGTGACACTTTATTGATTGCTTTCACTACCATTGAAGCCAAAATAGAGGGTCAACAACAGGGCAGGGCCACTGCAGTTGGCATATTCGCCACTTTATTCAACACAGGGTCAATACTGTATGGATATGTCCACACCACATGATCCATTATATAAATGGAAGTTTTACACAAGCAGTTGTTGGTTGTGAAATGCATTCAAGAGTTGTGTCAATATTGCCATGAATTACCTCCACACACAGGTCTGTAGTCGGCTGCAGAATTAGAATGAAGTCTGGCTCTGCGAGGAAGACGGTCATACAATAAATGAAACCTCCATTGTAGTTAGAGAAATAAAGCACACCCTGACTTAGATTATTCATTTTTGTCATACATTATTCATACACCAATATAATGGGAAAGTTGATGTTAAGACCCATACATTTAACAACGCAAAACTACTTGTCAGGTAATTAGAGATAATGCCGTTCCATTTACAACTTGAGTTTGAGGACTAAATTTCAGAACATTAAGTTTGAAATTTGTCCTTTTTTATTTGACAGTACATTAATCGTCACACTTGAAACACTTCAGCTTATTCAGCACCTTCTGTGACATCAAACACAATTCTCTTGCAGCAATAAGTGGTGCAATGAAGTCAAACGAAAAAGATTATTTGGATTTGTAGCCTAAACTGAGCAATCAGTGACACACTGTTAACTTCAAAACTGACTGTTAGTCAGTCCATCAATCATATCACCAATGTTTCTTCAATGCAGCATATAAGATCTCTTCAATGCTTTTCATATATTCAAAGCCTCAAAAACACAAGCGATCCATACAAAAAAATCAACACAGGCCCATGATGTAAATCTGCATTTTCTCTGTAATGGCCACAAGGTTACAACGACAAAATTAAAGAATTTGTTTTAAAAACTTTGCTTAAATCTTATGCGCGAATTACTTTTGTTCCCCCACTGGCTTTTTCCTCAGGAAGTAATCGCAGTCAAAAATAATCAGCAGTATAATTAGAGTAATTAAGAAAGCACAGGGCAGGCAGTGTTTTGGATGCTATGAACCACTAAGCACAGTCCCTGAGTGGTAATTACATGTATACACTAAGCAGCCTGAGCTTTGTTCAAGGTTTTGCTACACTGGCCTTGAATTGTATAAAACTATTTTGTACATTCAGGAGGACGTAATTAGCAGCAAAAACAAAAACATGATCACAAACTAAGATGGTCTTGCAATTTAGTAACTTGGGAAATGATCAGGTATGAGTGTTCATGGTCAAAACTCACTCCTGCAATTACTGCATAACTGAAATAGAGTGACAACCATAATTAACCAGTGTGGAGGGTTGCAATTATACACAATTTAGATTTACATGTATTGCTGTTGAGGATTTAACTTAGTTTTCAGATCTATTGATGCTTCAGCCGTGAGTGAGTTGAGAAGTGGGCTCTTTGCTGGAACATAAAAGGTGAATGAAGATATCATTTTATCTACTGTACGTGACATTTTGAAGGTCCACATTTCACTGCATGGAATACATCTCATCAAAACGACCTTGCTGCATTGCTACATCCTCTTCCTCTCGGCTCTGTCTATATCTCTGTCCTACACTATTACTCTTAAAATTACAGTTTGTGCAAGGAGAGATGCCCGTTTCTAACTCCACCGTGAACCTCTCCGCACGGGGATACACTATATCAGACGTGTGCCTGGTGAGAAGACCTGGTGTGATACTGATAAGATATGTTTTCCAGACCTCTGCAACACTGATGCAGTTGTGTCTAGCTGAAGAGACACACTGACACACTATTATAAAGCCATTTACATTCAGCCCAAATCAGCCTGCCTCCTACCTTCCCACAGATCCACTCCAAAGAGCAGCCTAAACTCACACATTGGAAAAGGAGCCATCCATTGCCCTCTCTGTCAATTAAAATGCCTCACCTTGGCACTGCAAGTCAGACCTGTGACACGCATCAAATTCTAAGTGCAGCTTTTACAAATTTGATGCCAGTTATGGTAGACACTAAACATTATAAATAGTCTCTGAAATACTTTTTAAAAGGCTTCGAAGGAAGAAGGTTAAAAGATCAGCTCTGGTCTAATGTTTCTCAACACAGATTACCCACTGACTTTTAATACAGCAGTGAATAAAGGCTACAGTAAGTGTTGAATCAAAGCGCCGCTTGAGCAATTTCACGAAGTATGTAAAGGTCTTTTTATCATAAATTACTTGTTATTGTCTTGCCAATGGAGTCACGCTGCACTTTTTGTCCAATATTTGAACAAATATGTTCAAATATTTATTATAGAGATTGCTGCTTTATTTCTAAACCGTGTTCAATAGTTTCCAACAGTGTGATTTATGAGCGAATCAACTGATGTTCAAGTTTTTATGGAAACTTGTTCTGTGTTCCAAATGGCATACTTTTGTAGAAACACACTATTTTGTGTACATAAGTGCGTTCACACTGTCAAGTACAGAACATGCAGTGCTCTACAAGTACCAGGATAATGCAATCAAAGTGACCCAAAAAAGAAGTGTGAAACACTGGACACTTTCCACCCTAAACGTTGCCATCTTGGCTACATAGAGTAGGGGCGGGACCGGACGTAAAGAATCTTCAAATTAAAGCTTAGCAGGAAGGTGCAGCTGTTCCTGAACACTGCACAAAAGTGTTTCTTTTGCACTTCTGCTGCTGGACAGACATATAATTGTGTTTATTGAGAGTGTCAAACAGATTTCCAAATGGATGCAATTAAAGAGTATGTTAAAAGCCAAAGCTGGGTCATATTTATCGTGCTCATCGCTCTGAGAGACCTGCTGTCATGTCATGTTTGTGTTACTGTTTTAAGGGTAGCGGAAGAACACGCGATACCAAAAGACGATTTTGTGAGTATTTTAGCTTGATTCTATGTTAAAGTCAACTTAAACTGTGTACAACCCCACAGGCATGATATTTTTTGCTAAACAAACCACTGATTACATGTGAGTTGACAAGTTAGATACAATGAAGATTTCATTAAAGAGCAATAAAAATATTCTTTAATTCAGCTCTACATTACGCCTTGATAGCAGTTTTCACTGGGCAATGTTCCTTACCCTGAGAAATCTCATTAATTCACACTTAATTATCATCACATTGCATTTGCTGGATGACGAGGGGAAAGCTGCGATACAGGGAGATAGTATCAATACTGGAATTGCATTCTGACAGGCTCCTCATTCACTTACCAGGCGAATGATCCCAATGCATTTTAGATACTGTAATTAATCATTTACATACTCTGAGTGCCACCTGATAGGTCATCCTGCTGTGCTTTCCCCGCACACTTCTCATTAAAATGCTAATCTAAACTGCTGACCCACCTTGCTGCTGAGGAAGACTCCTCATAATGACTCTCTCCTTCTCGCTTCTTTGTCCCCCCTCAAGACCTTCGAAGCTGCCATGGTCCGAAACTGGGGAACTTTCCCGGTGAACAGGAGCGCTCCAAGTGTGCAGATATTCATTTATTCACACACAGTGCTCCCCTGTGCTGCCGTGGAAACGCAGGGCTCATTACCCAAATGTGATTTTTAAAGCAGCTATTTCCCGTCATTTCCCGTAGCTTATACACTATACACCATGGGTGAGTGATACTGGTTGAGAAGGTGTAACTGAACTGAGATTATGAACTGCTGAAAATTTGTCCGTCTGTCAGTACAATAACAGATGTGTGACAAGGAAAGGACAGTCATGAAGTGAGAAGCAGCTCTGTCTCCTCAAGTCAATGTGATGACTCAATAATTTAACTATCACTTACCCAGGTAGTCGTAGAAACCAAAAGTCTGGGACGACGACACGGTAATGTGTTCTGTTGGCATGAGCACTTTAGTAAGAACAGACTGAACAGGCAGTTGTTGAAAGTACATCACAGCACAGATTTGTTTGTTGAGTTATAGGCCCAGTGACACCTTGAAAATTAAAACAGGGATCCTAGAACCAAACTAGACGACACCTGTGGTCCTTCCCGATCCAACCTGCAGCCATCAACACTTTATCACTGATGTTTAAACATGTGATATTTGATTAAAGAAAGCAACACCATGTCAGATAAAATTTATTAAAAAGGTGGAGAGCAATAACCTTGAGCTCCAGCGCTGTATGCAGTGTGATGGAAATCATAAAGTCGAAGCTCAGGAGACCGACTTGATGATCAACAGCTATATTTATTGATACACTCGATCGAGGAGAAACAGAGTGACAGGTGTAAAGCTATCTACTCCATTTATCGCTGAGTCTTTCCCTCAGTTTTTATTGTGCCCAGAATATTATATTTCCAGATAAGTAGAGGTGCCTGATTCATCCTTGAAACTTGGTTAACATCGGAACAAGTTTCTGTCTATAGCACAGAGTTCAGGAGTCATGGTGACCTCCTGAGCTAAGGATAAGACAGGGAGATCCAATGATGAATGAAAATTCCTTCACATGCACATTGTTTGAGGTAAAATTTGCATGGAGGTAAATTCACCATATAAAGTGACACAGAGCTAAAAAAAAAAAAAAAAAAAACATCTTGGACAAACAGTTGATTTTGCTTGTGTGTGTCATTTGGTGCAGGCTTCAGGCCAGCAAACACTGCAGCTAAACATGAAACAAGACAATGACAGCTTACAGTTCCAAGCATTGTAATAGTAAGTTATATATAAACTGTTACAGATTACATTTTCGATCCTTCTGTGTCTACATTCTTCATGGAAATACCCTGAAGTGTTTTAGCCTGCGAGCCATGACTCCAAAGTGACGTTAAAACATCTTAGCTGATGGATATAGAAGTACATTGTGATAATGGAGTGGATATTTTGACTAAGCTCAGCCAGTAAACAGGGCATATAAGAACACACATGAATGGCCGGCTGCACAGCAAGCCATGCATGCTGGCATCACAAGTTAGACGGAGGTTTCATTTGACTGGTATGGACACGGCTATATGGACTAAATATATTCACAGACACTCACAGTTCAGTGCGTATCACGGAGCTGTGGGTCAAAATGTGACGCTTTTCCAAATGAAAAATGTCAGATATTTAGATGTTTGCTGCATTTTACCATGAATAAATGAATCTCTAACTAACTAATCAACATAATGTTGTTGGGTGTTCAAAGTATCTGCATCATGTAGTCAATCAGTTGTTTTGCGTTTTACCATGAGAGACTCGGCTAAAGAATATTCCCACTATTGTAATAGATTCTCATAGATATAAGTAAGTATGCCATATGATGCGTGATACATTAAAAGTTTAAAATTATGTGTCCAAAAGGCAGCACCAAACAGTTTAAAACCACTGAGACTTTGAACTGTGCAGCCGAATCATTTCATTTCACATTTCAGACGTGTCAAAACTCCTGTCTGTGTGTCAATATTGTAAAAAGTAAAAGGCTGCCCAATTGCTTTTTAAAATGTGCTTCTTGCCACGCTGCCAAGGATACTGAGGATATCATGATTACTGATGACAGTGATGAATGTGATGATGTGTAAAGTTGACAGACATCATACTGATTGATACCACTGATGACTCTGGTGAAAGGGAAACCGATAAATGGTCTGTTTATGTCACGTCAAGCAAGTTGAAATGTGTCTCTTAACCTGTAAAACTGACGCTGCTATTTACTTCACTGGATTTTTGTGAACTTAAGAAATCAATGATTCCAAAGTTGATGCTTGAATTTTTATTTATATTTTTAACAGTATTTCAGAATCTAATCTTATTTTTTACATCTGCACCTAATTTAAAGTAGCTTTAATGAGAATACATTAGGTCTCTGTAAGCATTAAAGTAGATATGTGTGATACGTATATGCATATCTTTAAACTGTTTAAATATTATGTTTGGACTCCACCTTCTATATCTGTATTTTAGTAAGGTAGAAGTTGTTTTGGGAGTAATTCCAACAGGGATGAGTGTTTTGGTTCCATGGTAAAATGTGTTGTATTGTACAAAGGCATTTTATGTGATTTTTGGGACAGCCATTCCAGTGCAAAAATATGAGTAAGTCTAAAATGTTGCCCTGGGCATACAGAGTTCACATTGCGCAATACAAGTCTGTTGTACTCCCAAACTGCACGTCTCAACTGAGGGTGCCTCTTGTTTCCTGAATCTAAGTCCTACAGCTGTAAAAAAATTAAAAGAAAATAAAAAAAATAGCTATTGTTTTCTTTATGTTTCTTGAATTTGAATTGCACAGACACAGACATGCAATCACAGATCCTGTTTCTCTGATAAGGGATCACACATGATGATAACTCCTTTCTGAACAACTGCTGGAGGAAACCCAAACAGCAGGGTGGTAATTAATACATTTTTCTGTATTTCAGCCTCGTGGAGCCTCAGAGGAAACGCTGTCACAGTGTGGCAGCAGACAGCACAAATCAAAACTTATTTTGTGGGCCAAGGTATAAATGTTCAATAAATGTGCAGGAATTGTAATGACAATGATCCTGATTACAGTAACAACACAGATGTAGAGTGAGTAGTTAATACTGACAGATATACTGTATCAGCACATATGCATAACACACACAGGATATACCAAGAGCAGACCAGCCACAAACACACAGGCAGAGCTTTCTATTTTATGACTGCAGTGTTTAAAAATAGACGTAGAAAAACAGCCGAGCGTGTGTAAAAATCATAAAAAAAACCTCTCCATGTCTTACTTGAGCCCACAAAGCTGAAGCTCTCAATTAATTTTTGCACAAGCCAGAGCTCTGCTTTTGTCTGGGGTTTAAAAATAGACTTTCATTAATACTGTCCAGCGAAATTATTAATCATGTCAAACCTCCAACAGAGTGGAGGAGAGGATTGAAGCAGCTTGTCGTATTCAGAAAACATATTCCACCATAGATGCTCTTCGATAAAGCCACTCTGCAGCAAACAAATGGCTGCAATAACTCCGGGCCTCAAACAAAAAAGTGTCTTTTCAGAGAGAGGAATCAAATAAATGGACCAAACTGACTGGAAGTGATATGTCACTATATATGATGCCTCTGTGCCAATATTAGATGCTACTATACCAACTGTAGCCTCTGGGTCAGCTTTAGACAGCATTGGGGTTAACTGTGCCTCCGCATCATGTTGAAATAGTGTTTTCAGTATACACATTAACCAAAAAAGATAGTGGCCACCTTTTTCTTGGCTGGTGAAAGGTGATAAAATATGACTAAACTGCAATTGTAACAGTATCAAAGTATTCGGATATTTTACTTAAGTAAAAGTACCAATACAGTAAAGTAAAAATATTCCATTACAAGTAAAAGTCCTGCATAAATAAATAGTATTAGCAGCAAAATGTAGTTAAAGCATTGAAGTAAAAGTACTGATTTGGTCCCTTTGACTGATATATTATTATATGTGACATCATTAGATTATTATTAGTGAAGCACCAGTGGGTTAGCAGCATGTTACTATTGTAGCTGCTGCAAGTGGAGCTAGTTTTACTGTATAGTCAGTTTTATATCCAGGGACAGCAGATAAATGTGAGGGGTCATCAGATACTTGGCGAGGAAAGACGAAAGAAAGTTCTGAGCAAAAATCTGCTCTCAGATTTTTCCAATTTTCCTCTAATATTTGATTTCTGGTGAGATATTGGATCATTTGAACATTTATTGAAATGAAAAAAAAAAATCTCTGTTTAGTGGAGCAGTTAACAACTCAGACATCTGACATGTGACCTTGACTACCTGCATCTTGTAAGATGTCAGAAGACAAATAGGTTCGAAACCACTGGTTTAATCACAATGTGTTGGATTTTAAAAGCTTGTGTCAAAACTTCATCTGAAAAGGAAAAAAAGACTGATAAATAAATGGAAAGGATTAGAAAGTATAAAATAACATCAAATGGAAATACTGAAGTACAAAAACCACAAAATTGTACTAAAGACAGTACTTGAGTAAATTAACGTAGTTATCTTTCACGACTGAATATACATGCTGTCTGGAAGATTTCAAAGGAGGAAAACTCCAAAATGAAGCAGATGCATTCTTTTGATTTCCCTTTGGAAACCTCTAAATAGCTATTAATGCACCTTTTTGATTCAACCTTATTTTTCAGCAGCATTTGCTTCCTTTTAAAGACCTTAGAATCAAATTAAAAAAAACAAAGAAAATCATTTGAATTAAACTGAAATAAAATGCAGTCCATTTCATTCAAAAATCTGCAATCTTTCAAGATAAAAAAAAAATGCAACCTTTTATTGATACACTGGGAAAAAAGTATCATTTGAAGGGGCCATAAGGTGCAAACCAGACAGAGAACGGACCCAATTAAAAACCTAAGCCAGAGCAGCACAAACGAAAGAGAATCAATACTACAAATGTCAAGTAGACCAAAGCGGATCCAAAAATCCCCTCCGTCTCCCATGGCAGGGATGAGTATTTATCATTGTCTCTGTGGCACCTTACTTATCGTCCTCTTAACTTCAGCAGGACTGATAATGCAGGCGTGATTTATCACTGGTCAGCAGAGAGGCTACTGATCCCTGAAAGAGGTTTGCGTCTATGCATTATTCAAAACTTTCTTTTATTCTGCCACTTTAGGATTACAGGGGGGGGGGGGGGGGGGGGGTGCTTTGTTCTTTTTCCAAAGGCTTTCTACTTTTAGTTTAACTGTTTTATTGTATAATAGAAACCAGGGGGAGATGC
The DNA here is from genome assembly GCF_022577435.1 of Embiotoca jacksoni. NCBI lineage: Eukaryota > Metazoa > Chordata > Actinopteri > Embiotocidae > Embiotoca > Embiotoca jacksoni. Next base: position 5,137,960 of record NW_027185414.1, on the reverse strand, counting down.
CAGTGAAACCACCAGCACATTTACGTATAATTTATTGCCTGTCACCTCACTCTTCTGATAATGTATTGTCATATCAGTCCAAAAATAAAATATCATGGTGAACCTTTACTAACAAATGCAATGGTTCCTTTATTGACACATCTTAAGCCCCAATTCCAGAAATCTTTTTTTAATTGTGCCAATAATGTTAACAGCTGTAACAAGTGCGAGCCCAATCGATCAGGTGGTGTTATGAGAGGCTGGTGAGCATCCGTCGAGCGGCAATAGAGTGAGAGGAGCCATGTGTTAATGAGGTGAGTAATTAAAGAGAGGGAGCGGCGGGTGGGGGTGGGGGGATGGGGGGGTGTATTGAGCTTGCTGACCCCTCTGGCCCCGATGAGCAGGGGAGCAGAGGGAGAGAGGGAGAGATGGACCGTGAGGCTAAATTACACCAAGACGACTCATTAAATGAGCTCGGCTATGCTGGGAGGCCTCACCTATTCTTCACGCTCCCTTTGCCCTACATCTCTCACTGACCTGTACAGATTGAAACAATTATGGGCTATTTTTGAGAGTAGCCATGGAGGGAAAACAAGAGAGAAAGTTTTAATGAGATCTGATTCCGGTACAAACTCGGGGACCGTCACTTTCTGTAAAAGAGGGATTCCTCCTTTGGATGGATCCGTGGGAAATAAAAGCCAAGACGGAACAGTACCAGGAGATAAGGGGACTTGAGACAAAGAGAAACATGACGCAGGAGAGATGTGGGACGGCATCGATGACTACAAAATCAACGGAAGCACCTGCATCCTCTGCCAAAAAGAAACACTGTGTCGGATAAGGATGTCACGAGAAACGATACTTCAATACCAAGTCAGAACAAAATTCTGTTGTATCAACCGAAAAAACAACAACATGCGGAATGCAACTAGTGTTAAAAACCAAACAACTGCAAAAGTCACATATTGGGATATTTTTTGCACTGGAGTCGGATGATGAGAAAGTTATAGCCGACCAAAATCCAGAGTGTCACAGAGCAATTCGGCCAAATAGAGGAAACACTTAAAACTTATCCAAGCAGCTCAAAGACAGACATCTGGATAGGAGCAGAATTCAAGAAGAGAGAGTTTCAGTTACTAACTTTATATTAACAACATGAAGCTAATGCACCGACATTGGCGTTCAGCTGTGTATACTTGTATGTAGTGAATTATTATGTTATTTGCCAAAGCTGATTAATTCTACAACCCAAATTAGTGGTCTTCTGGCCCTAATCAACATGTTTACCGATATGTGATGTTGCGGCTGGTCCCAGAATTTAAATAGTGTGCCATAAAATGTTTAGTTAGCTCTATTACACTTTGCAGTTTGTTTAAAATTATTGAGGGCTGCATGCCAGTGTTTTTGTAACATCAGTATTTTTCTACACTGTGCCCATTTATTATTTGCAATCTATTTTTTTTTTTTAAAGTTCAGTCAGCTGGGCTCTGCAGTACTGTAGAAATTGAACCATTTAAAAAAAAGTTTCTTACTTTTTAGTTTTTGGCACACTATGTTTTACTTTGACTTAACCATAATGTCTTTTTTTATTTTTATTTGAAAGATCCATCCTACTCCTTCGCCTGGATTGTTCTTAAATTGTTCAGGTTGAAACACTCATTTCATTGGTTAATTTTTTTTGCTGTGGTTTTAAAATTGGTATCAAGAATCATGAATTTTAAGTAGTATTAGTACTGTCTAGTACATTTTTTATATCCTGACAACCCCAGTGTCAGAGATTTTATGTAGGTTAGTGTGTATCTGTCAATGTAAAAGGCTAATTGACTAATTATGAAGATTATGAAGAAATATTTTACTTTTTTCTGCCAATTTAACATTTTAAGTTTGAGAGTATCAAAAGCCATGACAGCTTCATGAGCAGTAATCTACTTCAAATTCACTTCAAATTCAATTTAGCCCATCTTGTTTTGTTCTATTGTAACGATGTGTGTTTTTAGCATGTTAGTCATTGATTGTAAATTGTAATGTAATAACCTACATATCATGTATATGCAAATTGTAAGGGACTAAAAATGATGATACGTTCTGGTTTTGACGCGGCCAGTTATTACATTGTGGGCTTTCATTGTTGTTGGTTTTTTTTTTGATTGCATATGGCACAATTAACACATCAAAAGTTGCAACATGTTGATTCATATAATTATTGAAAATTAAACCGTAATTTGCTGAACTGCTTATTACCGAAAACAAATGCTGCTGTTGTGAAGTGTTGTCAGCTAGCTGTGTTCCAGAGATGGTGACTGCCTCACATTTGGGCAAACAGACGAGAGCAAATGAGAGATTTTCCTTCAGGTGTTTAGATTTTGGCATCACAGTGAAATAGAGGAGCCTGAGGACCAATAGATTAATCCTGTGTTGCAGACAACGTTGTCACCCTGTGGACAATGACAAATAGGATGAGGTAAAGCTCAATAACATAAAGTGCTGTATTGTTCAAATGGCATCCGAGTGAGGTGATGAAATATATTTCATACGTTTTGCCTTCATTAATTCTGAGCTATTATTTTAGCACCACATTCATCAAATGAAAGTATGCAATTATGGTGCTGCACAAGGAGTTTGTAATTTGTATTTTTGGAATTAATAGAACCTTTTGTCTCACTTTGATGCAATATATAATGTAGCTTCCAGCCAAAATAAATCTCTCCAACACCATTTATTCTGTAAACAGACATAAAGTCAGTGGATTTACGCTGTGAATAACTTTTACAAATAATGACTCAATTTCTCCAGGCATTTTACCTCCTCAAGGTTATTAGCAAGAGAAGCCAGAGTGGAGGCGTCTCTGCATATTTTATCTCATGGTCATCACCTGTATTACACAACAGCATTGTCCTCCCTATTAAAGAGAGTGTAAACAGTAAAGCCTTCCAAATCGTCTGTTCATATTTGGACATGGTAATCATCTCTCTGATGTGGTGATTGGCACGCAGTCAGTCCAAACATGACAGGGGCTGTGCTGAAAAGGAGCCAGAGAAAGCCTTTTCTTTGAACCCATCGCTAATTTATTTCTGCTCAGGAAGAGATCCTCTCTTTATTGGCATCTCTTCTTCAAATATTAGAGAATACAAATTAGAGAATCTATACCGGCATCTGGCAGAAGCTTATTATCTGCAGAGTAATTCTTCTTGAATGCACTGAGCCATAAGATCAGGATATTCACAAAATGTGTGTGTATTTTTGTGTAGGTGTTTGTGTGCTTGAATCGCATTCCCGATGTAGAAGAAAACGATTTAAGCCACTGCTCAAAATTTAAAATTAAAATAAAAAAAGATTTCCATAAAGCCAATCTATGAATAACAAAGTAAGAACCCCTCATCCCTTCCCAATTGTGATTCCCTCAGTTGACAAAAATGCATTAACACCTCAATGCTGACAGCACAAGGAAAACAACATACTTTTTTCTCACCCACACTCAAACTATTTGTGCTGAAGGTGGATAATCCATACAATGTGTGCTCAACAAGTCATGATGTAAGACAATATTTTTTTCACCTTTGGTGATGATCAGTCATTTCTTTGGTGTTTAATTATGTTTCTCAGCAATCAGGGTTCAATGGCACTGAACTGCTAACTGTTCCCAAACCAACAAACGAACGAGCTGTTCAAATCTGCTGTGGCTACTAAATGCGTGACAAAAGTTTAGCAGCAGTATCTAAACTACAAAGGTAAGTTATATAATGTTATACCTGTTTTGTTTACTATTATTATTTTATTGCAGTTGGCAGCTGCCAGCAAACGATCAAATGAAACTGTTATTGGGATGGTTTCTGCTGACACTTTATGAATACATTTACTATTATTTGATGGTTTCAGGAAACATGCTGATGTTTGACTATCAAAAAAACCTTCTTTTGGCTAATGTTCAAGCAACCATTTGCTCAATATGACGGTGGAAACACTGTATATTCTCTAAAAATTTAAAAAGGATTGTTTTGATCATCACTACACATCCCACAACACTGATGTTTTATTATTTTTTTCTGCTCTGGGGGATTTCTGTATTTTAGTTGTCATTATGAGGTTGCACTTATTCTGCCTATAAACATTGAATTTTCTGTGCAACAAATGATTATTTTTCCAGGAAATAACTCTGAAGCTGTTGCCACATATTTGGAGTAATCAATGTAAATCTTTTTTTGTGAAGCACTTGGTTGAATATGAGTCAGGAGGTAACAAAATGTATACAGCAAATACATCGGTCGAACTATGAAATAGTTGGATATACTGACAGTACTTTACAGCCACTGGCTGATGCATCATTGGAACTATTGAGTTAAGGATGATGTTCTTGAATCCTTTCATACAGTCATTCATGATGTGTCATCCACATTGTTCAGCATGGTAGAGAGCTCACTACGCTCTTCCTGAGGCGTTACCGTGGAGATGATAGTGGCAGAAGCCCTGCCTCCAGATGGAGCAGCTGTTGGGGTTTTCCTGAGTTGAGTAGTTCTGATTACAAAAATGAAGCTGGTGATGAATCTGAACGTTACACAGTCAACACACACCCCTGATCCAGCACCGCACAGCAACACGCCATCAGACCCCCACATGCACCCCCACATAGACACATCAGGATCTGCTTCCCTCCCCACCCCAACTTCCTGTTTCCAAGATGAGAAGGACAGAGCTCATACCAGGAGACGTTGCACGGCAGGTCTCTTTCTTCAAACATCTCACGCTCGTCTCCATGCAGAGATGGCCTAAAACTGACATCGACAACAGGAGCCTCATTAATCTTTATAGGAGCTCCAGTCAGAGTTTCTTTCTGCTCTTTGCCTGTCTGTTAGGTGGCATAGTCTCTAGAGAGCACCGTTCAACATCTTGGAGGTGCAGCACATTGTCACAGCAAAAGATTCCACACGTGGTGGGGAGCAGATGAAAGGCAAATAGGGAGTGAATTTTAATATAACCGGTGTGAAGACATTTACAGAATTAACAGCTTAAGCAGCTCTGAAATCTCCTCTTTATGTTTCCTACACCTGTGCCCGTGACCCTGCATACTGCAGAGGAGATTAAGCTGATAACGCAGAGAGACAATGTATGCATACACCCATGAAGGTCTGCCCCTTGTGAATATCTGGACTTTTCACGAGCAGTAAAAAAAAAACCCACTTGTATTGTCATCATTTTTATTGCAGTAAAATCCGTCTTGTTCCAAAGATATTTAACACACACAAAAGGGCACTGAGGAGGTATAATTGAAGTGATGCCCCAATTCTGTCAAAATGTTGCCTCACTGAGTCCTCCCTGCTTTCTTCTGCGGTGCTTTGTTGCCTGGCTCGCCTGCGAGAATCAATCAGCTCTTCACACCTGGGTTATGATGGGCCCCACTAGTGTCTGTGTGCTGCTGTGGCACCATTAGCGAAAGACTTATTTTTTGCAGCTAGCTGACAATATAGCTGATGTGCCTAAACAGATGTAATTACAGAGATTGATAATCAGCCAGACAGTAATAATCATAAAAAACAAAATACTAAAATAATATATATCCAACTGATTTTAACAAAACAAAAAAGTCATTGTAACAATTGTCTATTGATAATTGTAATAATCGGATGATTATGAAACTCTTATGTTAGAGCAGCTTTGTATTTGCGGCTTAATGAGCTGAAATAAAATCACTGCATTCAAATACGTATAAAATCATTCTCAAAATGTGTTTTCACACTATTTGAAAAGCGTTTTCTTGTCCAGATTTATTGCAAGGCATTTTGGTTCACTTCAGTATCTTTTTCAAAGGTCATCAACTGATCTCTAACTACCCCCCCCCCCCCCCAATCACGGAAACTTTTCAGTCAGAAAAGACACGAGCTAAAACAACCTGGAGGGGATGTGTGTGTGTGTGTGCATGTGTGAAAGCAGAGAAGGTTTCTTCCATAAACGTGAGCAGAATTCTTATTCTTAGTTAAGGGTCACGGACTGTGACCTGGCTCCAATCTTGGTCTGATCCAAATGTCTCCAGGAGCAAAATGACAAAGATTAACTGTCCCTTGGAGCTTGAAGGCTCATAATTAATGCTGCCTCACTTCCCTCTGTGCCTCTGCTGGGAGGAGGATTGACACTGAATTGATAGAGTTGCCATTTTGGGGTCAGTCGTACCATGATGGGACAGACAGTGCTGGGCACGTCTTTGTCAGCTTTAAGCCTACACCGATCTGTTAGCCAAATTTTTTATCTTTTCATCGTCTCACTTCGATCACCAGAAACAGAAATGAAAAGCTAATATTTAGGTGTTAAAAAGTTGTGATTATAACAGGTAAGCTGGCGTTTCACCATGAAGCTTTTAGCTTTTTTTCTTTTTCGAAATAAACAACAATACATGGACACAGCTGGCTTTGAAAGGTTTTTGGTGGAGCCTTAAGTTTTTTAATGTGGTGTTCGTTCTGCTGGCTGAAGGCTGCGGGAAACACACTGAGTGGTGCCAGTCTCTGTGTGGAATACAGTGCAGTAAACAGCCTTAGAAAAAGGGTGGTTTTGAAAGGCTCCCTCCTACCTCTGAGTGGGCTCTGCAAATCCCTCCATTGAAGTGGGCTTATTTCTTAACAGTGCTCCTACAATTTTGTATGGATCCTCCGGAATCCTCTTTGCACATAAACACCCACAATGAAGGTGAAAAAAAAGGAGGAAAATGTTCTGTCATGAAATGAAGTCTGATTCAGAATCAATAGAGGGGGGCGGGAGAGGTGGGGTTCTATTTCCTGTGCCGATAAGCCAAAGGACCAGTGAGACGTACAGTGTAGTAAGTGTATTAATTCCAGTGGAGGTGGACAAAATCCCCCTCTGTAATAGAGTGGCAATTGCACATGGAAGGCAGTCCCAGTGTTTATATTGAGGTTAAGTTCTTTAAGTAGTGCCTATCCTAAATCAGTTGTCATAAAACACGCAGTGTTGCTTTTATGGTACAGGAAGACAAAATACCTCAAAGACTTTGAGAGATATCAGGAAATAAATATAAGGGGATCTATGTCTAATTCTCTGTCTTGCCAACCTCTGAGAAAATTGGAAATGGGTAGTGAACAGCTCAATTGGTCTTGATGTTATTTAATGGCTTGTACCTGTTATGGGCTCAGGCTAATGCAGTAAAACACAATGAGCAGAAATGGTTGTGACGTGGGGAAACAGGCTGCAAACGGCCTGACAGCTGCCTGAAAGCCTTTCAATTTTCTGTGAAAGCAGCATTAAAAGGGCCGAGCATATAAGGCAGGAAAAAAGAAAAGAGAAACAAAAATAGGAGAAGAAGAATGCAATAAATGCAAAGACAAAATTCCTAATATTACTTTACATTAAAATATAATATGGTCAAATGGTGACAGTGTCAAGGTAGCTCTCATACTTTTTGGCAGAAAAATGCGATAGGAGCAAATTTGCAGTTATTTTTTCCTGATTTGAAATTAAAGTTAAGAGGATCATTTATGTGTCAAGTATAAAAACATTGCGTGCATTCATAGAATACAGGCTGTCAATGAGAAAATAAGCATTCAATTTTCATTTCACAAAAGCCTCCTCATCGCAGACGTTGTCATTGTCCGACGGTAGTAATAGAGTCAGAAATGAGGTTTAGATTGTTGTGCTGCATCCTCAGAATTGACATTAATGGCCTCTCATTGAGTTGCTGAAGGCTATTAGCTAAAAAGGACAAAGCTTTGGAGCCGAGAGAAGGTGGGAAGATGCACTGCACCGTGTAATGGCTGGGATTTGAAATGTGGTGCCCCACTGGGTATGTGGACCTATGTTGAGGGAAATAACTTAGATAAAACATAATTATATGTTACTTAATGACAAAGTAATTCCTCTGTGATTGAATTCAACACTATAAATCTGTTAAAACATGTTTGAGGTATAAGAATTTGGGACAGTGAAGCAATGCCCCTGTTTTAGGCACCTGATAAATTTTGTTTACATTTACCTATTTTCATCGACAGTTTTTCAATTTCTGTTTTTCATTATGATAAATTTTCATGTAGTAAAACCACTCCCACTGAGATTTGTCCAGGACAAACACAATCTTCTGGAGTGCTTGGGATTTAAGTGTTATTTAAGGGCAACTTGGCACTACTTATTGAGAAGAAATACCCACATTTCTCACTCATTTTTCAGGGATTAACACTGGAGAACTGACAGAATCTTAGCTCTTATCAGTGTGTCTAAAATGGAATCTGAAAAAGGCGAATAAAAGCATCCTTGCACTGTCAATTTACCCCAAGATACATGAATGTAAAAATAATTGAACAAGACAAATAACAGGATCTTCAGTCGACATCATTTCCTTTCTTTGTCCCACTTGTTTACATCAGTCACAGACACACTTATTACCAGACACAAGGCAGGAAATTGACTTTTTTGTCCAAGGCCAAGCTCATCATGTCAGATATTTGCCAACTACTATCACTGTTTGATCAACCAAAGAGATTCCTGGATTACACCTCAAGGCAACAGGTCTACTCTGGTGGTAAAGGTAAATGAAAAGAGGAGGCTTGCTGCCCTTATTCACAACACTGACTGCCTAGGATCATTCCTCAGTTGATGAAAATGTCCTGAATAGAGGGAGTAACACTAGACCACGACTAAAAGTAAGGTATTCATTGTTTTCTGATGCTGCTAAAAATCTGTCTGTACATCACTGCTGGGCTGTGTATATTAAATTAAATATTACCATGAAATTTTATTCAAACATTTGATGATCCCCACGAGATAAACCCAATTGACGTTCAAGAGCATCTGAGTTTTCCTCCTCCATAATGAAGTTGACATTTGTAATTTGAAGTGAAATATTGAATTAATGGATTCTTCCAGCTGACTTTGGGTGAAGGTGAGGCACACCTTCGGCACAGTCAAGTCAATCACAGAGCCTACCCTACTAAGTGAATTTGTGTACAAAATTGTTTTCAGACTTTTATTTCCCCCAGATGATAAATCACAGTGGCTACGGTGATCGCCTGACTTTTACTTGAGTGCAACCATGACGTTGACATTTGTGGTTTTGAGTTAATTTTCTTAACAATCAGATTCCTTGCTGTGTCGAGTCAAAATTTCAATTTATCCAATACTTTGTAACTTTATGATCCCAATAGCCTCAGTTGTTCTTTGTGTTAAGGGCTACAAAGCAAATTTATCATGATTAAATGTCAAACTTAAATGATGCTCATGGTAAACGCTCGCTTTGTTCCAAATGGTGCAATTACATACAAACACTCACAATTTTGAGTGTATAAGTGTAATCACACTGTCAAGAATGGAAATATGCACTGCACTTTAAGTACTATATATGAGTCTACTGAGGTACGTTCATTATTTGAAAGACAACCATAGTACCTGCCTGAACATCAACACGTTAACACAGTGAGCATATTAGCATGTTGATGTTAGCATTTAGCTCGAAGCATCACTGTGCCTATAAGTATAGTGCAGAGTTGCTGGCATGGAATGTAACCTCGAAACCTTGTTTACACAACCAAGGCTATAACTGGCTCAAATACACAGAAAATCCATAATTCCATGCACAAATTAAAGTTGATCTATTGTACATAGTTTGTACTTTTTTCTATTTATAGCCATATGATGTCAGATCCATCAGCTGTAGGTAAAATGTTCACAATTTCATTGGATTATTTGACCATTATAAAGCAGTATTTTTGGTCAACAAACAGCTTGAAACCACCGTGCACAGAGTGGTATCTAAAATAGCACCAGGTCAAAGTCATTACTCTTTCACTCAGCTGTAAGGAAAACAACTAAGAGTATCTATTTCTTATAATACAACTGCTGTTTCAAGATCAATAGCCCAAATCCACAAGGAACACCCCCCCCCCCCCCTTCTCTTCCCCGGTACTGGTCTGAAATCAAATTGTAAACAGCCTGAAATAGCTGCTGTGTGACTAATTCCTTCTCTCTGCCATAACTACTCGTAAGTGGCTTTTTGTATGTACCAGGAAATTTGATTCTTTACCCTATTAGTGACACAACCCACACACATATCTGACATAACAAAAATTTAAAAATCTGGCTTTTCAATATTAACAGCTAATATGATCAAAGATGGCCCTGCATGTTTTATTAGCCATCTGGCAGCTCCGTTTGGTAATTTAAAAGCAATTTTGGAGTTGTAACATTTGCGAGAAACAAACAGAGAGTGGGTGTGGGGGCATAAGGTTGATGAGAGACAGAAAGTACACTAGGTGCGGGCAATTAGCTGAATGGCAATTCCCTTGTTAAAAGGCTGGATAATGCCCAGTTTGGATTGATTTACTGGCTGCTGCCTGGTGACAGCTCCCATATCGCAGCCTCGCTGCCCACTGAAGTGTGCATTAGGACTTGGTGTTGGCAGCAATATGGCTTTAACATTTATTATTTAACAGTGTGTGCCCAGACGGAGAGGATGGGCTCAAGAGGCAAGTTGACAGAGGGGAACCTCCCATCACTTGTCAGCGTTATCAGGGGCAATTCCTTATTATCCCCGCACTTTTGGCTGCTATTCATATCATTCATCATTCCCATCACCTTTTCTTTGTGGCCCATATCAGAGAGAAAGAGGAGGTCGAGAGGGAATTCATGTATATAAATATGTCGAGAATGGGCTCAGTATGGATTCCTTGGCTCGTGCAAACCTCTTTGTTTGGAGGCAGACAGAGGTGGCTTTTATGTGTCTGTCAGCAGGGCCACAGCTCTCTCCATCAATGGCCTGCCATTCAGGAGATAACCATCAGCTGGCGGCCCACTCCACTGACACCACCACTTCCTCTCGGAGTCAGCAGATTACATTTTAGAAGTTGACAGCTTGTTATCACTTTGGATAGCAGGAGGGCTTAATCTTTTGTTCTTTTCTGGCTGGAGGGAGGGCTGAAGAGTCACCGGCTCAGGCCACTGATTCCTCCGACTTCCCTCCTTGTGCCCTCTGCAGCGACACACGCGGTGAATAGGCCACTCTCTCCTCCACTCTTTTCATCTTTCTCGAAGAGTGCCTGCACTTTGTAGAGGGATTACAGTGATGGAAGCCTCAGCAGTGCACAATGATATCCATTCAACATGTCTCCCTGGCAGACAGGGGATGGGTTCAAGTCTGATTCGATAATGGGTACGCTGGCTTCAGTCTGCAGGGACGGATCACCGCTCCTAAGGCAGGGCTTGTCCTTTGGGAACAATCATGTGGAATCCCTCTCAGAATAATATCCGTGACCATAATAGGCGTGGAGAATGGCATGGGTCTTGTACAATATTATAGCTCATACAGATGGCGCTGGGAGGAAGGCTTTTTCCTCAGCTGAAGTTACTGCAAAAACCTCCTGCTGCTGATAGACAAACTATGGAGGAGTGTGGAGACTACAAGCTTCATCCAAAACATCAGGCCAAAGTTCCACAGAGAAAACATGGAATTTCTGATTTTACCCTTTGACCTTGATGTGGCAGCTGAACGACTAGCTTTCCAGCTGAAGTCTATTCAGTGGAACAGATTTTATTCGTGTGGCTCAGATATTTTGCTACAAAAATCTGAAAGCCACCCATCTATGAAAGGATGATAAAAAAAAAAAAAAAGGCACAGATTGGCATAGATAAAACTCCTTCTGTTTTAAGGACCTCACAGATGCCGGTTGTATCTGTTAACATCAGATTTGAGCCTTGAATGTCTCCTCGTTGTATTTGAGAGTCACTTAAACTCATTATTAATTGACCTGTTTAACAGAGTAACAAAAGATGCAGTTGTGTTACGCTAACAATGACCTGTCTTGCATAATGTTCCCCTACTGAGCGGCTGATAACTTGAGCAACCTTGAACATTAACATTTATTATCACTGTTTGCTTTTGAAGCTGCACGATGTCTCCTTGATGAGAGCTGTGGTTATATAACTGCCGTCTCTCCTCCCACTCTCTCTCTGTATGTCTCTTCCTGTCTATGGCATTCGCAGCCAACTGGAAGATGGCTACAAAGCTCAAACTTATGAGCTTTTTTGGTTGGGATTACTTAAGACAAGGCTTTCTGCTTTTCTGATGCGTTCGCGGTGGTGAAGACGAGTTTTCTGACAGAAACATTATGTTTGATATGAACAGCCTCATACGGAGGCAGTGACATTAAAAAAATAATTCTTCTTATGCAACACATCAGTGTTGTATGATGAAATGAATTATACACACACATTTCATGCTGTCAGACAGCAGACAGGCAAAGGAGTAGATGGTATCTCCACCGACTTTCAGGAAAGATTAGATGATCCTATGAAGACTTGGGCCTGTAGAGATGATTGCTTTGGTTCTACACTTCACAGACTCAAGTAAACGCTGCTGTCACAGAGACTGCATAACCAAAGGGGACAGGGAAGACCTGTATGACCAATTCACTTAATCCCCTCTCTGTTTCTTTATGTCTTACAGGGAGAGGTATGACACAGCTTCTATTGTCACAAGATTAAATTAAGCTCAGATTTAAATTTATGCTCGGTGGCCTGACGCTTTTCAACAGTCGTCTCTTGACAAAAGCTGATACATCACCTCAGTCTGTATTTATACTCAGGGAACAGCAGCTCTAAGCAGGAAGACAGAGCGGTTGTTGATTGGAGTCATTACACTTTAGGCAGCTGTTTTGAGGATTAAGAAGAACTCAAGTTGAAAAGAAGCATTTGATGAATCTATATCATAGGGTGCCTACAACCTTTTAACATAACGAGTGCTGTTACAAGCGAATAAAGAAATTACAATATTTTCTTACTGTTACAAGTTTGCATCAATATGATTACATGCAGGTATACAGTATATACAGACTGATAATTTTTAACCAGACAGTAAAATAAAATATGCAAATATTTGAAAGTGAATATTAAGATATATAAACAAGAAAAGGTATGAACTCTTTGCAATTCAAGCATGCAGGTGAAATTTCTCTTTAAATATGGTCAGATTTTTATCTAAGTTACAGTTCTGACCAAACACAGTCTATCAGGACACTGACAGCACAGCCCGGTAACACATCAATGTGTGTATACACGTCAGTCCCCTAGAGGATACCATGTCAGTGTCACGCCTTGCTTTGGTAGGCATAAAAAATATGTGCACGCATGCACGACCAGGGTCAAATAAGGAGGTCACGGGACCAATTACAAAGACTGATTAAGTTAGAACAGGAGGAAGGCCCAGCAAGGCTGGAACAAACACAGGACATTTTCCCAAACAACTGGTGTTTGAGTTCGTATGAAAGCAAAAACCATCGTGGATTTATTTTCAGTAACATAAGTAAATTAGGTACGTGACATATTTAACTTACCTTTGATTTTTGACGTCCATAACGTTACTTACACAAAATGACTTACTCTAACCCAAACCATGATCTTTTCCTGAGACTAACCATGTGGTTGTTGGTGCCTAAACCTAAGGCACTCTACTTTTTACATGTGGACGAAGCAAAACGTGACACTGACGCAACATGACAATGGTATAGTGAGCAAGAAGCCAGGTGCTGAGTTTAATCAGTGTCAGCACAGCTGCATACTGCTGAGGCCAATCTGTTTGTGTAGAGGAACACGGTTACAATACATTCATTATACAAGAGAGGTGTCCTGCCAACTGTGTCTCAGTTGGCCTTTCGGTACAGCTGGTCAGTCAAAACTCAAAGGCCCACACTGTAACTGATATGTATTTAATATGAGTAGAAGAGGCAGAAAAGGCACAACACATTTTTACATATCTCTGAAATCCCAATTAATTTGGATTGTTATTGCATATGAATTTTCCACTGTCTACAAAAATCTGAAACTGTCTTCCAAAAGATGAACTCTATTGTGTTCAAAGCCTCAGTTCCTACCGTGACATAGCGCGAGAAAGACTGACAGCAGGCAACATCTCTGATTACAGTCTTCAAAGACATTTTCAAAAATCAGCCTCTCTGTTGGATCCACCTGATGCCCAAGTCTCATTCTGTTTTATTTCCTTTTGGAGTTTCAAACGTTACCCAGCGTGGCGTTATGGAAAAGGGCAACCTGAAAGACCCACCGCCAACAGCAGGACGGCCAAGCCATGCTCTGCTGCTCAGCGGGGGGGGCCTCACCCTGTCTGCTTGGCACTAGCTCAAAAGATGCATCTTCAACTACGCTGAGTTGAAAGAAAGATCACAGCACATGTTTTTCTTTTTTTTGTTATTTGAATCAATGTCCTCCCTCTCTTTCTCTTGTCTCTCCTCTAACACTGTATGGTTTCTTTAGGATTTGTGTTTCATATTTCATGGCTTTCTGGATAGCACAAGATCAGCTGTTTTGAAGTTCAGTGGAGAGCTCTGCAGTAATGTGATTTGTGGCTGCACACACATTCTCACTGGACTCTACCACAGAAAGTAACCTTTCTCTTACGTATAGAAAAGAAAGTGAAAACCACATCCAAAATCTTCTCTTCCCGTGTTGAGTTTTCAACCTTCATTTTCCAGTTAATGTAAAACAGTTTTAGTCAAGCAACAGTATTTGTATCTCGAAGGGTCTAAAAGTGCAAAATCTTTTGTCAACAGCTTCCATATTTACACATTTTTGACTCTGACCTCTGCTTGAGTGGGAATGTCAAAAAATAAAATCTATTTGTATAGATTGGCATGTAGAAGCCATTGGTGAGTGGGATCAGATGGCATGGAAAACAGATTATTTTGCCGGGCTCCCAGGGCATAACCCCTGGCATTAATGTTAATGGGAAATCACATGACCTTGCAGTTGCCTCCGAGCAGCTCCATTTTAAATCCAATTGACATGACCCAGGTCTGGGAGAGGCTGGAGACACGGTGATGCAGGCACCTGATACCCGAGCATGAAAACAGTCTGGTTTTCAATTTTTCTTTTTTTTTTTTTTTCTTTTCAGGGTATCCCAGCGGCCCCGAGAGGTTGCCTCTGCTCCCTGAGGTGAACATGAGAAGACATAGCTGAATGTGGAGCCGTGGTTGCTATAATAGTTGCTGCCCATGTCCCATGCCAGATGTCATGTGATCCAAACACTAAGCAGGATGGCAAAACTGTAAGGTATGTTGTTGCACTTTGCTCAGGAGACAGAATACCCCTTGTTTTCAGCGGGTATATTGTACTTAAGGTTGTGTAAAAGTCCTGTGATGGAGTTGGCTTTGCCAAGTATTGCTTTCCAATGCTTTTCAATCTTCCTGCTTGGGGAGGAATAGTGGGGATAGTGCCAACACAACACAAACAGGCTTTGTTAAAGGAGCTTTGCACACACATATGAATGAATGGAAAAGCAGGGGGAAAATAACATTGAGTTTTTTCCACAAACATCCAGTGATGGATTTGCCTACAAATACAGTGCCGTTCTGCTGCTCTGAGGGTCATCAGCACAATTTAATTACATTAAGAGACAGCTAAATTGGACTATGCAAACAGACAAGGCTTAAGGGATTACTGGACCTCTGACAGAGAGATCAAATTTTTCCTTCGAGCGTGAAACAATATGCCCAGTTCCTGGCAGGCTCCATGTGGACACAGATACAGGGATGGAGAGCTGGAGGGGGCCAACGGCATACAGCCAGATTAATTATATTACTCATTTTCATTTACTCTATTTTATGCATGCAGAAAAGCATAGCATTTCATAATGCACTTGACATGATCACAGCCAAAACAACAAGTCAGTGTGCATCTAAAGATGTTGTTTCTCTTGATCACTTTACCTGCCCTGCCTTTATGCTTTCCCCAGTACCTCCCAACTTAACCTCATGCATTTGCAATGTTTTGTCTGCATGTCTAATACTTATCAAAACCTCTTGAAAGAACATTGTATTATTGAACACTGTGCTCTCACTGTAGCTGCCAGCTTTCTGTATGGCATCCTGCCTAAATGTTGCACCACTGAATTTAGACCTTTTACTTCTCTTTTGTCTTCCTCGTAGAAGTAGTAGCCATGACGGAGCTCTATCATAGGATTCAATTTATCATGGTATTCGAAGGGAAGAAGTGGTTGCTTTTTTTTACTTCATTCATAGAAAGGCAGTCTGCAGACTGACATTTTCAGACGTTGCCCTTTACCTGCATCCCATTTCGTATGAAACAAAATCAAAGGTATTGATGACATTTTCACCCAGTGAATTATGAAAGCTCAGTCTAGTCAAGAAGCAGTAACTTAAAACCTTCAGTAATATGTTTTTTTGACTTCCCCTTTGCCAACCCGTGAGGAAATTTCTCACTCTGTTCACCACCTAGTGGCTCACAGTGCCTGACTGCCACTTAATGCTGAGCAGGTAAAGTAGTGTGTAGTGGGTGGTTATAGCTGTTCTGCACGAAGACAAAAAAAAAAAAAAAAAAAAAAAAAAAAAAAGATCTGCTGCAACTGAAAACACCTCAATGAATTAAACAAACTCAAAAAAGTTGCAGGTTGGAAAAAACAAACAATGAGCAGAAAGAAGTTTAAAAACTCACACAGAGTGGAGGGAAACTGCAGAGTCTCTCTGGTTTCATCACAAGTGAGACGTTTCACATTACAAAATATCACTTCTCTGCAATGCCTGGTCATTAGATTGTAAATAATCATATTTTATTTGAGGTAATGTGTTGTTTGAATGCTATAACACAATCACACCTGAAGCAACTGAATTAAAATTTTGCTTGGACTTGTAATAACAGAAATTAATTCTGTTTTTCCACTTTTGTTGTTTTGTTTAATAGGGATTATGGCTATTTTGTTAGGCCCATGCACTATTTGCCAGCTTCACTGCATGCTGCAGCTGCAAGTTGCTGGATGTAGCATCATAGTGAGCAGAATAAAAAAGTAAGCCAAACCGATTTCTTTAATCATAAGTGTCATCCTTTTTTCTTTTTTTTTAATGAGAGCCATCAAACTATCAGAGCAGTTTAAACTAACATGTTGTGACAAGCTACTGCTGTCAAGGCTGTGCTGTTTAATTACATATTCATTGGAATAAGACAGAACACATGTTGGAAAAATAAATAAATCAAGGAGCCTAAAAAGCTAGAAATCAGTTTCTTACATTGTCGTACTTGCTCAAGTTGTGTTTGTGCCTGCAGGCACTTGTTATTTTAAGCCCACAGGTGAGCTGGTGAGGTTTGTGTTTGAAAAGGATTAAAACATACAAGTTTCTGTAAAATCCCTCTCAAAGGTTTTAAAGAATATTAAAGTGTATGCTTTAAATCAAGTGTAATTAACACTAATTTAAAGTAAATGAGTAACATAAGCGTGTTTTGTGTGTAGCGTATAAGCCCAGCACTGCCCAGAACAGCCCAGTATCACGGCAAAGTGTGTAATACACCCAGCCACTAGAGGGAAGTATGTCTTTGACACACTTAGCATCGTCTAGACGTGATAAGAAGATAGGTAGGCAGGTTACGTGAGGAGAGGTCATGTGACAAACATACGTTGATGGAGGTTATGAGAGTGCAAAGGATGCTGAAGTCCATTTAAGGTCATGGAGTTAGTTTGAGTCCCGGACATCACAGTGTTTTTTTGTTTTTTTTTCCTAACCATAACCACGTGGGTTTCTAGATGGTTTTGTTTTCCTAAAGCATGTGACATTGATACATTTCACAAAGCAAAGACGTTACATTGATGCATTTCCCTCTAGTGGGCGGGTGGGTGTATTACACGTGCTGCCGCAACACCGGGTAATGTTTGATTAAAAGCACCAATAGCATGTTATTATCAGCTACACTGAGGTGCAGACACCTGCTCGCTAGTAAACACATATTTTCTCAGACACACATGCAGCGGAGTGACAACTTCCCCTCCTCTCCTCCATTTACAGATTGCCGTGTTGGAGTTTATGAGGTGATACACAGGCCGACCTCCTACTCCCCAAAACCAGTTGGTCTTCACTGCCACGCTCATCTGAAAAATGCCCGGAGGTGTAAATTTGTGCCGACAATTTATCTGGACTGCCAGCTCTTCAGGTGTCTCTTCTCCCTGAGAAAGTGGCTGCTGCTCCTCCAATTGCCCTTAAACAATTACTTGGGTGAGATCAGGGGGTGACTGCTGCCATTTTAAGTGCAAGTTTTCTCCGCCACCACTGTGCAGGCCATCCAAACCATGCGGATACAAAAGCTCTCAAGTACACTGCGAGCAAAATAAAGAGGTGGAGAAGGAGGGGGAGGCAGATAAAAGCTGACACCCAATGTATTATAACTCGGCTCTATTAGATATGAGCTGCTGCTAGGGTGAAGCACCATAGCTTAAGGCAAAGATACCGCTTGCTCATTGTGCTTTCGCGAGGGGGCTGGGAAGACTGTGCAGCCACTGTGTTCTGTATACAGCGCACATTCTCTCATGCATGATTTAGTAAAGTGAAATTCTTACTTCAATATCCAAGTAGTACAGTAGAGGAGATAAAAGGATGTGCTTAGGCTGCAAAACTTATCGCAGACACACCCTATATGTTTGAAAATTGGCCAGTAATGAAAACAGAGAGAAATCATTAATTAAATGCTGCTGCCTCTTGTTAGCATTCACTCGCACTTTGACATATGTCACCTAAATGATACCGTCACTTGATGAATATGTCAGCCTCAGTGGCTTGTTTGCTTTAAGAGTGTTGCATTCTGGTTATAAGCTTTGTTGTTGCTATGTATGATGCTCGTGGGACTACATGCTGGCGAATGTCTCCTACAGTTTTAATGCTGATGCAGTGCGTGTGTGCGGGTATGTTAGTCAGCGTTATTCAGCTTTATCCAGAGGTGTCAGACTTTGGTTCAGAGCCACAGATCATCAGCCAAACAGATGCAAATCTACTTGATTAATTATTGTTCCCCAGTATTTGATCATTCTTTTAAAACCATATACACGGTACAATCTGATCACTGTAATTATAAAGCTGCACGCTTCTTCTTTAGCCTAGCCTTATGTTTTGTTCACAACACGAATGTATATCATATCAATAATAAGTCCTTTTTAAAGAGTGAGTTCCAAATGATTTTGGCATATTATATTTTAAAAAGTGATATTGTATCTAATTTAACCGAAATATTACATTGTTTTTACTTGTCTTGTTAGCTAGTAACAAAATATGTGCACGCTTTAATATAAAAAAAATAATACTTTGTATATTGTACCAAGTTGGTATCACTTCCTTTTCGATTAACTTTTACAAAGGCTACAGGCACACATTTTACTAATATACAAAACATTTACTAAATTACTGTCTACATCTATTTACATAATGAATGCGTAGATGTTAACACTGATTATACATAATCTATCTATCAAACATTCAGTAACTGTTTACATATTTGTTACAAATGCTTCATAAGATGATTTGAATAGCCTACTGTCAACAAAATCCCAAATACAGGAGAGTTGTAATTTTTAATTACCTCAAAGACAAACCGTTATCATCTGACTCACTCACCCACTCATCAACTGATCTCAACATGTCAGTTTTTGCAAAAATACTTGATATGAAATCAACATACAAACTGTCACATGGATGGACTTATTTCATTGTATTACAATTTGTAGTAACTGTAAATATTTGATACTGCAGCACCTCTACAGTCACAAACTAAGAAATCCCTCCTCTCCCAACTCCAAATAATACAAACAACTACGACTTCGATCATAAAAATGTAATTGTTAAGTTGTAGCCTGATGAGCATGAGGTCAGGTGTCGAGCAGTGATGTCACATTAGGAGGTAACCTGAAGTCCAGGGCACACTCACGTGCGGAATAGAGATGGAAAACTATGAACAGCACTGTATGACTTCACCCTTTATGATACCAGTAAAACAAAATTTATGCACAACGCAGTTGACTTTTACCAACTGTGGCTGAAGGACAGAAACAGGCATAGGTGCCAGCTCTGAGGGTGCTGAGGGGCTGAATAATTAAAAAAACAGAACTAAGTATGAATTAAATCAGATGACTTTGCTAAAAAGATGACAGAGGGGGCTTGAAGCATCAGTTGGGAGACAATCACAGAGGTCTCAACCCAAATTATCCAAACTCTGCTGAGCAGTAAAACTATTTACCGAAGTGTTTGTTCTAAACCTCTGTTACTGTTAATCCGTGTCCTACTGAACTTTTTTTCACCCTGTAAAACAAGGAGTCACTTTGGGTTTTTCCCTTAAAACTAAAATTAAGAATATCTGGAACTAAAACAATACAGCTGCTCATTTTAGTTTTCCAGATCTCAACAGTTTGACATCATAAAGGTATGTCCAAAACTATGAAAATAAGATATTAGTTTTAAAAGATCAGAGTTACATTTTTAGGTAAAAGGAATTCATTAAACATAAATTAATCCATAATGTATGTCTGCAAAATTACAGATATGCCAATTGTGCAAATGAGCTATTAAATGCCAAATGTAAATGTCTTTTGAAAAGACAATATTTTCCACTGACCAGTGCTTTTATTGAAAAATGTTGCTCCGTTAAAGGTTCAGAGTCACCGCATATAACAGTTGGAGCTTTCAGACTTGATCTCACACAGTATCTGGTTCTTGTAGCCCTCAAATGTCTGAACAAATTTCCTCCAAGCTCTTAGGGTGTTGGTCTCATATTTGTCATGAATATTAAATACTGTATGTCACGGTTTGTATGTTTGTACATAATGTGCATGTCCGTCTTGCACTCGCGCCTCTGCATACGTCCTGCTCGTGTTTGTTTCATTGTGAAAGGCCTTTTTTCCACCTGACACGGCGTCTGAAAGCATCTGACAATCAGGGGGATATTAGAGGGTTGGAGAGATTCCACTCTGGCTAAGTGGCTTTTATTGCTGTGGAGTGTGACACCGCTCATACTAGTAATGATTCACAGTACTGTTGACACATGATAGTGCAGATACTCGGTGAATTACTGGTTCTCTGACTCTAAGGTTCTCTGCTGGTGATGATTTGGTCTCCAGAGAGCCCGCTCGGCCACTTCATCAGCATTTTCTTTGATCATCACCAACACAAACACATCAATTCATTACAACTGACTGATTTTTTTTTTGTGTATTTACTTGTTATAAAAAAAATTTAACTGTTGTTTTTTTCATGAGTAATTTTACACAGAACACAAATATTGCACAGCGTAAAAAGCACAAATATTTTTTGCATGGAGATCGGAGCTTTCGCACCATGAGTAAAGGCATCAATCAATCACATTGTGTGAAAGTCGAATGGACATAACATCCAACTCCTAATGACACCAGGCTATCATGTTAGTGAGGAGTTTATGTTGGATGAAGTACAGTTGGTAGCAAGCAGGCAACAGGGTTGCAGCAGGTTTGGCTAAAAGCTCCTCTTATTTTGTCGAGTGAGGAGCAGCAGGACAAGATCTTCATCACTGGACAATGATTCAATCATCTTCATGAAGAACGAGCTGATGCAAATCTATTAACATGTTTTTTTAAGCAACTGCTGTAAAGTCATATAAAGGTAAGGAATTTAGCATTTGTCATGTTGTTTCCTCATCACGCTACTGGTGTGTAAAGAGTTTATTCCAAAAGAATTACATTAAACATGTCGAAAAGATTCAGATCTTGAAATCAAAATAAGGTCAAATATAACCCATGATGTGTATAAAAAAAGAAACATAATTCTAAGTCATGGGCTGGTGCAAGAAGAGCAGAATCATTCAACTGATGCTGCTCTCATTTGGTTGAAAGTGCCCTGCAAGCCAAAGATGTGTATGAGGAAGCAGCTGATCTCTTGTTTCTGAGACATGAAGCAGCTTACATGATTAGGACACTCGTCCATCATGGCTGCTTAAACCCCAATCTCCTTAATGCTGAGTGCCAAGCAGAAGCACACTGGGTCGCTTTATGAGGACAAAGGTTCGACTCATTTGGAAATTAATGTGTGGCCTCGATCCTTCTAGATGAGAATTGGAAACTGACCACATGCCCTCTGAGATGGAATGAAAAGGCCAGTATTGTATGTCTCCATTTAAATCTGACACACCAAATAATATAACTATGCAAAAACACAGTAATCTCCTCTTTGATAGTTCATGTGTCTATATGTGTACAAATAGTATGTGTGCTGTAATTTGCACAAGTAGCACAATTGCTTTTATACATATACTGTATTTATTAACATGTATCCTCCCTGTATATTTATGTTCGCATGTTCTTTGTTGTAGCCTATGTGCAGACAACCTGTGTGTGCTTAGATGTGCATTGCTATACTTGCTCATCTGTGCATGTGCAAATGTATTAATGTGGATGTATATTCTTGCATTTGTGTCTGACTTGTCTTTCTGCTTGTATGTGAGTTCATTAGAGTCTTTTTATTATTTTGCAGAAAATGTAGGGCTATACTGTTTGTTTGTGTTTAATTAGTCTATTACATACAAATTTCTAAAAATGCAAAGAGCAGATATTGAGCATTTCATGATCATTAAGTCAGTGTATACTGTCAATAAACTGATTCACACAGCAACAAGAGTAGCAAATGAAATGCATGTATATTTGTCCTTATCGTTTAAAAAATCTATACGTCATATTATACTTATCTATGATTAGTTTCTGTATTGATACAGTATAGCTAACATTTTTTTTAAAGTTTGATTTCTCCATAACATGACAGGTTTGTTTCTGAACTACTTTTTTGTTTCCTCGCACTTCTTTTTGCTTTCCCCTGATACATACTGTATGAACAGGAAGTGTGGAGTCCAGTTACTGCCAGGAGACACACTGCTTGTCTGACACTTGCTTTTTATTTTTACTCATTACTCCGTTCAAACAGATGAGCACTGACACTTTACACCTATTGTATTAGTTGGAACTGTTACTGCTCTATACTGGTTAAAGCTGTGGATGTGGATTTTTATGGATTGTTGAATATAGCTGCATTTGTGGTTACTTCCAATTTTTGAGTGTTTATCAAATGTGTGTTTTTACCAATATTTTGCCAGCCTGCAGAGAATATGCTGAGAGACACTAAAAACTGGCCTGAATTAAAACGATTCACACTGCAACAAGATATCCGCGCAATACAGGACACCATCAGTACAAGTAGCAGCCCTCAAAAAGCGATTTCCTGTTCGACTTTATGCTGTTGTAGGTCAGGCAGAGACTAACCTGGGCCTTGTTGCTGGACCATCTCTGACAGATCCTGTTGGTGAATGAAGAGAACTAGACCTCCAGCGGCGAACAGCAGGACGAACCAGAGGGAGCAGGGCAGCCTCCTTCTCCGTCCACGCAGGGAGTCCACCACCATCTTCCACTTCATCCACAGCATGATGCTGCACAGTGAGATGCTAACGTAATAAATTCTGATGGAAATTAAAGAAAGAGAGAAGAGTGTCGTCAGTGTTTGTAGTGCAGTATTAACACAGAAGAGTAAATGGTGGTGGACAAATAACTAAGTTTACTCAAGTAATACACAAGTCTGAAGTACTATTGCTTTACCTGAGAATTTCCACTTTATGCTACTGTACATGTTTATTTCAAGATCACTACATTTACTTAATATTGTTAGTTACTACTTAGAAGATTAAAATTTTACAAACAGAACACGTGATAAGATTATAAACCATGATGCAATTTCATAGGTTAATCCACCCAGTAGTATATAAAATAATTAAAATTAGCTGCACCTCAACCAAGTGTGACAGTAAACTGCTACCAGCACATTCATGTACCAGTAATAATAGTACAATGTTTTAATATATAAAGGTGAACATTTTGCAGGAGCAATTTTTCTGAATTATTAGTAACATTTTTGTACTCTAAGTATATTTTACTACCTTTTACCAGACTTTCCTTCATGTTATAGTATTTTTAAATAGCTATTTTGCTACAAAAGTCAATAACTTGGCCACTTTCTCAACTGCTGGTAAATAGTATTTAAATGTTGGTGAAAACATTATAAACAGTGCTGTATCTACTTCTAATGAAAGTGAACACCCAAATTCAGTTTTGTCCAAGATTATAATAGTTGTGCCCGATTTGCAGATAAAAATGGAGGTCAAATATTGGCTCAAAATTAGCACAAGACCGAATCCTATCACTTCAAATTTAATAATAATGTGAAGACAGAATGACCAAGTAAGTCAGTTTATTTTATTTATAGAGACCCAACATATCAACCTATTCAAGTATTTAAGTTAAAAAGAGAAGAAAACTTAATATTAAAGCTGTTTAGAAAATCAACATGGAGATAAGACAAGATAACACCTAATCCCTCCAAATATAGAAACCTGCGTTCTGTTTGTAAGGATACAGTTTTGTAAACACAATTCCAGTTGGACTGGTATGAGTGCAGACCAACTCTGAGGTCTGTTCATACAGCAGAAAGACCGTGTAGCATCTGTCTTCAAATTGATATGCAAATGAGCTTTGGTTACTACTCAACCATTGCAGGAAATAAAATTGGCTCTATTTCAGCGATGTCCCAAACTTGACTTTCACATTGTATCCTGAGCACAAACCAGAACTTATCAATAAATGATGAGTGTAAAAAACCGATGTGTCATGTTTCCTGCTGTAATGTTTGAATATACAGGGATTTCTGTCAAAATTTTGGTTTTGTTTATACAGATGAGAAAATACACAGAAAATGAGATGCGGCACAAAGTGCAAATAAGCAGATGAAACAGAATCCAAGAGGGACTTATAACAATATCTCACCACATAATCAAAAAGGACAAAGAAGACGTCAAAAAGTTAACCAGGAGAAGAATGGTGCAAAAATAATAAAGACATAAATAAGACAAAGTTAACAGCTAATGGATGTGGGTTTGTGTTTTAAAGTAGACAAATGATGACAGAATGATTTTTGTGCCACTTATGGAAGACTGGATCTCAGAAATACTTGAAATGGCCATGACCTCTTACCAGCATGTAATGTGTTAAGTTATATGTGACTCATACGTGATAGATTTCATGGTCAATTCATGTATTTCTGTGACATCCGGCAGCATTTGTCTATGCTGTCCAAAACGTTAATAATAAAATATCAATGTTTTAAGGTGTGACCACACTGGGGTTAAAATCCACTTGGTTGGGAGGTTATGGAAATATCATGGTTTGGGTTAAATGATCACTTGAAATGTGGTGTGAGTTAAAGTTACTACTTCCTTGCACTTAGGCAATCCTTGCTATTATGTTTTTTTTTTTTTAAACTGCGCCCCTCTTGGTTGGAAACATGAAGCTAAATCCACTTTTTGCACCACCTCCTCCTCATAGGCAAATTTGTCCCGTTACATAATCTGAACCGTGTCAAATTTCAGTTGTCTTTTTTTCCCCAAAGGTGGCAAAGGCATGAGCTGCACTCCTCTGCCTCTGATTGGCATGTACTCATTGCCTTTGCTGGTTGGGTGTCAGCATGAAGAATGATGATTGATTGGGTATTATCGGGGTAAACCAATCAGAGGCAGAGTCCCAGCTAGAATTTTATTTTTAAAAACAAAAATGAATAACAAACATACAATGTTCCAGTAATATTTTCAGCTGGGAGTTTTTTTTTTTCTTTTCTTAAAGCTAGGAGAAACTGAAACTGAAACTCCTGGTCACTCTTGGGCAATTAACAGATTTAGTTTATTTTTGGAGTGAAGAGAAGCAAACACTCATTCTCACCTACTCCTTGCATCTCTACATCAGCCACATGAAATGCACCCATAGAATAATCAGGCTAACAGTCTACTGTGATTCTGGTACAAAGGTGTACAGTTTGCGGTTATCAAGGGCAGCAAATTTGTATGTGAGTTGACATCAGCAGCAACTATAGGGTCAGGTTATGTCATTTGTAGTCGTGTATGGTTTCAAAAGCAAGTGAATGCAGGCGTTATGAGCCCTTAGGGGAAAATGTTTGTTAGTCAGTGGGTCACCAGTGTTGCAGCTTCAAAACATGTGTACTTTATCACATGGTACTAAAGTGAGTTTGTAACATTATTTAAAGCTGGAATACTCCCATTTATGTTGCTGTCAGTCAGTTTGGTCATTAAGAAAAACTGAATAGGGGAGAAAAGAGCCAATGTGTATTACATGCTATCAATGACTGCAGCTGTACAATAACCATAAAATGAAAATGACACTTTTGACTTGGACAGACAGTAATTGGACTGACATGTAAGCAGACCCACATCAAAGTCAAAAACATCACAGCATTTGCTTTTGTAGGGGTTAAACTAGTCATCCAGATGGCAAAACATGAGGCCACCCTAATAACCATTTATTCTGCTTTTTTTTATTGACAACATTGCATTTCCATATGAAGTTTCTTGAGATCCATCAGTAGGGAAACCATGCAATCAAAAGCACACTGATTTCTTCAGGAGTAAGTATGGTTATTATAAACAGACATCCCGACATTTGTTGCAGAGGAGAGAAGGGAAATGCAAGTTTTCTTTTATTTCATTTATGTCTCTCTTTACACTGTGATGACTGTATTTAAGTGTCTGTCACTTCAGATCAGCACACTACACATTGCAACTCCTGCATTATGAAAGTAGCTTTAAATTGCAAATCTTATTTACATGCTGTAACTGTTGTTTATGGAAGTTTTCTATGTGATGATGGGAAGGATCTGTGTACACGTGGTGATGTTCATTGTTGTTGCTGTATAATGGGGATGTGGTACCCTCTGTGCTCCGTAGGGGTACTTTGGGTATTGAGATATGGTTCAGGAGCTATTTCACATCTGCTACTTCTTTCATGTTTACAGTAAGGACGATAGAGATGTATGCATAGATTTCAATCTCTGTAATATATCATGTTGGTTGGCTGTGCACACTACCCAGTTGCCATGGAAACACCATTCGTATCCCTATGTACTCTACAAACTTTTTAATCAATGGGCTGCTATCCATTGTATGAAAGCCATAATATTCATGAAGCTGCTACACAGACAGAATTTAAAGGTGTAATCTGTAAGAATTAAATCCCATTTTGTAATACCACTATGTAGCCCTAGATTAGGAGGTGATACTGTATACAAATATAATTTACAGTCCAGCTTGTTTACCTCCATTTGTAGCAAAGCCATAGTAGCAAGAAAACAGCCATAGAAAAATCACCATTTATTGGCACCATTTAGCATATTTTTAAGTACAGTTAATGTTGTCATTAGCTGCAGTATAGATCCTTTTTGAATTGTCCAAACAACGTCAGTACGTCTGTTTGTTTGCTACATAAAATCATTCAGTTGGATAACTAGATGATGAGCTACTTGAACTTGATTCATCTAATCTAACTCTTCTGAACCGCATATCAACAAAAAGCACACTAAACATATCAACACTATCAGTACCGTTGTACAAAAATGTACTGTGTAAAGGTATTCAGCCCTGAACTCATCAGTGGAGACACCCTGAATAACAGGCACACAGAGAGGATAAGAGAAAGGCAGTGTGGGTAAAAACTCTACGAATTGTTTTGATGGTCCACTGCAGATGCAGCTTTCGGCCTGGATAAGTTTGACTGATGGTCAATACATTCCTAACAATAAACAATTAGGTGCCTTTTTAAACAGTCTAGAGGAAACAGTACGAGTTCAGCATCAAACTTCATTCTTTTACTCACAAACAGCTGTCGGTGGAAAGCAACATGTTAACTCTTGTTCTGGTACTTTTTTGCCAACAGTTTCATAATTTAATGCTGACAGTTCCATTCACGACAATAAGAAATTAGAATTCACTACTTCTTCCTCTCAAGATGGACTCACTGTACCGTCTTGTGGTACTAAGTGGTATTACAAGACAGAACAGGCCAGGGTGAGCTGGTTAGAATACTAACTTCAATAGATGTCTTTGCGAAACAATACATAGGTGTCTGTGACAAAACATCAACAGTGCTATTTCGTCACATTCTTTTGATACTTGTAGTTATTTTTTTGAATGTTTTAAACTAAATATCTTACAGAATACCCCCTTTAATGTATTTCCATTAAAGTATTACTACTTTGGTTTGTACATGAACAGTTACAGACTTTATGGAAACTATTTAGGGAAAAACAGAAAAGAAAAAAAAATTGAACTGCACATTTTGACTGCATGTTTAGCAGAGTTTATCTATGTTTGCTGTGATAAGTGAAATCCCCCTTCCCCTGCATGTGAAGACTGAACTGACTGCTTTCCAGTGGACTCAATTTTCATCCTATACTGTCAGAGTTGTGGAAGCATTAAATGCAAGATGGGAAGCTGATGCTATCTTCTTACTCTGTTTTATCAACAGGGTTTGACCTTTTACATCTCAGTGTCATTCATACTGCCAGTGCAAAACCACAGAATGTAATCTCATCGCAGGAAATCATCCCAGGTTTTCACTTCCATTTCCGATTCTTTTTCAGGTCTAACCCCTCAGCTTCATCACCTTACTTTTCTACAATATATTGGGGTCAGGTAAACAGCTGCCTGTTGTTTCTGGCTATTGGAGACATTTTTTGAAGTGCATAAACTAGTGTTTGGTTTTATACCCCCAAGTCCAGTGCGTGGAAAGGCAATGTAGTATTGAGTCAGCAAAGTGTGAAAAGCATGTATTCATGTCAGTGTTGATTTTAGTGATTTGAAAAGAGTGTCCTTGTTTTTTTTAGTCTTTAAGCAAGTGGCTGGTCTCAGCAGATGCCTTTCCTGTGTTTTGTTACATTGAGACTGTCACACATGCCTCATTACTATGAGAAAGCTGTGGGCATTTCATTTCTACTATTAGCAAAATATAATTGTACATGTATTGTACTTGTTATCAAAAATGAATGGCAAAGCGACTTGAAACAACATTTCTACAATTAGAACAAGATAATTGTACTGGTATTGTACTTATTATCAAAAATTATTTGCAAAGCAGCTTGAAATAATAAGAATGTAAACATAGGACAGGAAACCAGATAGACAAGAGAAAAAAAATAGCTTAACCATAAATTCTGCCTCTAATAAATGTACAATCATAAGTCTTTGTTGACATTGCTGTAAATTGACATATATGTTCATGACTGAGGTCACAAGTTAAAGTTGGTGTTATACTAGAAAACCTTGTCTGTGATATTCTTTCTGTTTTCCTTTGTTCATTAACTATTGGTTCATCCCTCTTCCTGTAATTTATAATCTTTAAATTATTTTCTGATTAATGCCTGTTATGGGCGGTGCAGTGGTGGTTAGCACTGTTGCCTCATAGCGAAAAGGTTCTGGGTTCGAATCCGGTCCTTTCTGTGTGGAGTTTGCATGTTCTCCCTGTGCCTTCGTGGCTTCTCTCCGGGTACTCCGGCTTCCCCCCACCATCCAAAAACATGCATCTCAGGTTAATTGGTGATTCTACAAATTGCCCTTCAGCGTGAATGGTCTTTGTTTCCGTCTGTCTCTATGTGTTGGCCCTGTGATCTCAGTATCTTAAAACGATCGAATGTTTAAATCATGAGGATTTGTGCATTCAAAGGACAAATAATTTGATACAGAAATATGCCTAGGCCATTCAAAATACGCCATTTGAATTTTCACTTGGCCTGTTTTTGGGCTAGTGAGTGTAATGGAGTTAATAAGTTGTTAACAAAAAATGATAGCAGCATAAAGGGCTGTGAAGTCACACAGCTAAAAAAAAAAGAGGAGCAAAGTAGTTCTTAAGAGATTGGTCTGTTTCTCTTTGAAGCTCTTAGTGTTGCTGGATGCTGTCTAACTCTTGAAAAATGTTAAATTAAAATTCTTATCAAAATGCCTTAGTTTAAATGCTGCAGTCTGAGGTTTTAGTGACTTGCTGTGATGACTCTCCCCATCCACTAATGCACCCACTGACTGTGTGTGATTGTGGACCTGACTGTGGTCAGGACTGATCCTCTTGAGTAATGAAACTAGTGCCCAGACATTTTTACAAGAGTGAAGAACCTTCTTAACATATTGAAAGCAGCACTGAGAAAGTGAAGCCAGTGTGTAGGTGCCTTAACATGCAATACTACTGAGGGCCACTGGTGGCTGGATCTAACAAACTGTTCAAAAAGCCTAAAATTCTCTCATGAAAAGTGAAAACAAAGTCAATACATTTGTTCTACAAGTCATTATGGTGTTATTAGCTAAATTTACTCCTTCTTCTCAGTGTCTTTCTGAAAATAATTCCATAATTAATTAGATATTAAAAAGGTTTTCCGTCAGATCCACTCCTTGCTCTTCCCCGGCTTAAATCAAATTGACATATTATTAAATAGGGTGACGGCCAAAATGCCAGACTCTGGGCTGCAAAACGGCAATGCACATGCAAATGGGTGTGTCTCCGTCTGCTGAGAACACTACACTTTACATTGAAGTTGAACCACAACTCAACACTCCCACTTGTGTTTGTGTGTAATTACAGCATTTACCTATGAACCAGGACAGACCTGAAAAGGAGCAGCCAATTTCATCTGAAATAATAAAATAAAAGACAAAAATAATACCGCTGCAACTGTCACAGCTTGACACAAACATCTCATTATGATCAAACAACACTTCATTCTAAAGACACTGCCTTTTTACTCCACTTCCAAACAGATGTATACGCCAAGAAATGACACAATGTGTCCCATTTTATGCAGGAAAATATTTCTTATGTGTCAGAGTGATAATAGGGATGATGCTGATGTTCATGTATAATACACATCAAAGAATTTGTGCTTTTTGGTTCCAAGCACATCAAAATCACAGCTGTCAAACACATGTGGTAGCCTACATGTGAAAGAAGTGTTTAACTGTGACATTTTTTTTTTTTTTTTTTTGAAAATTTGCTAATAAGAACAGTTTGTGGTGAAATAAAGCATTTAGTCTTTTACAGAACAGAACCGAAGTGTGTGTTCAACAATATTCAGTCAGGTAAAATCTTGATTAAAAGGCATGTATTATTTAGATCCAAATAACTAACTGAATAACAATACTTTAGAAATGATTTTCTTCATTAAGTAATGTGATTCTTCTCTGATGTCTTGTCTAACTAACGTTGATAAAGTTGGTCCATGTGAATTATATTTCATGAAGCAGCATTATGCCCTGACTGAGGTATCAGTTTAAAGTAAAAGCTGCCAATGTGACCAATGTGCTTGACAGATGTGTATTTATTGTGTGTATATCAGGCTTCATTAAAAAGCACACAAAGAATGGTAGAAAGAGCCCTACTGATACATATTTGCTACGAATTTATAATTTCCTCAACAAATCTACGCAAAACATTTTAATTGACTTTTTTTTAAATAACACTAAAACAAAATAAAAAGCGACCTTTGTAAACATGACTATGATGAAATGTTTAATCAACAAATAGAACCTAAAACTACTATTTGACTAAAACCTAAACACCCACACTTTCTTCAAAAGATTAATGGCACTTTCATTGTTTGGTCAGGACCTTTGGACTTTTTTGTTTGGTCCGAACAAAAATAGCATGTGAGAGAAGAACCTCAGACCACAGTCCAGACCAAAAGACCAAAATTTAGTCCAACCAAAGAGGTGGTACCTGCAAGGACCAAACTGAACCATGATTTGGTGAGCTTGGAGTGTGAAATCACCTCTTCGATGGTTTAGACTTCTGCACTAATTACAGGAAGTTGAGGTAGGCCATCGTCATCCACTAAATATGAGAAGAAGTAAAAATGACATGGAGAGAGGAAGAGAGTATTTAACTGTAATTTGGTCCATTGAAGAAATCAAAACTCTCCCTGAAAAACACATGAAAATATCACAACTTATAACATATTTTCTAAGAGGAAAATAATAATAATAATATACTGGCAAAGAAATTAATCTGGTGATTTATTTTTCTTTGTTTTAACAGAAAAGGCTACAGACTGAATTAATAACCAGGCGACGTACGATGCACGCCGTGTAAAAACCAATCAAGTATAGGGATGATAAGTATAATTCATGTAAAGTTATTACGTGCACTGGCAACATTTCATGTGAGACCAAATGGAACCGAATCAAATGCATAGAATGTAACAAAAACATAGACCTTAGTCTGGACTTTAGGTTGTGAAAACATCCTAAAACTGATACCAAAGTCGGCTGCCGACTTACCGACTGCTCCACAGGGGTAAGCTTGTGACAAGGCTCCACCGCTGTTCATAGAACTAAGGTTACAATGTGGATCAGTTTCATATATCCTCAAAATTTTAACATCCCTGTAATCAAATATCATAGTCCTAACCATTACACTGATATATATTCTTTAATACTAACAACTAATGAGCATCAATCTTACTCTGCATGTGAGCTGGATGCTTCATAACATGCACTGGCAAAGAAATCAATCCATTTTTACTACATATCCAATCACCTGCTTCCTCTGTGGTTTGGAGCATTTCAGATGTCCTAGAAAATGTTCTAGGATATTATTTTTTGATACGATTCATGGTTCAGTGAAAGTGAACAGTGTTGGCTACCAAATAAAAAGAAAGGGAAGCCGTTGCCAGGTGTCTTTCATTAATAAATGATTACGTGCGAGGGAATTCGACAAGCGCACAATGGGAGCTGGTATAAGATCATGTTCAAAGCACTGCTAATTGTCTTATTTATGACAGACGGTGAGCTCTGAGATGAACTTATGCACGCTATTATAATGAGCCTCTGCAATCAGCCATCAACCCTCCCAGCTTTCTCTTGCTGATTGTTTACTGATAGAAAAGGTCTATAGACACGTTAAGAAAGTTCCCCTATTCAGCAGCAAGAGGGTAATGTACATCGAACAATACCCTGACTACTTTCTTTATGTAAACATGCTAAGGCACCTGTACACTAACATGATAGAGTCAGAGTAAAGGATTCATAATGCTTCAATGCAAACAACCCACAGAACTGTGCAATGGTTGTGTACAAATGTGTCCCACACATACTGAGATGAAAGTGTTCAACTTTTGATTTTATATTTGAAATTCTCATCTAGAAAATACAGCTGCTGCAGAGAACAGGCAGTAAAACCTGAAATTTGTGCATCTAAATAACAGATTCAGCACCTTTCTGCAGTTAGGAGACCAATCAGTGCGTGACTACAGCTTTGACAAACAACGTCTCGACTGCAATACAAACTAGTTTTCAATTTTCTAAATCTTTAAACACAATTATATGTGTCATATAACCCTGTTATATAGAAAACTGGACCATAGCTGTTTTTCATGCTTCATTTCCAACAACCTCCTACTGTTTGGATTAAAAACAAATAAATACATAGCCACAAATGCATTATATCGTGTATATAATGCACCTATACAGCAGTGGCTACCAAAGCACTGGCGCACCAGAAACAAAATCTCCCAAATACCTTACAAATGAAAAAGCTGTGATGGTGACCTGCCACGCTGGCCTTAGGATAGCTACCAGCTCAGGCAGAGCAGGTGATGACAGCTCCAACACAATCAGACATGCTCAAATACAACACATCCTCATCATATCATGTCAGCCCAATACCTGCCAAGGGGCACTGCTGTGCTCCACCACCAGCCCTTCAGATGAGGTTACAGATTAGTTTCTATTTATACGCAGGGTCTTCCAGCAGCTCAATGACCAGCAGAGTGGAGTGGATGAATTACATGCAAGCCTATCTGGTGGAAGAAAAAGGGACTACCAGCCTTAAAAAAAAAAAAAAGAAGGTGTGTTTTAGATTCTTGTATTTATAATTTTGAAGATCTGCTGCTAAAGTTTCATTTCACAGGGGGGGGGGGGGGGGGGGGGGGGGAAATGAAGCTGCTTTTATTTCTCTGGACAGCATAGGATTTGTTGGTGGTTTCTGTGTTTTCCAAAAGCTTTTTTGGCAACAGGTTTTCATTTAAAAAATGTGGGCCTCGGGGTCAAACTCAGTCCATTTTCTCTGCCATCAACACACCTGACCCTGATACACCAGACAAATGGCTCATTTGGCAAACACTTAGGCTGTATTGTCTCATGCTTTCATTACCATCTAAAACTATAATTACGCTCAATGGGTTCCTCTTAGTAATGATGCACTGAAACTCACCAACAACTTGTGGCTAATTAAAAGCTATGAGCAGAAGATCATTTGCTGACCTGAACAGAACGCCCAGGTGAAACCATTTGAACTGCTGCTGCTCTCTTTCTGTTTGCAGGAGGATGCAGGCCTTCAGTAGATAGAACGGAGGAGGCAGTTGGAGGTATTTTTATGCCTTGACATACTGCAGGACAGATGGTGCAATGCTGCTGCAAGTATTGAGAGGGTATTCCTAATATTTTCAGCCTCTGGGCCTGTGAAATGGGAGCAAATATCAAGAGGAAGGTTGTGTTTAAAGACACTCTCCAGTAAAAATCAAGTTTTTAACCCTGTTAATATGCCCATGTGGTGTTTCTTTTGCTTGCTGGAAGACATATCATGTGTGAAAAAAAAAGCAGTCAGTGCCATGGCTAAGCTTTTCTGTTTGGGAACTTAAGTGTAAAAGCCTGCAGTTCACTTCATGAATAGATAGGGTCTGTCCACGCTCCATTGAGGATTGTTTCCAGTCGTTGCATCCTAATGGCCGTAGACCTCGGGTTAATTTTAAAACTACTGGAGCAGCCTTCAACCAACTGCCACTGACCACATTATGACGTAGGTTACGTGCCAAAACTCACCAGTCTGTAAACAACACAGACCCACACCCACCCCATCACCACCCACAACATGAGTAGAGTGCAGCAACATGTTGGTAAATGACCAATGTAGGCTTTGCAGACTCCTTGATGTTTGCTT
Organism: Embiotoca jacksoni; assembly: GCF_022577435.1. Lineage (NCBI taxonomy): Eukaryota > Metazoa > Chordata > Actinopteri > Embiotocidae > Embiotoca > Embiotoca jacksoni. The sequence goes on along the minus strand of NW_027185414.1, from coordinate 5,103,399 downwards.
ACATTGCTACAACTGTTTGTTTCACTTCATTGAGCTTTACCACTGCTGCCATTGTTCGAACCGTTGGACAGTCTCAAAAAGACAGATTCAGACAGCCAGGGTTTAAGCGTCACATACCTAAAGAACCAATCCCATCAATTTATGGGATGGGCTTTTCAATATCATTGAGCTGCCAGCTCAAGCTGCAGGTGAGAGGTGAAGGGATGGGTGGACATATGCTGAAAAAATGACTAGAATATTGCATAATTTTCAAAGTCCCTTTAGGGCATTAGGGTATTTTATTTTTGGAAAAAACTTGTAAATATGTACTTCTGATAACCAGGTATGAGTATTTGGTACTCATGAGAAATCAGCTGCACAAAAAAAGTCTCAGGTAACTGGAGTGTAAAATTAAGAGGAACAAACAGACGTATGTGCATAACTGCATGTATTTCTCTGTATGTTATATGTTTGTCTGGGTTTGTGGTGCACACAATACACCATTGCTCTTTACCTAAAATGTGCCCTGTACATACATAACACAGAAGAGTGTTCTAAATGAACTTGTAATTTGCATCAGGGAGGTACACATGAACTTACTTTGTCATTTGAACTACATAACTAGAAGCATGTTGTTAAGTTTGAAACTTTTCAATGATCTGTGTGTGAGTCTTATGGCACATGGATATGCAGACAGTCAGTCAAACATATACCCCTCTCCCCCTTCATGAAGCTTTTCTTGTGTGGGTGTTCAATGAAACAGTCATCTGTATGTGTTCAGTTCTTGTGCAAATGGTGGATTGTTTACACAGATCTTCGGGACATCTGCTAACTGGCCATGGCACGCAGAACACATATGCAGTAAATATACTATGAGGATATTGTACATTCTGTCCTCATTTGTGCATCTGCTCCAGTTAACCTACTGTTACTGTTAAGGAACTACCAGTTGGACCAGATGTCCAACCACCATCACTGTACAACTGGCTGCAACAGTTTCACCAACAGCCACCAATCAGCAACCCCTCTTACTCACTTTAGGTCCTTGGTCGGTCAAAAAGGGAACATTATATCACAATGTCTCTCTTTATAAGTGTAAGGTGCAAAGTGATGACATCCTTGTCATACTATGGTCCACTACCCACTTCTCAGATGAGGCAACAGCTTAGTTTTTATTCATACATGGGGCCTTACAGCAGCTCACTGACCTGCAGGGTAGAGTAGATACATTACATGAGAGCCGATCTAGTGGAGGAAAAATAACTCCCAGCCTTAAAAAAAAAAAATTAACTTCAAATAAATTCCTGTCACTTCTTGTTTGTGATTCAGTGTGGTTTGGATTCCTGTCCTTGCAATGTTGAGAATCTGCTGCGAACATTGCATTCAACAGGGGGAAAATTACTTTGTGTGGTCTCTGTTGTCAAAACACTTTCTGGCAGCAGTTTTTTTTATTTCTAAATGTCAGATTTTAAAAAGCAATTTTCTAGTGTGATTGCCCACTACACATTGGGTCAAAGGCAGATACTGTACACTCTGTCCTCAGTGGTGCATTAAGCATAACACAATTACACAATATTTTGGACTCAATTCAGTAAAGAGGTCCAACAACAAATCATATTAATTTAGGAATTTCAGCAGGATTAGCTGCGTTAGCTGAGTGCCTACATTGCAAATACAGTGTGAGGACAAACTGGCTGATGATACTGATTCTCAATCTGCATGCGAAGGCAGTGTGTGTGTGTGTGTGTGTGTGTGTGTGTGTGTGTGTGTGTGTGTGTGTGTGTGTGTTCTTGTGTGTGTCATTAACATTTGTGATGTAACGCAGCATAAAAAATGTAAATGCTGGCATAAATGAGATAAAGGATGCATCAAAAAATGTGATGCATCCACACTAGCTTGAATTTCATTTGAGTTTTTTCCTTCTTTTTTTTTCGTTCAGTCACCTTGGCCCAATTTCTCCACACATTCAATGGATACACTGAATAACTCATTAGAACTAAGTCTTTTGAAGCAACATCCTTTGGCTTATTCAAACATCCGGTAAACCTTGACCCGCTCTGGATTTACTGCTTAAAGCTCTTAGCATGTTCCCAACAAAGTCCTCTTCGCCAGTAAACATGCAAATAAATCAATAGTGCTGAATTTCTTCTCACCCCACTCATTTTTCCTCACCTATTTTTTTAATTGTCAGAGGGATCTGCAGATTGCCAGGAGAAAGGTCATATCACATCCCTCCACTTGATGCTTGTCTGCTTTTGTAATTCTTTGGAAGCTTGCTGTATTTTTATGTGATTTATTTATTCTTTGATTTCAGTGTGAAAAGGAAAGTTGGATGATGAAATCATTGGCTGCTTAGCTTCCTTGTGATTCTTGTCACAAGGGAGAGCAATCTTAAACAGTGATCAGTTTGAAACAACAAAACAAAACCATTACATTTGCCATTATCAGCGCAAGTGTTGGCCTTAGTGAGTGTTTCCAGCGAAGCCCCAAATTCCTTGCCAACATTTTTTGTCAGTCATGACCGTAGGAGCCAAAGTATCTTAAACAAAATGGGAGAATGAAGCACTGACAGAAATACAAGCAGAGACAGTTCACAGTGGTTAGATTCAAGGTCTGACAGCAAATGCACTAATATGAAATAAAGTAAACACAACGCAGCACCTTTTGATTATTTTTAAGCTGTACAAGCTTTAAAATTTGGTAACATTACCTTAGCATTGTATTTTGCAGCACATTTAAAGCGTGCAATCTGGATCTACATGACTGTGCAGAATTCTTGAGTCCCCACTGACCATTCCTTTGTAACTTAAACCTAAAAACTCAACAACAGACAAACTGCAGAAGTAGAATTGGCAAAACGGATTGCTGCCAAAAGAGCAAAAACATAGAGAAGTATGCACAAAAACGTAGTATGTGGGTTCGCAAAAGGTCAGAAATGACTGAATAATGTGGGGATACTGGAAACGATTTCCATGATTAAAAAAAATAAATGGCAATTATTACCTAATGTAGATTTTTGAGAATATATGTAGATGCTTGTTTTCTATTTTTCCCTGAAGTCTAGAGAAATATCGACTTTCTAACGTGTTCCACGGGTCATGCTAATATGCTGTGCTCCTATGCTCCATATACTGATTGAGCAAATGTGAAGAAAAGTCACTGTTTATTTACTCACAATGTTACACTCAGTGTTCGAAGATAATGTGAGGCCGTGTGCCTGCAAGTTGAAGTTGAACATGAAGTGTACGTTCTCAATGGAATAATGATCCAAAGCACACGACCAATGAATGGTTCAAAAGGAAGAAATGGAGGGTTATGGAGTGGCAGAGTCAAAGCTCAGATGTGAATTCCATTTAAGACCTTTAACTGTAAGCACTGTTATAAATAGGACTAAATGTTTGCCTGTTATAATGTCAAAAAAGCTAACAATGTTGCTGGGATCAATACATTCTGAGACTGCTCCTGTTGCACACAAACGATGCGTAACACTGTGAAGTGCACAGAGCAGGAGGAAGGTTTTGATACAAATTTCATCACAGTTACACATATTTTGTGAGCAGTGGTCCGGGTGCATGTGCAATGTTTTACGCACCTGAAACTTGAGCAGAGAGCACACATCAAAGTTTGTGACAAACACGGAACAAAAAGAAGCAGCATGGAGCCTAGATTCTGTTATTTTAGGCAAGAAACTTGTGTGTTTTTACTGGGCTGTGAGCGGGGGTCATGTTGGAAAACCCAGGTGCCATAAGGCCACAGTTCAGGTCATTTGCACTGAGTGCTTTTCCTCAGATGCCTAGTTTGTTGACAGTGTGACCCTGAGGATGTATTCACGGTACACAGCCCTGTGAATGTCAAAGATAACCCACCTGGATGGGGGTCTAACCTGATGTGCCCATTTTGGTTTTTTTTCTTTGGTGATATTCCGCCCCTCAGAAATGCAAATGTCCCTCAAAACACCTCTCCAGGCTCAGTGCTTCATTGCCGTCGGCTTCCTGAAGCATTTTAAGCGTCTCCGTTGCCGATTTCCAGAGTTTGAAACAAAACTTGATGTGCGCCCTCTGGTCATGTCCACGGAAAAATCACAGACAGCGCTCACAAAAACGTGCGTAACTTTGGTGATGACTTTAATCGAGCAACATCACGATGCTGTGCATTGCTTGCACGCATCAGGAACAGTCCTGGAACTTATAGATCCACCCTTGTATACAGTTTATGACTTGAGCCACTGAAAACCTATGAATCCGAAAAGCTCTTTTTCAAATACAGCCATTGTACGAGTACTACAGATCAATATCTATACATGTTACATTTGTTATAGATAGTGTCTCTCCAGTGTTGCTGATTCCAAAGAGACAGGAACTCACCTTTTCTTCTTCTCTCATGCATCTTTTATAACAATGTTCGAGGACCATACTGGTGTTTTTACATGCTTTATCCCATTTGGCTGAAAAAGTGTGCTGCTGGCTCCTTTGTGTATTGTTGTTATGCGGTGTGTTTATGTGGTGTAGGAACCGAGATTCCCAAGTTTTGACAGCAGGCTGATGAACGAGAGCCTTTTTGCCAGAATCTTTTGAAGTCCCATCGTCCTTTTGACACTGACTACATTTACTTATTGTTTGTTTTCCTAGTTTCATTCTCTGACAGCCTACCATGTGAAGGCAATGCTGTTTGGCAGCCGACTCTGACATGAGGTTCAAAGCAATACATGAATGCACAACTGACAGCCCCATAAACACATTTGGACCTGGTTACAACTGTCTTTTTTCCCCTTTTGTTTTATAAGATTTTATTTTGTTGAAATTTTTGGCTCATTTATTTTCTGTTTTTATGAGATGGTTTCTGAAGACTGCTGTTGTTTGGCTTGCGAGTATATGTGTGTGTTTAAAAAAAAAAAAAAAAGCAGCACTAGTGCTTAAAAGAAAGACACCATTGAGACATGGCATGAAAAGCCAAAAAGAAAGATGATAAAGAGACAATAACAGTGAATGGGCTTCAGTTGTTAACAGACGGTATCTGAGTACAACAGAATGAACATTAATCCAGTAAGAAAGTGAAAGTTAGATATGTGAAGATGGGTAAGGTGAGCATTTTATTTGTACATTCATTTATTCAGTGTCTTCTGGTTTGTTAGTCATTTCAGTGTGTTTGAATCTAACCTGCCCAAAATGTTTCTGCCAGTGTGTAACTTATCATGGTGATTTTACCATTAGGCATTTAATGAACCCTTCACATTTTTATTATTTTGTCCTTAGTGGACTTGGAAAAATGTTAAGTTTTGTTATATAGCTGATAACATTTGCAAACACATTTAACCACACAAGACATGACTTTCACCTGGACGACTGGTGATAGAGTCAGTGAGAAATTAAAAGTCAACTTTTATTTTTTTTAATTTTTTTTATTTGGTCATTTAAGTAACTAATTATTAATTTTAACCCCAAACCATGATCTTTTCCTAAACCTATCCATGTGATTTTGGGGCCTAAACACAGGGCACTTGTGCAGATCTCTGTGACAGAATGGCAGCACTTCACGCCCTGGGATGAGAACGGTTTGGGATGACACGTGGCATCGCGGCGTCAGTCATGCAGAGAGCCCGGTAAGCTTTGGCTCCCTCAGGACCTGGGCATGTGTTGAGTGATATTGACGTACACTGTCAACATACACCTTTCACATTGTGCAAAGGGCACAGAGCTTATATCAGCCTGTGGGTCACAATAGGAAATGGGTCATGCACTGGTAGCACTGAAAGCACTGGCTCATGAGACCTCCTACCAGGTATTTGAATTTGGGAATTCGAGGAGGCTGGATTTCCACAACGGGTGTTTATAAGGGCAGAAAAACAGTGAAATAACTGTCAACATCTGATATTAAACTGCAACTTAGCACAAATTATACTATATCATTGACAATAATTGCTGAGCTATAATGAGATATTTTGGATGGTAATTATTTCATGTCTTTGCCTCACCAGACCATCGCTAAGTATATATATATATAACTTTAATATAAGAAGCCATTCTTATTTTATTTTGAATCACATTAGCATATTGCAACTTAATGCATGAATGCTACAACCAAGTAGTCAACAGAACATTCCTCATAATTTCAGAAGACCAAATGTCAGTCGTGTCCAACATTTCAAAGTTTCTTTTTTTTCCTGAGTACGGCATGAGCCCACAAACAACAGCAAGTGGCGCAGTGGCTACTGCAGCATTGTGTCGGACGTAACTGCCCAGCTATAGCTGTGGGTCTCTGGGTCCAATAAGTGAAGCCAAAGCTGAAGTTCCTTAAAGTGCAAGAGCACTGATGGCCACTAGGGGCTGGCTCAAAAAAACCTATTAAAATTAATAGACTCTCATTCAAAAGCATCAAATTCTCTCATGAAAAGTCAATAAATTTTTGGTATATAGTATATACTTAGATAAACTCACTCTTTCTGATCAGTGTTTTAGTGCATCTGAAAATGATGCCATAATTAATGACATAATAAGCTTCAAAGAGAGGTATGTTTGAGTGCGTGTCTGGTTAGATTGACAGGCCTGCAATGCAATCAGGTTTCAAAATGCCACATTCGAGGCTTCAAAACGGCAGTTCAAAAAAACAAAGGGTAAAGTCACGGGGTTGTGCCCAACATCTGATCAATATCTAACACATACAGTGGAGCATCACATCACTGACTATACTAATTCAGTCACAAAGGGATTCATAGAAAATAATGTAAAATGAATAGAGGATGGTTGAATGCTCTTCTTTGAAAAACTGTAATTCACATTACAGACAAAACATGCAATGTCAGAAGCCACTGGCCTTATGAGTTATTGGTGGGAGGAGATTTAAAACCCCTCTTAGTTCACCTTTAAACCAGCCAACCCACCAGGGACCTCAGGATTCTCGTCTGTTGATTATTGATTTGAACTAGAGTTCACATGCTCTGCACACGGCCCGTTAAGTCATGTAAATATGCCGCTCTGTTCAGTTTGATTGTGATCTATTGGAACTGCCAACTCTGATCCTCATAAGGGCACCTACAAAAAGGAGGAGGGAAGAGACACAATTTTCCAACACTATTTTTATGGTATACAGACTTTTTTTTTTTTGGTCTTTGACATTTTTTTTAGGCTTGCTTGTAATGGAATCTCTAACTGTACAAATTATTAGTAAATTACTTATTTCAACTTGTTAAACATCTGGTCAAGACAAGGTGCACACATGATGCTCTTAAATCACTTATTTGTGCCACTGAAGAACATATTTGTCTCAGTAGATCAACAGTACAGATCTTAAGATATGAATGTTTTCTGTGTGTGTGTGTGTGTTTTTAAAGGGAAACTTACTGAGTACTACTACATATGTAAAAAAAAAAAAAGGTTGTGTGAAATATTTTGTGATTCCTGTGGAACCTGTGTAAAGTCTGATAACTCTCTCTGGGAGAGGAGGTGGACATGGTGGAGGAGTACAAGTACCTCGGTATCTCCATCGACAACAGACTGAACTGGAAGACCAACATCAACGCTGTCTACAAAAAGGGGATGAGTCGACTCTTTTTCTTGAGGAAACTTCGATCCTTCAATGTGTGCAGCAAGATGTTGGAGATGTTCTACCAGTCTGTTGTGGCCAGTGCTTTGTACTTCGCTGGGGTCTGCTGGGGGAGCAGCATTGGAGCCGGTGACACCAACAGACTTAACAAACTGGTTAAGAAGGCCGGCTCCATCATCGGCTACAAACTGGACAGCCTGGAAAAGCTGGTGGAGAGGAGGACGCTGAACAAACTATTATCCATATTGGATAATCCTGTCCACCCTCTCCACCACCTGCTGCAGGGACAGCGGAGCACGTTCTCCAAAAGACTCCTCCAGCTCCGCTGTCACGAGGACAGATACAGGAGATCATTCCTGCCGACCGCAATAAGACTGTACAATAACTCACCTCTGGCAAAATAATACTGTTGACTGTGTTTTTTGGTTGTTTGTATATAATATATATAGATATATACTGTACTGTATACACTGTATATACTGTGCATTTTCTATTTTCTATTTATATTTTATATTTTATATTTATATTTTATAATTTTACTGCTATTTTATTGCTTTTCTATTGTTCTATTATTATCTTGTTGCTTCTGTATGCTGCTGTAGCGAAAAAAAAATTCCCCTCGGGGATTAATAAAGTAACTACATAAAGTAACTACCTAAACTGTCATCTGAGTCATCCAAGGCAGTAATAATGATCCGTTGCACCTGAGTTAAATAATAGTCTATGAGTACATAGTGGAGTCAGTGGAGTTGTCTTTTCATATGCTTACTCCAAAACGCTGTGACTGAAAAATGTAAAATACATATTTCCTTTATTAACAGAATGTGAATATTATGCATCAAAAAAGTGACTTGAGGTTGATTTTGCTGAGTCTTTGTACTATGAGTGAAGGCATCAACCAATCATATTATGTGGAAGTGAAGCAGACACCTCATTACAACTGTTAATAACAATGTTGATTATTTGTTTTTCCAACCACCCACTATTATATGGGAAAGGGCACACAAATTAGAGGAGTTTATGAAGCTTATTTGGATGTGGTAGAGTTGGTAGTAAGCAGGCAACAGTGTCACAGCAGGTTTGACAAATGTACCAAAATCTCTTCTTTCATCAACTGACAAGGAGCAGGATAAGATCATCATCACTGAATGATAAAGAGAAATACCAAGCAGTAACCAGCCATGATGTCATCCATTGGTTTGTGAATTGTTGTTCTGAAGCCTTGAGTTCGGGATTTCGGCTGTCGCCATCTTGCTAGTTTGAAGTCAGAAGTCACCATATTTGGACGAGCTTGGGAGGAGTGGATATGATTGGGGACACTACGGCACACCCACAGATAGCGGGAACCTGACTGCACCATAGGCCTGTCAATCAAGCAGACACACCCCCAGACATAACACTCTTTGAGACCTAATATCTAATTAATGATGGGATCATTTTTAGATGGACCAACAGAAAACTAATAAGAAAGAGTGACTTTAACAAATGACACCATAATGTCTTGTGGAAAAAATGTATTGGCTTTGTATTTTATGAGAGAAGTTGGATGGGAGTATATGAAGCCAGAGTCTTTTTAGAGTCAGACCCCTAGTTGCCTTTAGTGGTATTGAGCTTTATGGCAGTTCCACATTGGCCTCACTTTTCAGACCCGGAAGGTACATCCACTTTTGAAAACATGTCTATGAGGAATATGTACGAATACGGATACATCCATCTCAGGTCTTATAAGCTTGTGACTGAACTTAAGCACGAAGTTATGAGATCATCTACGTCTCATGTGGCCCAGCAGTAACTCCTCCACTTGTAGCCTAAAAATTACAATGCTGAGTGAGTCACAGAGGAACAGGTACATGAAAACTTGTGCTGCTCGTACAGCGAAGCATTGCTCTGGGCTTTCTTGGGCAATGATCCACTGCCCAAAGCAACCATTATTATTTGGAATACATAGAAGAATTGTGTTTTAACCATGAGCCCAGTTGAAAACACATTGCAAACTGTAGTAGAGAAGATAAGCCACAACCAAACCTCTTCCTATTTGTACAAAGGACATTTATGAAGCCTATCTCTGAATCTAGTCTTGTTATTATCACCATATGTTATTGTTTTGGTATTATTGAAAACATTTCTAATGTGCTTTTTTTCTGAATCTTGCTTAGCAGTTCTTGCTGCTACACTAATTAATTTTCAACAATCTTCAGAGCAGAGCCATTCCTGTTTTCAATTCAGCTAATAATTTCCAGCCAATGGTCCACATTCATTTGACCAAGACGGGTCTCTGATAGAAATGTGGTATTTTTCAGTTGCTTTCATTATCTCATTGGAACAGATCACATGTTGCTGAACTAATGTGTCAGAGACTGCTGTCATTTTTTTGCTTGGTGAGAGAAGCTGTGCACAACTTTAAAATAATTACCATTTATCACCAAATTGGTCACCATAACCAAGACAGACTGCCTGTTTGAAAATGGTATCTTCTCTTTGTTGTAGCGGCAAGCTATTTCCTATTTCCCAATTTTCTGCTTTTCACATACTTGCATTAATTAAAAGATGGGGTGGGAATGTTTCATATGATTTCAGGACTCATAATAGGAAACTGGGAATAGATTTAATAACAATTGTGCACCTTAATTTTAGGTCCAAACGATGCACTTGTAATTCAAACAGACACAATTTGTTTCAGTATCAAATGGGGAGAAAAGGATCTCAAAGACTATGGTTTTGGCCTTGCTGGTTAATTAGGTGTGGATTTCACCCTCTATATTTGTAACGAAGGACACAAGTTGCATGTGTTTCATGGAATGTTACGACTTCCAAGGCCTCTTTGTGCTCAGACAAGAATTAGAGGCCAACATGAAAGGAATTAGAAGAGGGGAATGCATTTGAAATCTTCTATTATTCTGTCCCTCCGTAGCATGATTTGTTCACTTTAAGCGCAGGCTGTATGAATACATCTGTGAGGGAAAGCCTGTTTTCAGTTTAATTACATTCTCATTAGCATTATGATGTTTGGTGGTAGAATAATTTCACTTAAAACTGAGAGCATAATTCACTAAAGGACAGAACCATATAGAACAGCTTCATCGAGGCCTCAGTATTAGCAGGATACATCTATGTAGTTAGTGTCCATTTGAACTGCTATTATCACCATACAGGATGTGGGCACTTTGCACGTGATGCTTTCTTTCTGGCTACACATACTTGCATTTAATTTAATCAGAAAAATATCTAAGTAGATATAGGGAAGGCTATTATCAGGGGTGGCTCTCAGTCAGTGGAGAACTGGGGCTTGTGGTTGCTTGTCGGTCAATAAATATCACAAACGATAAAAAAAAGTCAATACAATGAAAGAAATATTATTATAATTGGTTTTATTGTTATTATTATTATTATTTTTTAAAAAGGTTTTATTTATTTTTTTTTACTGCCAAACAACCTTTTGCCAATCTTTTCGTTGATACTGTCAGATAGATGTTAATTGAAATGTGCTATGTTTTTCTTTGAAGTTTTAGTAGCTGGTGCTGCTATAATACACTCTTTTAGTTCACTAATAAAACTAAAACTCAAATCTTCAGCACTAAGTAGTTAAATATTGATATCCACGTTAGTCGTGTATCCTTAAATGTTGCAAAACAAGACAGGACTCTTAAAAGTAAGTGTCCCCAAGATTTAAGAAGCACATATGTGTTCAGAATATGTATGGTGGTCAGGAGGAAGACCGCCTTGCCCTTTTTGTTCTGGACGCCCTTTTCAGACTGAAATACCAAGGTAGCATTTTCAAATAGAGTGTCACACACATTGATCCTCTGATGAGATACAGGAGAAACATGCAGCAAGTGTAAAGGACATTTACGCTGCTGTATTATCACTGTGCATGTAAATGCTGATCAGACCTTTTTGCCCTCAGTAAAGGCTTTCAGACTTGCTTTACCAGGCTTTCGTGTGAAACTATGGTGGAGTGTCAGTCAGCCAAGGCACAACAGTAGAATATAGGCTACATGACTTATGGTAAATTATTTTTATGTTATAAAGCATGTCAGTAACTTCTCAATTTAATTTAGGATAGAGCTGCTGTTTTACCTGGCCTGAAATTCACACTTTAGTCATTAATACTATCCTTTTACATTTTTTTTCCCTCAGTGTCAGTTTATGTCGAGACGTCTTTCTAACTCAGCCACACTACAGATGCATGAAGTCTAATTCTTATGCTGTGGAACATTTTGAAGGTGAATAACAGACGTTTGGTACAGTTGTATTTAATATTTCAAAGTTGTTGTGGTTCATGTTGTGTTTTTTCTTTTACTTTTATCTATAGACCTTTATAAATCTTTTGTGTGTAACTTTTCTCTCTGTTGAAAGTGCATGTTTACTGCAAGCTACACAACACACAACAACTGATGTTTTAAAAGCAGGTTTAAAGATCCTTCCCTCAAAGGAGCATCATGACTCAGGTCTATATGAACATATGAAAGGAAATGCACTTAAAAAAAACTTTTTATGGCATTTCTGTATTATCAGACAGTTCACACTGATGATCAGCCAGAAGAGGTGAGAAAAGATGCAACAAAGGTTCCTAATTTTGCAATGAAGATGCTACATTTACATCACACATTCCTGAGGCAATGGACTGAGAAAACCATTCAGAATATCTCTGATTTCACCCTTCTCAGTCTTTACAGTTACAATCTTTAAGAATTGTCTTTCGTACTCTCCGGCGTTACCTATTGCAATAACAGTAATCGAAGCTGTGTTTTTGGACTTCACTTTCCAGAGATCCAAACCGTGTCGCCTGTGTGACATCAGTCAGTTGACAGTTGAGGAGCAAGTTAAAGAGTGAGCCTGTTGCATTAACACTGCCTACCCTCTCTGGCAGAGCAACCACTGCTCGGTGACAAAAATGCTTCACTAACTGTGCACAACTTGTGATTTGTCACGGGAATGTCACCACAGATGCCCAGCTCAGTCAGTTTGTAACACTGACAAAGTAAAGGGCTTTCATCAGAGGGCCACAGGCTCAATCACCATAATGTTACCTCATTCAGCAATAGTGCTTTAACAGACATTTATTTAAATGAAAATCTTAGAGATGATTACTTTAATGAACCTATTGATTAGAAGTCTATATTTTGATCTGCAGCTTATACTGTTTTTTTCAGTACTTAAAAGTGGTAATCTGCATTTCCTTAGATTAAATTATTATACACCTGCAACCATACATTTGGTGGGCAAAAATGATGAATGCCAATTTATTACAGCTTTGGATAATAAGTGTTCTTCACTCCAGAGATTTAAATAAGATGCTTACTCGGTCAGGCCCAAGTAGCCCTTTTCTCACAGGCATGCTGTCCAAATAATAGAAGCCAGAAAATCTGAATTATGTGCATGCATAAATATACTGTCACTAACCTTCACCACTAATGAATAAATACACAATTCCCTATATCCTCTTCGGTTAGGTGAGCATACAAATGAAAACAATGGAAAGCAATCCTGGAAGAACCACATTGTCTAGCATATATACATAGTCTTTCCCATCTGATAGAAAATGTAATTTGATGATGTATATTTCACATTGGATATAACATTTGATTCAGATAAAGAGGGAAAGCCCTAGGCTCATAAGGATTTAAGGAAGGGGAACTCAGCAGTTTTTAAAAATCACTGTACAGTGGAGCCAATTTTATTTGCCAGAGATACATTCCCCCTTTACTCTGAGTTTCTCCTCTCTGGCACAGTTTGAATAGGAAGAACATATTTCCAGTGTTTAATTTGTCAGATAAGTGGCTGATAAAAAGTTACCATGTGTCTCTAAAAGGACTGCTCTTTTCACTGCATACCACATTTATGCAGAAAGACCTCCTGTTAAACTGTTTGTGCAAGTTGAAGAATATATATCACTGAAAACAATTAGTGAAGGAAGTAAAAGTAAAAATATATCATTCAACGGCACAACTGAGTTTAATAGGCGGATCTACAAGACGTCAAATATACACAATGAGAGTTCCTTTATTGATGTCTGATTGACAGTGGGAGTTAAAGACTGCTGAATAAACCACTGAGGGAAAAATCAATCAATTTTCTATTTCACTGTCTTTATTGTGTACCTGGTGAGGATTATGGATGTACTTCCTTACTGACAGATACTACTTAAGACATAAAACAAGCTATTAGCTGATGGGTTCTTGCTATTACTGAACTCTCCTGACCAGACTCATTAAGTGGGGTTGAGCACTACAAAGGGGTAGCAGCTACTAGTGTTGTTCACTTTGATGGCACTGAAGCTGTTTTTTTTTTTTTTTTGTTTTTTTTTTGTTTTTTTTTTTTTTTTGGGGGGGGGGGGGGCGTTTACACAGCGAGCAACTAAAATGTGTGAGAGCCTAACCTCTTACAGTACATCTCAGTTTTGCTGTCATACAGCCCTGCTGATATTTTGCACTACAATGACTGTCTCAATCTTGCACTGTCTGTCTTGTAATGTCACCATCAAATTGATAACTATTTCAATTTACAGCTGCGCCTGCTGTGTTGAGAGCATCAACTATATATAAGAATGGATGAAGCTTCTGGGTCTGAAAAGTGAAGTCAGTGAGGAAGTGCCATAAAATGCAATGCCACTGAGGGCAACTGGGGGAAGGCTTAAAAAGACTCTGATTCCATTGACTCCTATTGAACTTCTCCCATTAAATTCAACGTCAATAAAATGTTTCCACAAGTCATTATGTTCTCATTTGCTAAATTCACTTCTTCGGATTAGTTTTCTGTTAATCCATCTAAAACTAATCCTATATTGATGAGACATTAGGCCTAAAAAAGATGTATATTTGAGAGCATGCTTGGCTTGACTGAAAGGCCTGGGGTGCAATCAGGTTTCCACTATAGGTGGGCCGGTGTTGTGTTCTTGGGTTTGCAGTCAGATGTACCGCTCCTCCTCCCAAGTTTGTACAAATAGGGTCACCTCTACTACAACTAGAGTAACGGTTAAATTAAATTTTGATCTGATGATGGAGGTACATGGAAAGTTAGGGGATCACTAAAGTGATTACAATTTGTGGAACATGAATGTGTGTACATAACAGTCCATCGAAATAGGTTTAAAAAAAAAAAAAAAAAAAAAAAAAAAACTCAAGCTGGCACTAGTTAAAAAAATCTGAGAATATTCAAATCATAGCGACATTGCCTGGGAACAATGAATGTCTGCCCACATTTTTTTTTCCATTCACCTGTTAGGATATTTTACTGGATAAGTGAAACATTTGAGTTGCTGAAGGAGCTAGTAAAAAAGACAAGGGATTACTGAAGTCATCATGTTTCAACCTGTGGGAACAATGGATATCTCCATCAGTCCATCTATTAACTATACCATTCTTTAAGTGGAGCTGCTATAATGGATATCTGTCACCATCAAATAGGTGCCATGATATTTTATTAAAAGGAAAAAAGGTCAACATCATGGTGCCACGAGACGACAAGTTGCGTAAAGTCACTCGGATTCTTCTTTTGGGTATCATAAAGGTCTGCACAAAATGTAATGGCAATACATCCAGTTGGGCCAAATGGTGATTCTACAATGAAGGCATAAGAAAGTGTGTTTGCATGAGGACTAAGGCCTCAGAACTGGTAAACCCTTACAACGCTGACACTGAATGCCTGGACTTACTTACACTTACATCACAGTTAATCAGCTGCCATGTTACATCTCAGCTACATCTGTGACTTAAGGCACACATGACTCCAAACATGACTCAGCAAAAAAAAAAGTGAGGAAATACTGCAAAACACCAACTTTGGTAGCAAATTACCAAAAACTTAATAAAAAAAAAAAGAATAGGGGGAATGTTTAAAGCCTTTGTAAGAACTGATTGAAACACTTAATTTGCTTTGACAATATTCACGGCATTAAAATGTCTCAGTTCACCTCAAACCAAGCCGAAAAGAAGTTCAGCCCACCAAATTAAAATCCTCACGGTGTGTTAACTTGAAGAGCACCAGTGACTCTATAAAGACAACTATTATTTCCCAGCTACTCAATGGACTATAAAAGGGGAATCCGTTGACATTCAGAACTCGAAGCCAGGTGGGATTAGTCTTCTTTAGACGAGGCTTAATTAATGGACATTAAAATTATCAGTGGAAAAAGCAGAAGATAAATCAACCTGACTATATCCCTGTGAATAGGTCCCATATTTGACTGTAAATCAGAGCAAATTACAAACTCACCTGCAACAAGTGTTTGCAGGACTGAGGGTGGAAACAGTAGAAAGAAATAAAGAAAACTGAAAAGATTAAAAACATTTGGTGTCTTTCTTACAGAGTACATACAGCTTATTGTATCAACTTAAATCTAGACTTATTATCCAAACAGAAAAAGGGCACAATAGTCCAAACTAACTGCTTGTACGATTCTGAAATCTTTTGGAACAGATCGGCAAAAACAGCGCGGGCAATTATGTCCCAGTGCCATGTCCAAATGTTTAATTTATGAAAGTACTGCCTATGTGACAAGTATAAATATTGATGTTCTGTTATCATTTTTTAAAAAAAGGCCATTCATATTCATAAATAGGTTGAAATATCGAGTGATTAATTCATTGTTTATTTAATATATTTTTGTGTTCAAAATTCATTCATTATTGTTTTATCAATCATCCGCTAAGTAGCCTGATCATATTACCCCACAGGGGTGTTCAGGGCGGGGCTGTTATCATACCTGTGATGTTTGGAGAAGGTCGGTCCATGTACATTAAAGCAACTCGTAGTTTCATGGCGAGACGCTCAAAATGGCCGCCTCTTTACGGGCACACGTATCAACGAAAACGAATTATTTTGAGAAGATTTAATCCCAAACATGTTTTCTATCAATAGAAACAAAATTCAAGTCGGTCCGACAAAATCCCTCGGAGGAGTTCGACAAAGTACAACGTGTCAGAATCGCCCAAAATGGCGACTAGATTCAAAATGGTGGACTTCCTGTCGATTTGACATAACGGTGCAATGTAACTTTTTTGTGCGTCCAGGTGTGATACACGTGTCCACCGGATTTCGTGAATTTAGGTAAATGTGGCTGCCGGGGCATGTCTTTAGGGGGCGCTCTCGAGCCATTTGGCCGCGCCCACTCGCGACTCCACTAGAATACGAATTTTTTTTGCCAGGAGACATATGTGTCTCCACTTTCATGAGTTTTTTAATATGATAAAGCCTCCAAAAAGGAAAATCACTTTACGTAAGAACGACTAAGAACAACGACTAAGAACATTTTTACGAAAAACAATAGGGCTTCACACCATCGGTGCTCGGGCCCTAAATATAATCTAGTTTGTGATTTGTGCTCTTTGTGAGAGGCTGCTGTGATAAATAAATAGCGGTTTGATCCTACTAGTCCAAGATATAGTGCCTTCCTCTTCTGAATTGAATCATGTTTAGACAATAAATAAATTGAAAACTCAACAGATTAAATCTTGGATGGATGCAGATGTTGCTGGAGCAAAGTCTTTTTTCTTTCTTTTTTTCTTTCTTTGAAAAGTGGGAGAGGCACTTCTTTTTTTTTTTTTAAAGACAAATTTTTGATATTCCAGAAGCAATATATTCAACAGGAAATATTTAATAGTGTGATTTGTTACTACACACCTCTTGTTTTGTCACCAGGTTGGGCAGTAGGTAATGTTAGAATGTATTATTGACTCTGCATATACTTTTGTAAAGTCTTGAAGTTATGAAAACAGAATTCCAGTTATTTATTTTTTTTAATTCTCCAAAGGGAAAATAAAATCTGCCACTGAAATTGAATTGCCTTTGTAAAATGGTCAGATTGAATACTTGTCAAGTCTTCATCATCTCTTTAGTTTAAACAAAAACATTTTGATTAAGTTTGGGCATTAATCTGCAATTATAGTTCAACAACTACTGTAAAACTTTGATTAAATACAATGTTAAGAAGAAAAATAATTATTCCAGGAATTAACAAATATAAATTAAGAAAAATGTTAGTTGTAAAATCATAAATGAATAATCAATTAATACCTACATCAAATCTGCTACCAGAACAATGTCTTTACATTGCAGAGGACTTCCTGCTTCAGGACTATATTTGTTTCTCACCCTTTGTTACAGAAAAGTATGTTTGTACACCAAGAACATATTTTCTTTTGAGAATTGTTTCTCATTTCAAACAATTTCATGAGACCGGACAACAGACAAGAAAACGTATGTGGTAGAAAGTGGCTACATGACCTCAGCTCCAACTGTATACCCTCTGTCTCAGTGGCTGAACATCCGCTCACATGTTAGCAGTCTGAACTCAGTCTTACTCAATTCCCAGTTTAGTAGTGAATAGTGAAAATGAAGCAAGACGAAAAATTTCTCTGGCTGTTTTTCTTCAATCAAAAGTCAAAAGAAATCAAATTTAAACAAGCACATGAAAGTGGACTGTACCTCATGCTCTCTGGCTTTCCACTGAGGGTATGCAATATTCACCAATGAACATGCTGTTGTGATGATTGTCTGTTGTGCTTCAAACTAAATGGACTCCTCTGACCATGAAGCACACGCTTTCAAAACTCTTTAAAACTGGAAGCGAAACATACTCCTCTTCTTGTCTGTGTTTTATCGGAGTGCTGCTGAAACAAATTCCTATCTGCTCGGCTGACATGCCAATAAATATTAAACCTGAAGTCTGCAGTGGAACTTCTGCTTGCCTATTTTAAGTGGAAACGTGTCACCAGTACAGCCGTGCAAAGCCTGAACTTCAAACAGGAGCAGGATCATAGAGCATAAGAAACAAGCAGGCCAGTAACAAAAGTGTGATGAAGAAGGTGCTGGTTTGATTTCCTGAAGCAACGGGGGAAAGTTTGGCCGGAGAAAGGGAATGAGTAATGGATCGGACTGTTCACAAGCCCACAGTGGCAGCAGTTGGACAGCTCCCAGGTGTGAACATCTACAGTACAGCATATCTGAATGAATGATGAGGCAGGCTGTGCTTCAACTGAGCATTTGCACTCTCCTTCACTTAATAAATGATATTTGTGTGCTGGTCATCTGAAACAGCAGGCACAGTATGTTTGGCAGAGATCCCTATTTACTTACTTATCTGGAATGTTGCAAAGTTTTCGTTTTCCTGTCCTATCCACTCAACTAAAGTACAATTTATCTTTATAAAGTTCAGCACTAATAGCACTTTTTGAAAAATTATGGTCTCAGTTAAATATTTTTCAAAAAAATGAAATTTAAGCACAAGGTCAGATTTGTTTAGTTCTGTAACATTCACCATATCTATTATCAGAGTGTTTTTATTGAGAAAGTTAACCACTAACCGGACACAGGATGTGTAGTAATAAATGTATTATTTTTACCCAGCAAATTAGTTTTTTTGAGAGTGTATTTGTCAATACATATATAAACACAGCTAAACAGGATTTTAACCATATTTAAATAAAAGTAATGAGTAAAAGTAAAATGGTAACTTATTTAAGATGAGTGTAGTCAAATTTCTTGGCCCTCAATGTGGCCCCAGAGTGCCCTTTGTCACACCTGCTTTAATACCAGGCTTAAGCTGCCAAAGCGTAATAGACTCACATCTGATTAAGAGCTGATTAACAGTAATTGAATGGTAATGTGAATTTTTAATGACTGCACAAAAGGATCTTCATTCGTATTGAATGGCACAGACAGGAGTTTACTTATCACAGTCATTCTGAAGACATCAACACCGGGCTAATAGTCAGACACTAATGTTTGAATCCTTAATATTAAATATTAATAGCTGTGCTTCATTAAAATTGAATGCAAAGCACTTATGTTGAGGGAATAATATTCCATTATGCAGTAGGTGTATATCATCACGAAGACACAAGAAATAGATTCTAGTGGTTAAGTTTTGTAAGATGGCTGAAAGTTTATGACTCATCCAATTCCAACTCACTTTCTCCCAATGTGATAGTCGCAGTTCTTCAAACTTAGAGCACTTAACTTTTACATCCATGCAGACATGTCAGCACAAATTCTGCTATTTTACTTAATTAAAAAATAGCAGAAAAAAGATTAAATCAAATGGCCACAAATACTGTAACAGATTCTGTCTACGGTTATCTAATGAAAAAATATCTTTTGAGTTTAGCAGATTTGGATTTCTTCAGATTTCACCGCCAAGACCACAAAGTTTAAAACGCTGTTATTTACTTCTACATGACTTCAATTAGTACTAATTATTTACATGCCAATTGTGCAGTTAGAGAGCAGAACATTCAGTTTTGGTTGATTTGGAGACCTGCCTTAAACCACTTAATAAAATCAAAAGTGTAGTTTCAACTCATTCGGTAAAAATTAAAGTTAAAGAGGGAGCTGACAGACATGTATGCAGCCACAGTGTAATGAAATGTTTTTCCTTTTATTAAAGTTCTTCCAGAGAAGTTTTTTGTTTGTTTGAGCACTTTCAGTATTTAGTACATAAATTCTTCCGAATTTTAACCTTGACTTTCACGTAACTCATCTCTTATGTAGTTTGCTCCAAGTAAACATCAGAGCTTCTCTCAGGGCATTTGCAGCAGAACAAGACGACTTTAAAGAGCTGCCTGCAAAACGTGTGACGGGTGAGCTGTAACAGCACAGCAGCCCTGTGGCAGTTACTGGGATGATACGATAGTGTGAGTCCACAATGTTGTATTTGTGCATTTCAGAGTGTGATGGTTCAGGTTATGAAGGCACTTTTGTGTATTTTTATCCAAGCATGGAAAAACATTTAAAACAAAATTTATCTGCTCTCAAAACAAGAATCCAGTTTGTAAGTAAAAATATATGAACTGAGAATACAATTACTCGGATTGCAAACAAATTCTCCCTCACGGTTATGTAGGTTTTGGTTACCTACTTGAGAATTGTGCTTATGAAACCAGCCTCTTTATTGTGCCACACAAATTGTGATTGTGAATGAGACCTGTTTGGTTGTAAGTCAAAAACATTTGGTTGCGAATTGAGTTGTGCGCAATGGGTGGGGACTATGTGGATGGATGAGACATGAGTTTTTATTGGTGGGTTTATCTTAGATCTACAGCATGGTTTTACATACACAATTTTCTCCTCCCACAGTAAACAATTTACAGGATAAGACATAAGACAGGTCATTATTATGCACTTTTCTACTGAAATGCTTTTTAATGTAGCAGCACAACTTTCACTTTGGTTGTATTTCATGTTGTCAATGTGGCAGTATTTTCACTTACAAACTTAATTTTTGATTGCAGTGCAAGAAAGTTGCTCTCAAAACAGTTTTTTTTTTTTTTTTTTTTGTATATTTGCATAAAAAGGACACAAAACTACCTTCCTACAAGTCACCAGCAAAGAAGCCCAGGTCACCATCCTGCACTTCTTGTAGTTTCCTGACATACATCCAATCTGAATTTTACTAGAGATCCCTCTCTCTTAAAATGTTATGCAGAAGCAACAAGTTAATGCAGTCGGAAGCTTCTCTTGTGCACACCAGCTGTGAGTGATAAAAGCGCAATGAAGCAAATTTTTGAAATTGATCTAATCGCCTTTTTCCAGCAGAGGAAAGAGAGACAGGGTAAACTTTAATCAATACAAAGGAGGATTTTAAACTTCATTTCAAAAGCTAGAGACAGCCTGTTTCAAGGCCTATTTAGGGATAGAGCTTCAACTCTAAAACACTGTCTTTAAAATGCAGAGGTGAATAATTTCTATGTGAAGCGAGCTAGCTCAAAAATAGCTCGTTAAGAGCCCTTTTCCTGCCAGTACAACTGTGCACTTGTTGTTCAACTGGTGCACAGTAAGAATTGTTAATACTTGTGGCTATATGGAAGATCAAAGTGTCTGACTGGAGTAAGGTGGTCAGCTGGAAGCATCACAGGGGCTTTCAGTGCTAGCTTGAAACCCCTGCCCTGGTCAATACATACTCATCACAACCTCCCCCCCAAAAAATCCTTTAATCTTCGGTCACCATGTATACTACCTTCCTGTGAGAAGATGATGGGGAATAGATGTGATATCTCAGGTAAAGAAATCAGGTGAGAGCATTCATTAGTCATATGAGGCTTCCTGCAGGGTCAGAGAGGGCAGAGACTGTGCGTAATTACACGTGGTAAATGAAACACTAATTTAATGAGCGACCCTCTGCCTGTGCTTCTTGTTTAATCATAAGGATAAGCGGATACAAAAAAAAATAAAATTGGATGTAAGATGATGCACAAATTGATCACTTAACAATAAACATTAAATAACAATCAAGGTAAATGTGTTTGTATTGACTCAATTAAAGAGGAAACTGAGCAGCTGAGTGATGAACAGTTTAACGTAAATTACACTCTGCCTAGTTATTAGATTCAAATGGAATTAATTGTAATTTGTATATATTAAAATGATACTTCAAATAATGAATCATGATTAAATATCAATAGTGAGTGTATATAAAAGTGAATGTTACTGTGTGCTCATAACTCATAATTCTGTGTGCTCATAACTCATAACTCATAATACTCTAAAGTACTGGCTTGTTGCATTGGTTCGGGATAATTTGACAGCTAAACTTTAATGTTTTGAGTATAAACTGTATTTAAGAAATGGAGGTGGCCTCTGTGATGTCACCCACTGGTTTCCTGAAGATCAGTGTTGTGTGTAGGCGGAGCTGAGGTGACTATTAGAAGTTAAGCGTCTTGAGATAAACAGTTGGTGGCACTAATTCTCCACTCATGTACCATTAGACCACAGCAGAAGAGGACGTCATGAAAAGATTCAAACTTTTAACGGTGTAAAACTATGTGAAAATAGTGATGGAAATATGACATTATGTTCATTTCATCAAGCTGTCTTTATACAAATGAATAGAATTATGTAAAATGATTTTGGCTGGCTTAACCAATCAGGCGATTATGTAATAATTGTGACAGGTTTAGTTGCGGAGGAGTGGATGAAATTATTTGAATTCATTATTACTTATCAAAACCCTGTCAAACAGCTGCTAATTTTTAATATACTATGTAAATGTAATTCTGAACTTAACACACAACTGAACGAACTGAAAGCTGTTTCAACTGTGCTACAAACTGCACTAACTCTCGAATTGGTGTTTTTGTCTGATTGCTCCACCGGTGAACATTCAACCTCCACCTATAGCACAAATTAAGACCTCGCTGCTGCATCCAAGCAGACCTGCATTTGTTGCCAAGTCTTTACTGACATGCTTAGGCAAAGTAAATTAGAGTAATTAACTTGGGCAGCAACACTCTGGCCTAATTGATCAACACCCTGGCTCCAGAAGAGTTAACATTTAAAGCCCCCCGCAGTTGTGCGAGACGCTGGCAGCAGGCGTGTCTGTGTCCTTGATCCGAGGTCTTGCAGGGACCACACTGTCTTTGAACTGAAAGAGCACCTGGCTTGGCATCAGTCTGAACGAGTCACCTTGTCATCCTGAGAGAAACGGCTGCTCCTCACCTCTGAGTTTCTACGAGCTAATCCATGTCCTCCAAC
Source organism: Embiotoca jacksoni (assembly GCF_022577435.1). Taxonomy (NCBI): domain Eukaryota; kingdom Metazoa; phylum Chordata; class Actinopteri; family Embiotocidae; genus Embiotoca; species Embiotoca jacksoni. Next base: position 5,080,413 of record NW_027185414.1, on the reverse strand, counting down.
TCAGATGAAACCTGCTCCTCTTTAACAATTTTTTTTTTCAGCATCAAGATAAACGAGCGTTGTCACTGCTCTGCCCGTAGTACGGTGGCAAAAAGGGCAGCGTCTCTAGAGAAATACTAATATCACAAGCCAAACCCTGAACATCAGTGTCCCCAAATAACATCCTGTTTTCCTTTCCCAATTCATCAACCTGGATTCTGAACTGAACCAAAGTCCATGTGGCAGGAACAAGTCAACTAATAATTTTAAACTTGTGCACTTCAGATTTGGCATGCTACACTTTTCACCCCGACTCAACAATCATGTTTTTCTAGACTCCATATTGTGTCAGGCACACAGACAAATGGCTTGTATTCAAATTTAAACAAAGCCATGATTTACTGGTAGAGATAGCATCGCCTGGTGTAATTAGATCGCCACTGTCTCTATTATGGTTTCAATCATTGCCCGTGGATCTAAACAATTATAAGTGTCTTCAAAAGAAAATGTCAGTTGTACAAAACCACATTGGATTCGGAGGAAGAATCCTTTAATGCAGCTGAATACTTAAGTATCTCTATTCACAATATTGATCAATGTATTTTATCTATAATTGCAGCACAGTCCTGATGATCTCCTCGCCGTGCATCTAGTGCTATAGTACAAACAGCAGAAAGACAGTGGCCATCGGAGGATCGGATCATTCTGCTGATTGCATTTACAATGACAAACATGCTCCTCATTTGATTTTCTCTGGGCTGCTTGCCATCCGCTGCTTGACAGACATGCTCTGTATCTATCTGTGTATGAGCTTCTGTTATTGTTCAGAGATGGTAGAGTTGGCATAAGCGTGTTCTCCGTTTCTCTGTCACACAAACACGCACGTACGCACACTTTTTCTCACTCTGTCTCATCTGTCCCTCACTTTCCCTCCTGCCTCTCACATAACAAGATGAACATTTTCACTTTCTCTCCTTACTCTGAATCCTATCCATGCCGCCTCCCTCTAATCCTTCCATGGAAGTGACTCACATTACAGCATTCTTCAGTTTAATGCACTTTAATAGCATTAATATCTGCTTTTGCCTCTTCAGCTGCAATAAACACCCCTTACATCTTAAGAAAGCCGCTTAAGAGCAATTGACATGGCTAGTGTACCAAAACAGAAACGTACCCCGGGTGAAAAGCAGAATAACTCATTGTAAAAGAATAATCTGCTGTTTAAAAAAAAAAGTAATACATTGGCGCCCGCCCGGCGCAACGTGGCACATAATGTACTGTAAACAGACACTGAAGGGAACTTAGACTTGGAGCAGCCAGCTCCCTTTAGTCCTTCCTACTCACTCTCACTGTGTGTAGGAGGCCTGCAGATACGGGAAGAACAAGAGTCCCTGCCACCTTCTGTGCCACCCATGCTGCCGCCACAGTGACAGCCAAGGTCAGCTGGGGAATGACAGAGGGCTCCTGCATGGAGATAAGACTCTCACAAACATCTGAACCACCGTGCCGCTCTTCGAAGGAAAGAGAATCCTTCACCTGAATTATTCATACGGGTCTCCCCACCCTAAATAACAGCCGGCAAGCATTGTTTGACATTCTGAATGAATAATTAAGGCCTGACCTTTTGTTCCCATTAGAGGTGATAGGTTGATAGTGCCATACTTTGTGGTTGAGGCTGTGAGATGATGTGAAGGTGCTGTGTACAACACCTAGGAATTCTTTGTATTAAAATCAGCCAAACTCTCAGGCATAAGCAGCGATGCTAAGAAAAGAAACTCACCGCATCCCTGTGGGATGCATTGATATACAAAGACATGGATGCAGTCTCTGTTGATTGTTCCTAAAGCACAGCCTGAAGCCACTCTTTGTCACTACTTCTGTGTTCTCACAAGAATTGTACTGTAGTTTGTTCCTGACACATCAGAGGCATTTTGATTATGCCAGTCAAGAGCTTGTAGTCAGCTCTGTGAATCAGAAATGAAGCATTAACACAAAATCAATCCCTGCTCAGCTGGCTCGGTCCAGTTTGATGGCATCTCGATGAGTGATGGTCTGCTTCTGAATTTTGTATTTCAATGAGGTCATGAATCAAAGAACCCTGAGCAGCACCAAATTTATACAGTATATCCAAAATATAAAACAGTTTGACTATGATTATACATTTTATCCTTTGTCATTATATATGTGTTATTATTAATGTTTAAAGGAGCAGTGTGCAGGATTTAGTGGCATCAAGTGGTGAGGTTACAGATTGCATCTAATTGGACATCCCTTACCACACACTTCTTTCACCCAGAAGAAGGGTGTATACTTCACTTTGTCAACAAATGATGACAACAAAACCAACAATTAGTTCATCATTCATTAATTCCTATTTACAGGTGTTGACTATCCAAAGACTGATAAAGAAATATTCTCTGTGACTTAGAGCTTGCCTGGTATCACCACACCTAAATTCTGGCCACGCTCCATTGGGGATGTTGTATTCAAATGGGTGTAGACTAAGTGGCAACCAACAGTGACGTCACCAATTGGTTTGTAAACTTCCGTTCTAAAGCCTCAAGTTCGGCATTTCAGCCGTTGCCATCTTGCTATTTTAGAGTCAGAAGTGACCATATTTAGACAAGCTGGGGAGGAGCGCGCAGTGGATCTTATTGGGAACCCGACAACACTACACCCCACGCACCTATAGCATAAACCTGACTGCACCACAGGCCTGTCAAACACACACGCCCCCAAAAGTGACACTTTTTGAGGCCTAATATATAATTAGTGGTGGAATTATTTGCAGATGGTACAGCAGAAAATTAACAAGAAAGAGTGACTTCAGCAAATGACACCATTATGACACTTGGAAAAAAATTATTGATTTTGTATTTAATGAGAAAAGTTGAAGAGGAGTCTTTGGAGCCAGCGGCCCTCGGTGGTATTGCACTTTTGCATTGACTTCATTCTTCAGACCCCAAAGCTACATCCACTTTTATATATAGTATGGTGTAGACCTTGGGTTATTTTGTAACTACTAGATTAAAGTTTTACCCACGGAACTACTTCAACGTCACAACACTAAGACAGCTCTACCGGTCACTGATTGGTCCGCCCTTCAGATGGCAGGGCAAATCTTAATGCAAACAGAATGTTTCGACTTTCATCACACATTAAAGCTGGACAGAGCCAGGTTGCCATTGAGCTTCATATTAAAAAACAAAACAACTATCAAAATACATCAACTTTTTAAAACATATACTGTCGCAGTGGGTGCAAGTCTCTTCATCGCAATAATGTTGGGCGCAGACTTGGTGTGCCCACCCAGATGAATATGGCTTCTATGTTATATTGTTAATGTGTTTTTATGTTGAATGATACACACTCATGAATAATGTGAATATCAACATCTTTATGGACTCAAAACCTTTTCAGGGAAGAATACATACACACAGGGAGTCAGAAGGTGTTGAGAAAAATAATTGTTGGGTTTGGTCTTTTCATGTGGGTTGCTGTAAAAGGGGAAAATATAGAACAACAACAGCTTCAACAAAAGCCCTTCAGTGGTTTTGTTGTATAGAACGTTTTTCTCGCAATGGGGCCATTACTGAATTGAATTTAAGCTTTTCAGTGAGGAAGGGTTTCTGGTTCCATCACAGTGTGCGGGAGAAAACCAGAGCTGCAGTACGCCCGCAGTGACACACTCAAGGAGAGAAAGCTACTCAGAGGCGAGCACAGATTCCTAGTTTAAGGAGTGAGAGAGAGGTTGGGTGTTGTAGACAGACCATATTTATAGCCAGGGATAGGAATAATTCATTGTGATCAAAGTGCAGATCATGCTCCATTCCATCACGGAGCAGATGTGGCAGAATGAAAGGAGCACGCTCTCTCTGCGTTTGCTCTCTAGCGGCTTCCCAAATGGAAACAGCGAGGTGAAGTTAGCTCTGTGAAGCCGCTGTGCGTTTGTCGTTATGTGCTGTGTGCTAATTCTCAGGTGGCTTTACTTTAAGAGTGTGACTCCTTTGAGATGTAACAGGCAGTGGGAAAAAAAGAAAGCCTCCCACACGCAACACAGCTCCTCAATCAGAGCGAGGAGTGAATATCAGATGTTGACCCCACAGCAGGAGGCCATGTGCCTGAAGCTTTGAGCCATAAAGCACATACTGCAAAGACTGCTGCATGTCACGTGAAAAATCGTAGATCACAGAGCTGATACTTCTTCCATTTAAGCCTCAGTGGTAATGCTTTTACATAGAATACAATAAACTAGTTTATTTGTATTATATGTAATTCTCTGCGCCGCCATGATTTGCCGCTTCATAAGATCAGACCACACATGTGTGCAGCCCTCTCTTAGCAAACACACACACAAGCAAGCAAGCAAGCAACCTCCGCATACCTGATTCTTCTTTTTCATTTTCCTCTCCACTCTCATACCCTCATTTCCGCAGGATACACACATTCCCTTTTTCTTCCTCTTTTTTGTTTGTGTTTTGTCCCTCTCCCAGTAATGCTTTCTCTGCAATCACACACACACACACACACACACACACACACACACACACACACACACACACACACACACACACACACACACACACACACACGCGCGCACATAGACATACACATGCCTGCTTCTTCCAGTTTCATTTTCTCTCCCTCCCACACAGACACACACACACACACACCAAACACACATGCGCCTGTTTCTCTCTTTCATTTTCTGTCTCCAACCCTTTCTGCTTCCTTGTCACTCCTTCAAACACACATACACACATAGAAATACACGATCGCACACATTCACGAGCACAAGCACTCAGACATGCAAGCACCTTCATCTTGTCTTTTATTTCTTCTCCCTCCCACACTTTTCCTATCACTACTTCCATGCATGCGAGCACATACAGAGGAGCCTGTACCGTTCACTCTCTTTCTCTCATCCAATCACTCCTTCAGCACACACATATATCCCTCTTTCTCGCAGTCTTTTTTCTTTCTCTCTCATCCCGTCTGCCTCCCACAATCGCACACAAACACGCTCTAGCGGTAGCCCAGCTTCCCATACACCCAGCTGGGCTTGGACAGCTCTCTTCCTCTGGCCTCTCTGGGCCATCTGGAGTGCAATGTCCCCGCTCTGCTGGTCCCCTGCCAGCCTCTGAGCCTCCCAGGATGAACGCAGCATCTTCAAGCACAATTTGTACGCGTCAAAGCTCTGCTGTGTGTCCGGTGACCCAGCTGAGTGAAGTCATTGAGTCTCACATTTCCCTACCTCAAAGGAGCCTCATTCTGCTTTGATGACACCTGCGCTCCACGTCTCTCTGGACGGAGGACGGCACAGTAATTGATTAAAGCCGCTCAGCAACCGTACTTGCAATTACAGCTCTGTTTATGATCTTGTGGAGGGTTTGTCTTCACATGAGGAGGGGATATCAAAATCTAGCACACAGGACAAGTACCTCAATGAGCTTTTCGGGTACAGATACACCTGTCGTCTGCATAGATTACAAAGTCTGGCTAGATTAAGGCAGCAGATAACACATTTTATAGTAAAGACATAAAAATGAATACAAACTGTCTTCCAAACAGCAGCAGAACTGAAGAAAGCTGTCGTCAATAATGTTAAATCTCCTGGCTCTATATTTATATACTGATTTCTAAACTTAATATTATAAATTATATTCTAAATTCTCAATTTGAAATTAGAAATCTGCTTATTGGACAAACTATGATTAATTTCTAGTAATTATTTATTGATTAATGAGTACTGTCTGTGTCAAACAAATGAATAAGTGAAATGAAATGAAGTGTCAGTGACTGGTGGAATGAGCCACCAGTATGTAAAAAAATAATGTGTCCGCTGTAGCTTTAAGATCTCCCTAAAGCCAACAGATAGTCCTCTGAGTTTAGTAATTCAAATACAAAATACAGAATGTAATTCAATACAAAAAACAAAAAATTGCCTTTGAAATTAAGCCGTGCCTTTTGAAATTAATCGCAATTTAATTTATTCCACCTCAAAGGGGCCTTGTTCCGCTTTGATGACACCCACGCTCCCTCTCAGCCCAACAGGGTAATTGATTAAAGCTAGTAAGTCACAGCACTTGCAATTACAACATGTATAAGATCTCCTAAATGTTTAACTGACCGCCAATAGTGCATGCAGGAAAATCAAAGGAAGACAGGTAGAAAATGTTTTATCACTGGGAAACATTTAGTGATACACTAAATCCTCCTATTGGATTAACATTTCATTGGTCTAATTTGGGAGTTTTAATTCAGATTCCTTTGGACAACCCGCTGGAAGCATGGCACATTTTAAAGTCACTGCAAAGCTTAAAGTTATGTTCAAGATGCTGGAGAAAATCACTTGTGCTATAAAAGTGACATAACCACACAAAAAAAATGCATGCCCGAAGTCAATTAGCATGCGGCGGGTATTTTAATAGTCTAGTGATCAGACCAATCCAAATTGACACCCAAACAACAGCACACATAATCTCTTTTTCGATTTTCTGTATTTTCTGATTATAGTCCAGCCACAGTTTTAACAGAATAGAAAAAAGAAAAAGCAGCTGTGGAGGGAATTGCTGTACCTCATCACCAACTTAGAAAGTGTTTGTGTCAAAACACTAAACATATAATGATCATGGAAATAAGTAGAACACACAAACCCAAGAAGCAGTGCTGCATGACATTATTAGTTACCAGCAGGCAGCAAAGTGAGAAACCAGCACAAACCAACGACTTTCTCAATCCCTCCTCACATACAAACAGTCTTTACTGGATATTCATGTTTTCCAATGCATGCAGAAGCCTCAAAGTGTCACTTCAATAACACAAGTTGGAAAGACGATAGATGAGAGATGTGAGAGAACAAACTGCAATCACAGTCAGTATACAGTGGGTACTAATATGCTTGATTTTTCCATGTTTCATCATTTCTCAACTGTAAATAAACTCTATGTAATGCATTGCAACTTGAAAAAAAAAAAAAGCAATAAACTAAATAGGGAAAATACTGAATAAAAAAGGAAGTGCCACAATAGGAGAGAAACAATAGGGGAGTTGTGCAGCTGAATGGACAGTAAAAGAAGTAAAATACTAAACAGTGACAAGCATGAAGGGGGACATCAACAGGGAATCTGCAGGTCCCATAGTTGTAGCAGCTAAAGCAACTCATGAGGGACTGCTGATGAAACTTTGTAGCTATGGTCAATCTATAGGATTAAATTTGAAAATAAAAACCCATGCACACACCCGGGACTACGGATTAAGAACGGACTGGTGGCTTTAGAGGCTGTAATAGAATATCCCGGAGACATGACTGAAAAGAGCTCATCTTCAGTACACTGTACAACACTGTAGCTACATCACTGGGCTTACCTTTGCAAGGCTCCCAAATACCATGAAGCTCAGAAGCAGGTAAGGAAGTGACAGTGTCCTCCTCCTCCTCTTCACTAGTTGATCCGCCAAGTATTTCTGTTTCAGCACCACGGAAAGCGCGTCCGCCTCTGTGGGGAGGAGGGGGGGGGGGGGAATGATGCAAGTTTACGGTCGGTGCCGTGAACGCATCGACTGCGCAGACTGTGAACACGTCTCCTTCAAGTTTGATGCCACCTCGTTGATTCTCCGGCTGGAGCAAACATGCCTCACCGTGCCTGATGCTTTTAGGAGGAGCACGGCCAATCACAACGCCTCTCGCTCTTTACTCTCACATCGTTGCGCATCCCCCAGAAGAGTCTCCAAGGACCGGTTCCTGTCTGCCTCCGGGCGGGCACGGCTGCAGTAGTAACAGGGACTTTTAAGACTGCCTTCTCCTGCTATTGCAGCACATCTCCTCTCGCAGTGCTTCTCTTTGTCTTCACGGCGATCCTGATACTGATAAAGATGGGGATTTTTTTTTTCCCTGTCTCTCTTCCGCGCATCGACTGGTTGCGGGAGCGGAGCAGTGGGAGCCGGGGAGCAGGAGGAGTGTCTTTGACGCTCTGAGTTCATTAAAGACTCCTCTAATATGGATGAGCTGCGTGTCTCATCGTTATTATGACCCCTCTGTTCTTATCAAATGGCGGGAACATGGCGACTCTATAGCCTACTGTATAATAACTGCTCTAGTAAATGCAACTGAGCTGCAGTAGAGTTTAAAATAGATGACTGCTTTTATTAGCAACAGAGATATATGCACTGGATGGAGTCTAACGTCAGTGATTAATTATGAAGTAGTTATTAATTATGATTTAGACAACAGTGCCGCTGTGGACGCCTATGTGGGGATGTCTATTGCTGCCTGTGTTTGTGTCTGACAGACTTCCAACAAATATATTAGGTTGTTTTCCCTACAGCTGAATTCTACAACATATAAGTGAAATGATTGCTGTTTTCATTGGGGTCAGGAAGGTAGAGTATTATAGAGACTATGAAGTACCTATATCTCACCGTCAAATAAATCCTCAAACGTGTGTGTGTGTGTGTGTGTGTGTGTGTGTGTGTGTGTGTGTGTGTGTGTGTGTGTGTGTGTGTGCGCGCAGTGGTGGTAGGTTAAGGTATAGGGGTTGTTTTATCATCTGATATATATATATATATACACACATACGAGAGGCAGGAGGGAAAGTGAGGGACAGATGAGACAGAGTGAGAAAAACTGTGTGTGTGTGTGTGTGTGTGTGTGTGTGTGTGTGTGTGTGTGTGTGTGTGTGTGTGTGTGTGTGTGTGTGTGTGTGTGTGTGTGTGTGCAGTACATTTTTCATGCCACTTATATTCAGTCTGATATCAGATTGCCTTTGGCAGACCTAGAAATAATACATGACCCACTGTATGTGAGAGTCTACCTGTTGTGCACCTCTGACACAACTGTTTCAGACATTCAAATGCTCTTCGCTGACCAGTGCACACTTTCAGTGTGATCGCACAGATTTCAGGTCCTGTCAGTCTTTTCACGACAATGAGATCAAGGTACCACTCCACTCACTGGCCGCCCAAAATTAAGATTGTGTGATATATTACAGCTCCCAGCCAGATTACATTCATCAGCCTCAAACAAACAAAAAAACACACACAATAAGCTATTTAGCCCTGCACCGATTTGAACTAAAAGATTTTGCCCAGTCATTTTCTGTCAGAGGAAAAAGAGAGGATGCATAGTTGGAAAAAAATAGAGCTTTAATGAAAAGAGAAAAAGCCCTGTGGGATGGATATCAAAAGCCAGTGGATGTGCATAATTCATCTCAGACTATTTCATAAAGCCCCACAGAAGGGCTTTCTTTAACCTGTTTTTCTCATTTAAGAAACTCTAAATATTAGCACTCGGCAGTGCTCAGGAGGGAGGCTGCTCGCTTGGCTCTACTGAGGCAGTGTGTTTTTGAGTTTTGTTTCCTAAGTGACAGCTAGTACAAGTAAAGACCTCAATTCGGAGCCTTTGGGGAAATCTATCACAGTGCTGTTAAGGAGTAATTTGAATCTCAAAATGCCTGACATGTTCACATTACCCGACATGAGCTACTGAAGTCGGTCAGAGTAAATATGAGCACTGAGTGTCATTATTTTAATGTTTTATGATTACATATAGAAGTAGAGTCTTTTATCTCAGCTCAAATCATCTGACTGTATTTAAAAGTATAAAATGTTGCAAGTCTACCAGGCTGCGACTATGTTCAAGTGTGTATTACATCATTGTTTCATCACTGAGGTTTTGTCAGTGTGTGATCATATTTCAGGGTGTGGCTGCTAAGAAACATCCGAGGCTTCAGTCGGCACAACTGACACACACTCGCCCGGCTCCTCCTGACTTGAGCACACCTCCCTCTGCTGGTGTCAGGCAGCAAAGAGAAAATGTCTCTCTCTAGACTTGATTTTGGCTGGAGGGGACTCTGGGTACAAGTCCAAGAACAGTAATTCAGACCCACAGGAAGGCTTTGCTATCAACTGCAGCACATGCATGTTTTTTTTTATTTTTTTTATTGTGGAGCCTTGTTTTAATTCACAAAGCTGCTACATGTAAGTGGGGCAAAACATCGCCCAAGTCCTGAAGATCTAAAGAGGCACCAGCACAGCAGCAGCTGCAGCGTAGCTCTGCTGGGACTGTGGGCCGCTCAGTACGAGTGTGTGCCATCAGAAGATCTGACTGAAAAACATGCAGAAAATGATCAGCGGCGCCTATTTTGTGCAAGTGAGGGTGGAAAATCTGCGTTTGGCTCCTGAATAAAGGCATTATTAGAATTTTTCTTAAAAAGTAAGATAGATTCTGGGATCAGATTGCCTCAAAATGTATTATTGTACTCTCAAATATGATGTGTCATCTCTGTTACTCATTTAAGAACTACATTTCATCATGCACTGTTAAGAGCTCTTGAACAGTGATTAAGAACTCTGTCAATCTGTGCTTAAGATAAATAATCAGTTCATGTTTATTTTGATGTTTTGGTGACTTTGCCGGAGAGAACAAACTCTTCAAGCGGACAGCGTCAATTTACTCGGATCTATAAGTGTCGTGTAATCTCCCTTAATGAACATGTGGGCCGCTCGACAGCTAGGTTCTGATGGATTTTGAAGGTTGCGAGACTTGACGCAATTCCCTGGCCGAAAGACAAACAACCTCCTCGTGGCACACTCATGAGTTCCATCCTCTCACTGCTCATTGCTCATCCAGCTCTGGCATCTGGTGTTACTCATAATCAATAGTGTTGGGATCCAAAGTCTGCCCAGAGCAAGTGGTTGCCTGTTATATAGCACCCACAGAATAGTGTTGCTGTCATAGTCTCTCTCTCTCTCTTTTTTTTTTTTGGAAAGTTTCTTATTGTCAGTCATGGTATTTGGATATAACAACAACAAAAAAACAAAAAACAGCCTCTGCAACATCTGGACTGCTTGATCTCTCTTACTTTAAATGTATTGATATGTTCACACCTAATTCATTTTCATCTTTAATGGATTTGTAAGTTATAGATCTTAAGTAGTGAATGATTCATTGCCTTCTGACACAAACTGCACCCTGAGGTCCAATATTGCCTTATACAATCTCCCTCAAACGTACAGTATAACAGACTCATAGAAGGCATAACTCTGCAGTGCTTTAAATTGCTCTTTTGGCCCCGCTGCTCTTTGATTGATTGTGATAAATGGACATGCACAACAGTTTAATGAATTACACCGGCCAGTATAAATCTGGGATTCCCTGTCTGAGTGGGCCCGTTTTATTCTTTGGTATTGACCGGTGTACAGCACACAAACGACTCCAATTTCAACACAGGTCAAAGCCTCAAAGGTTCTTTGTGTTTTCCACTGTGGTCACTAAGGCTTCAAGTAGAACGGTGATTTATCAACGGGAAGCAGCAGAGGAGAAAGAGTCGACTTGCTGATACAAATTGAGGGCATCAACTTTTTATAGAGAAATAAAAACTGAATACGTAAGCTAGATCTTGCAAATGATGGTAACTGCAAAAAGTCTCTGCTAAAAACTCTGCACAGAAGCAGCATGTAATTAGATTGAAGAGAGCCTGCAATATAGTTTCATCATGGACGCAGCACAGACATTATGCGATAGCACTCGAAGCACTACAAACAGGGGGGGGGAATCATCTGTGGTTTACTTGTAACCATCTCTGCAGCAGAAAAAACTCGCTGATACTTTATCCTGTGCTCCTCTGATGAAGATGAATGCATTTGTGCTGCGCCTCATTTGAGGTTTCCAGTGAGGGCACACTAAGCTGGAGTCATGCCCTGATCAATTGACAGGCAAGGCACTGCGTGGGCAGCCAATCCCCTGGCTGACTACTCCACTATCAGGGCGTGGACAAAAAGCATTAGGGCCAAGCATGAAGACGTGTAGGATGGATAAACCATAGGCAATACATTTTAGTGTCTGTATGCCAATTATCTGCCAAGACAGACAGATGGCTCAGGGTAATGTTTAAAAATGCAGACAGTGTTAATGCAAAGTCATCTGACTTTGCTGTGAGTAATAAACTGCGTTGTTGTCTGTGCAGTACAATGTTTTTCATGCTGTTTTATCTTCTCCTTTTTGTTGCCGCACTGCTCGGTTTTCTTTTAACTTCAGATATTTTTCTGTGGCCTCTTTTGTTGTGGGGGAGAATAAACGGCCTCAGAGGCTCTAAGCTTTGGTATCTGTTTCACAGCACCTGCTTGCAGACTAGGTGATGTGCTTTGGGATGGCTCTATTTGGGTTAGGAGGATTCATGTTTGTGTCAGGACCACAGGATGACCCGTCTCTTCCAGAGAAGTGCAAAGTGATGAGTTGTGGCTTCACTTGTTCTGTAGTCATATATTTGACTGCGGTATCTACTTGGCACCCGGCTACCAATTTGCTAAAGTTCAGGAGGACACAGGTTTAAAAAGAACACTAAATTTTGCATTCAGGGCGAGTTGTCTTTTCTGTTATGTAGCTGTTCTGTCTGCTGGTTCCATTTGCTGTTCTTTTTTGTTGTTGCAATTATTTAGAAGAAAATAAAGATCTAATTACAGAGACAGTTTTGTGCTGAATTAAATACCCTTGCAGGAACATTGAGTTTTTAACCGTTAACATGAACATAAAGTGACTGAAATAAGCAGTTGGTGCATTTCTGTTTTGGATCTGTAGTGACAGTTTGACAGTTTGTCTCAAAATAACAGTTTTAGAAACAACCAAGGTTTCATAAGTCACACTCCTAAGGAACCAATCCCATCACCTCTCTGTATCATCGAGCTGCCTACTCGAGCTGCAGGCGATCGATGGAGTGGTGGGTGGCGATAGAAGCAGGGACTATTTGTCATTTCATAGATTTGCATGTACTGAATAAAGGCAAAGGTGCAAAGCTTTATCCAATGCTGAAAACACAGAGATGCCTCAATGCATCATGTATCGCTTGTCAAATGCCACCCATAGCTCCAACAGGAGGTTTCACCTAATGATGCGTAAAACATGAATATAATGCTACATATATTAATTACTGTGAATATTGCACAATCCATCCATCCATCATCTTCCACTTATCCGGGGTCGGGTCGCGGTGGCAGCAGGCCAAGCAAGCTGACCCAGACTTCCCTCTCCCCCGCAACATTTTCCAGCTCATGCTGGGGGATCCCAAGGCGTTCCCAGGCCAGCCGGGAGATATAATCCCTCCAGTGTGTTCTGGGTCTTCCTCGGGGTCTCCTGCCAGTTGGGCGTGCCCAAAAAACCTCCAGAAGGAGGCGCCAAGGAGGCATCCTGATCAGATGCCTGAACCACCTCAGCTGACTCCTTTCTACGCGAAGGAGTAGCACCTCAATTCCAAGTTCCCTCCTGATATCCGAGCTCCTTACTCTATCTCTAAGGCTGAGCCTGGCCACCCTACAGAGGAAACTAATTTTGGCCGCTTGTAGTTGCGACCTCGTTCTTTCGGTCACGACCCAGAGCTCGTGACCATAGGTGAGGGTCGTAACGTAGATCGCCCGGTAAACTGAGAGCTTCGCCTTCCAGCTAAGCTCCCTTTTCACCAACACGGTCCGGCGCAGCGCCTATTGTACTGCTGCAGCCGCACAGCTCCACCTGTCAATCTCCCAGATCCATCCTCCCCTCACTCGTGTACAAGACCCCGAGATACTTAAACTCCTTCGCTTGAGGCAGGCACTCCATCCCCACCTGGAGGGATCAATCCACTGGTTTCCGACAGAGAACCATGGCCTCAGTCGGCTGCAAACCTCCCCAGTGAGTGCTGGAAGTCGTGGTCTGAAGAGGCCAACAGGACCACATCATCTGCAAACAGCAGAGATGCGATCCAGAGACCCCAAACCCGACGTTCTCCTCCCCCCGGCTGTGCCTAGATATCCTGTCCATGAAAGTCACAAACAGGATCTGTGACAAAGGACAGCCCTGGCGGAGGCCAACACCCACTGGAAACGAGTCTGACTTAATGCCGATAATACGAACACAGCTCCGACTGCGGTTGTACAGAGACCGAATGGCCCATTGCAACAGGTCCGGCACCCCGTGCTCCCGCAGCACTCCCCGCAAAAACCCCCGGGGGACCCGGTCGAAAGCCTTCTCCAAGTCCACAAAACACATGTAGACTGGATGGGAAAACTCCCAGGACCACTCCAGTAGTCTTGCGAGGGTAAAGAGCTGGTCCACTGTTCCATGATGAGGACAGAAGCCACACTGCTCCTTATGAATCTGAGGTTCGACCAACGGTTGGAGCCTTCTTTCCAGCACCCTGGCATAAGCTTTGCCCGGGAGGTTGAGTAGTGTGATACTCCGATAGTTGGAGCACACTCTCCGGTCCCCTTTTTTGAAAATGGGAACCACCACACTGGTCTGCCAGTCCATGGGCACTGTTCCCGACCCCCATGCGACATTGAAGAGGAGTGTCAGCCAAGACAGCCCAGCAATGTTCAGCGCCTTCAGCATCTCAGGGTGGATCTCATTCACGCCCGGTGCCTTGCCACCGAGGAGCTTTTTGACTACAACAGAGGCCTCTGCCAGGGATATGGGTGCCCCTCCCCCCCACACACACACACACACCCCTGCCCAAGTCTTCAGACGCTGCCTCCTCTCTAGACAGCATGGTGGCCGGGTTTAGGAGTTCCTCAAAGTGCTCTTTTCACCGCCCGACGATGTTCCCCGTTCGAGTCAGCAGTCCCCCCCGCTGAGAACAGCCTGGGGTAGTCCCTGCTTTCCCTTCCTATGTCGTCGGATGTTTTGCCAGAACTTCCTTGAGGCCAACCAAAAGTCCTTCTCCATGGGAACTCCTCCCATGCCCGAGTTTAAGCATCCACAACCAACACAGCTGCAGCCCTTCTGGCCTGCCGTTACCTGTCAGCTGCTTCAGGAGACCCCTGAGCCAACCAGGCCCGAAAGGCCTCCTTTTTCAGCTTGACAGCTTCCCTCACCCCCGGTGTCCACCACTGGGTTCTCGGGTTCCCACCACGACAGGCACAATGACCTTCCGACCACAACTCCTAGTGGCCACATCTACAATAGAGACTTTGAACATGGTCAACTCAGAATCCATGTCCCCAACATCCCTCGGGAGGTGTGAGAAGTTCTTCCGGAGGGGAGAGTTAAAGACCTCCCAGACAGGTTCCTCCGCCAGACGTTCCCAGTTTACCCTCACTACACGTTTGGGCTTGCCAGGTCTTTCTGGCTGACTCCCCCACCATCTGATCCAACTCACCACCAGGTGGTGATCAGTTGACAGCTCTGCTCCTCTATTCACCCGAGTATCCAAGACATACGGCCGCAGATCAGATGATACGACTACAAAGTCGATCATTGATCTCCAGCTTAAGGTGTTCCGGTACCAGGTACACTTATGAGCCACCTTATGCTTGAACATGGTGTTTGTTATGGCCAAACCGTGGCTAGCACAGAAGTCCAATAACAAAACACTGCTTGGGAGAGGTGGAGGTGAGTCCAACTATATCTAGCTGCTCCACCTCTTGCACCAGCTCCGGCTCTTTCCCCGCTAGCGAGGTGACGTTCCACGTCCCTAGCGCTAGTCTATGCTGCCGGCGATCGGCTCGCCCGGGACCCCACTCCCGCCCACCGCCCGGTCTGCATTGCACCCGACCCCGATGCTTGTCCCTGCAGGTGGTGGGTCCACAGGGTGGCTGCTCCATGTTCTTTCTTCGAGCTGAACCCGACCGGGCCCCATGGGCGAAGGCCCGGCCACCAGATGCTCGCCAGCGAGCTCCCCTCCTGGGTCTGGCTCCGGGAGGGTGCCCCGGTTTCCTTGATCTGGGCAAGGTGACCTCAGACATGGGCTGCTATTCATCGGGGTTTTGTGAACCGCTCTTAGTCTGGACCACTTTGCCTTGGGAGACCCTACCAGGGGCTGATGCCCCAGACAACATAGCTATCAGGATCAATGAGCCACTCAAACCCCTCCACCATGTTAAGGTGGCGATTCGCAGAGGAGCAGTATACTTGTATTTAATAATAAACATTACTTAACAGATACATGCTAAGTGTGATGGGTATGTATACCACCTTACTACTGTAATCATAACTTACCAGTTTTGGTTTTGAGTCATAGCCTATCCTATGTAGTTTTTAACTATCTTCAATTGTGTTCCAAAACTGCATGTTCATTTCATTTCTACTTATCGTTTCAACTTATTTATTTGGGTTCTTCATTCTCAAAAGTTACTATGGAAGATAACATGCTGGGAAATGCTGAAGCGAGGGGAGAGCCCAAAGAAAAATGTTTGCATCTTGGCCAATCACAATTATGTTATGCTGCAGATTGTGAGACTGCAACTGCAAGAGGTGAGGTCACAGGAGCAGAGTAGAAGATGAACTGCTATGGGAGCTGTGAGGTAGTCTACAAAAAAAAAGCCTTTTCTCTAGAAATATATATGTATATTTTATTTTTTTTACACTGGAAACCGGACAATGGCATGAAGTGTTGCGGGAGTTGACGGTGTAGGGGTTGTCCAACGGGGTTGGATGTTTTGACACGTGCCATTTGGGGCCCTTAGTTATTTGCCTTTAGCCACTCTACAGCATTGAGGGATTATTTAACACTGAGTAAACTTCTAAATATGTAATTTTGATAACTAGTGATGAGTTTTCAAGTGTTAAATCAGTACAAGGAGAGGGTTGTTGTTGTATTTATTATCAATGCTGTTTTCCCTGTGAAACAATATTCATCAATAAGGAAATAGGAATTATCTGAAAAAAAATAATTTTGAAAAATGAAATGTATTGCACCATTCCTTTTTCTTGTGAGTCTGAGAAATGTTCTTATAAAGAACATTAATAATAAACTCCCTGAGGATGCAGGTTCAAATGTTCTCACAAATCTTTTACAGTTTGGCCTTTTTAACACTTTAATAACAGATTCAGAAAATCTCGCCATGTTTCAGCCGGAAGGCAGTGAGGTTCTGGCATAAGTGCCAGCGGACCGAGTCTATCTCTGGTGACTTCTAAGTTGGAAGCAGCTATAGAGCAACACGTGCTCACTGCCAAAGGGAGCACTTTCATACCGCACTGCAGCAGCCGTCTGCCAGCCGAGAATGGCACCTCTGCATATCATTACCGTATATCACATTCTCTCTGATCACTGGAACACACAGGCGTGGGACTTGAAATAAAAAAGAGAAAAAGTTTTGTGCTAAAGTAGAAATTGTGTCATTAAAAAAAAAAAAAAAAAACTTTTTTTATAACTGCAGGTAATATACGTTTTTATTTTACAAAAAGTTTTAGTTTTTGTTACAAATCTGAATCTTGAAACTCAAATCTGGGTTTAAATGCACCTACTTATTGAATATAGATGCATTGTATTGTTTCTACTATTTTCTACATTGTAGAACAATGCTGACAATATCACAAATACATTTTGGAAGTATTTGCAATAAAAAGTTGCAAAAAAACACAATAGATTATTCAAATGTGCCATTGTTTGCTTTGATGACAGATTTGCTCAATATTAGCAGTTTGTGAACGAGCTTCATCAGGTCGTCCGCTGGAGGAAATTAACAGTTAACAGATGAGCCGTGACGAGAATTAACTGGTGAAATATCACTTTTTTTTATGTCCATCAGCTGCACAGTGCCAAGGTAGTATTGTGTACAGCAAAGAGCCATGTTCAGCTACTCTACTAAGCCATATTATTGGCAGGATCTGCTCAGAGTAAAGAGAAACAACAGTCCATTATTACTTTATGACATTAAAGTCAGTCAGTTTAGATTGATTCAGAATTCAAGACAACGCTTAACCAACATGGCTACCATCCTGTTCTGCAGCAACACATCCTATATGGCAGGACAAAGAGACAAAACACACCTTCATAATTTGGAAGGGGCCAAGAGAAAGAGTGGTGCCTGCACAGGCCTGCACACCCGGCCTAAATCCAACTGAGATGGTTCGGGATGAGTTGGGCTGCACAGTGAGGGAAAAGTAATCAAAAAGTGCTCATCATTCTGGATGTGGGAACTCCTTCAAGAATCTTTAAGGTTTGATTCTACCAGGAGCAGCTATATCACGTCCCGGCTGAAACACCGGAGCTGATCACAGCTATTCTGTGTCAAGCTGCACAATGCTAACCAGCAAGAAGTCTAATATAGAGTGTAAAGAATCCGGTCAATTTTTACAATAAAGGAGCTTGTGAAGACTCCCACATATCACAAAATTAGATTAATGTCTACCTCGTTGGTCTTTCAAACAGAGGAAGTGTGTTCTCCCTAAGCATTGAATGTGAAATGTAGATATGAAATATTTTTAAAAACTGAAATACAGCCAACTGTACTTTATCTTTATCTGTAGGCTACAACACAAAGTAGGATGTGACTATAAACACAAAATGGACAAAAAAAAGAAACCATCTAATAACGTTTACCCACTAGAAACTCAAGAAAGAAAATACCAAATGAGGAAGGCAACAAAAATCAGGAAATCAACAAAATCAAGCCAACAAAACGGCACATTTCTTAGGTGCTCCTGGTGGGAAATGAAGTCGTGCAGGGACCAGAACAAAACAGATGGACCCGTGTCCACTGGAATCCACTGATAAAGTTGCTATCAAAGCAAAAGGTGTCAACTTTTAAGAATCTAACTTTTTAAAATGTTGTTTTGTTTACACTTTTTCATTTACTGCATGAATCCAAATGTTTTATTTGATAGTTTTGATAATTTCAGTAATAATACTTTAGAGGGCATGTGCATTGTGGAATAAAGTGGAAAATTATGAAACCCCAAAATGGATAGCTTTGTCCCAACTTTTGACTTGAACTGAATGTAGTTTCAAACTATTGTTGCAAGAAAATCAAACAGTGTTTACTAAAAATAAAATGGTGTGAACTCCGCTCTCCCTCATCACCCTCAGCACCATGTTTACCTTCCAGCTACCATTTCAGTGTATAAATGGATTCCAGAGAAAGTGTTCTTCAGGGTTTCCTAACGGCATTACCTGTAGCACTGTTTTTTTGGTCAAGGGCATGTTCCCCATGTCACAGCAGGTTGTGGAGAGGCTTCTGACACAAACCCCAAACTGCTTAGTGAACCCAAAGGATCCGCAGGGCGCGTTAAAAGCACTACAGGGCAGCTGTGGCACTCAAGTCTGCTCCTCGGCCTGTCTGAGAGCGTTATTTCAGCTCTTTCTAATGTACTCTGGGGCTCAAACTGCATGACCGACCTGACCCAAATGAAACCATTCTATCCTTTCAAGTCTCCCCATGGAACCACAACAGCAAATCCTGCCTGGAAAGTCATGGCTCTGAGTCCTCTAAACCTTTTGAGATCACTGACGCTGCAGGAAGGGCGAGTATTTATGTTCCCTATACTGCAATATTGGTTTTGTTTCTTTGTCACCGGGATGTGGTCAATTGCATTGAGACCGTGTTAAAGAGCTGATGATGCACTTTCTCTGCTCTCTGTGGTAGCTCCTATATGTGGATACGTGCAGTGCTGTTTGTATTATGTGTGTGATGCTGCCAGCGGCTGGCTGGGTGTGGCACCCAGAAAAGAAAATGCCTGCTGTTAAAATCTCGACTATGAGACCTCGAGGGAGTGCGGGTGCACGGTAGATTAAACAAAGTGCTCGTCGCAGTATGTATAAGATTTACAAAGTAACTGTCACCTGGGCACTGAATGGATTCAAAGTTAATTACATCTAAGTGTATAGTAACAGCTGGCAGTGTGCATTTAGCAATTGTAATTCCTGCTTTGCGAGCATATGCATATAACAGTAAATTCATTCTTCTTTCGGGACACATGTTGGGTACACTTGGCACCGTCACAGTGGAGTATCGTACACTATCCCGCACACACAGCTTCTCTGAGATCAGATTTTATCTTCGCACTGATGTCTTCTGTTTATTCGGTGCTTGTCAAACTGTTATAAGGAAGCGATTTCTCTGCATAGCAACCAGGTGTGATATATCACTGTCTCTGTAACTATAATGGGTCATTTGAAAGGTAATGCTGTATTTGTGTAGTTGTCACAACATTTAATGGAATAGTTGAATTCTATAGAGGAAAAAAACAGACAGACTGGCAATAACAGTCCTCCACAGTTAAAAACAGCCTGGTTAACAACCTCTGTTGGGTCAGCTGCACAGCATCAATGGCTGCACAAGAGGAATAGTGTAAGGTCGTGTGATCGTGCACCCATATTCTGCTGCACATACCTGTCAGCATTTCTTGCAATTATACCATGGAGTCTATTTTATATGTGAAAATAGTGATGGAACTCTAATATGACTTTAACGATTATGCAAAATAAGCTGAAGTAGTCACAATCAGTAGATTATGTAATAACAGGCCGAGGTCACAGGTTGTTATTTGCTCTGCTGAGTTGCACCCAAATGTCAGTCAGGTGGGTCTTAACTAATCAGAGAGCAGACGCCAAAGAGAGGAGGATGGTGTGGTGCTGACAGCTGATACTCTCTTCTCGAGACCATGATTGAAAATAAATGTTAACCCTCACCCGTGCAGTGCTCTAATGTGGGACGCAAGTCGAGCTCACGAGCATTCAGGCAGGACTTTCTTCTTGTAGCCCATTGTTGTGGGCAAGCGAAGGTCTTCAAAGATGTTGAGCATCTTGGTGGTAGATACAACTAAAAGGGTTGGAGGTAATTAAATGCTCTAGTCTATAAAAAAACCACCTGCTGTACTGCCACCTACAATGCAACTAAACAACCAACAACTGGGTCGAAAATTCAGGTGTGTGACTCTCAAAGCAAGTAATGTAGCCTTGAGCCACTACCCTGAAGCAGAAATGAGAAGTGGGCTACAGATGTCTGCTGAACTCATTACTTCCCACCTCCACACCCACAGAGATTTTACATTTTCAAACTTATAGTCTTCAGTCCATAAGTGACATCACTTAAGGTGTTTTATCTGATTTTGCGCAGCTCTCCCTCCTGGAGAACTTTTTTTTTTTTTTTTTTCACATTCAGAGTCGTTCTCTAGAAAACCTGTAAACAGACTTTGATGTGTAAAATCCATCAAGTTCCCTTTAGCTCTGCCTTTACCATGTATCATCAGCAAAGCCAGGTGTGATGTCATTTTAAATTAGCTCCCTAGAACAGGATTAAACACCAATCTGACATGCATCTGAAATATTCTCCTATTGAGGATTATTTGTTTTGGGTCAAAGTTCACCTCAACTTTAATTGGCTCCATATAGAGATCTATGCTTGTATTAAGGGCAACTTCCAGTCCTAAGACAGTGAGGCTGTAAAATCGTACAAAAACATCTGAAAACCACGATGTTCCTCCCAACACAAGAAGCAGCCATTAGTGCACTGAGACCAAGTTGCAGTGACCCCTGCCCTGATATCTGCTGTGCCCTGCTGCCTCCCTTTTGTCCTGTCTTTTCCAAACGAGACCATAAAGTCAAAGTCATACTAGCATCCTGTGATGCCTCCCAGCCTCCATCCAGTCCTCCACTAAATACCCCATACCTTCTGTTCAAGCATGACTCTGCCCCAGTTTTGCCAGCGGGCTTTAATCTGCAAACCTTGCATTCTATATCACTTCAAATTACACCTGAGTGCTATACTATGAAGCAGGTTCAACATAGCCAGGATATCTTCTCATTATCTGGCTTATCTAAGCCTGACAAACATAATCAGGCTGAGCACTCACACGGCGGTGGTTATCTACTCAATTAGTCAACCCAGGGTTTTCCAATCCGGCTGTGAGCACTTTCACATAAATAGGGACGGGGTTTGCAGCAAATAACCAATCACAAACATGTACAACTGGCAGCAGAGGGGCATATTTTACAAATGAAGAGCAAACATTAGACAAATGTGAAGTTAAACACATAATCCAGACTAAAAGCAGTACAGCTGCAACTGCCAAATTCAGGAAGGATAGCTGGCAAAAAAAAGCTCATTATATCACTGCCCCATCATTCGGGCACAATTACATCTGACTCTAATTACATGTGTGTATTCCATTAAATGAATGTGTTTCTTTAAGGTAATGTTCAGTATTAAGTGTATTGCCAGGTACTTTTTTAAGATGAAAAATGTGTCATGATGCATCGCACCAAAATTTAAAAAGTAAAAGTCGAAACAGAACTACTGACACAAAAGGCAGGTGGTATATAAATACAATTTCACAATAAAGTAAAAACATATGTAGTGTACATGTACACAGTATAAACCGTATGTATGTAACACCAATAATTGCATTAATCTAAGTTTCCCTATGACAAGCGATTAGTTCACAGATGTGCAAAATACGATTATAGAATGAAATGTGGTGTGTAGTCTTATGGTTTGTTTAATAATTTCCGTCTTATTCTTTCAGTTGCAGCCCCAGCACTGTAAAATGGACTGGGGAGCAAATAAGAAATAAATTCAAAGGCATAATTCAAAGTGGTAGTTAGGCTTATTCTCATATCTGAAGTCCAACAAGAAGAAGGCTTTAGTGCTTCAATCAGTCTGTTGTAGGATGATTTTGGTATACAAAAGCACAATAAAATGGAATGTATATTTCTTATAGGTTTGTGGCTCTCTGGACGCTCTTGCTTTTTGGTTTTGATTATTTGACTGAGTGCTGCTAGTTCTGTTGGTTAACCTCTTATTTAAAGTAAAAAAAAAAAATGTCATACATGGAAAAGTAATGGCAAATGTGAGACAGTAAATGAGAAAAAGTTTTTTTAGAAAATGTACTATTGTAATGTCATTTTAAGCTTCTTTTTTTTTGTGTAGTTACTTAAAATACAGGAATTGGAGAAAATTTGTCCAACAACAAGATTAGGCAGAGACTTCAGTTGTTCTGTGTAGGTTGAGATAAACATTACATAAAGTTTGAAAACCGCTCAGTTTTATACAGCTAACAGGAAAAGAGTAAATGTGATGTTATCATTCAAGTAGCAACAATAAATTGGGTTAGAAAACGCCTTGTTTAAAGTATTTCGGCATGTTTTCATGTCAACCATCATGTTCATTGGCTGCAGGAGATGTTTGCTCTTCATGTGTTTCGCTGCATTTTTAATTCAGAGCAGGTGATGCTCATTAAAAATGCATGCTTTGGCTATTATTTTGGAAATCACAAGCCATAACAAGTGTGTTTCAAGACTTTTGCCCACCACAGTGTGTGACACCGTTTATGTGTGACCAGTTGAGGGGAGTAAATACACTGCATTTCTGAAGCATGCCCTCTAAGGTATCATCATCATCATCTCCCTCATCATCTAATCTGCCTGAAATATGAAGAGATAAAGAGGGAGCTATAAAAATAAAAACTTTCAGGTTTGAGGGTTTCTTTTGCCCACTGATAACAGATAACATCTTATTTGTACTTCGGGGTCTTCTGTGCAGTTCTGTACTCTCTGCGCGCCCCACTTGCCCCCATTCTATTAGTTCCCCTCCTGAGAGGCAGAGCAGCAGCTGTCCTCGGCCAATCATCCATCACTGTGTCCGCTGGGTGTGGACACAGGAAAAGAGCAATGAGCAGCAATCCTATCTGTCAGCCTCCAGAAGCAGCAAGGTACACCTCAAATTGGTAATGAAGTTAGTCCACCCACAACAGGTTCATTTATAATTCACTTTTAATGGGCTCGCTTAAAATTTTTATAGTTTTCCTCTGTTGTCATTCATCGCTTCTTCACATGCTCGGCACAGTTTTTGAATGTTTTATTTACGTGGACTGTTTTGCAACCTTTTTGTTGTGACTTTGTTGCCTCTTTGGAAAGCAGCATTGTTGCTGTCGTCAGTAATCAGTTAACTATTACTGCAAATCATTAATGCCAACCTGTATAAGTGGATATGTACTATATATAAAGACAACGTCAATAACGAATGAAATTCATAAATAAATTTGAAATTAATGTTGACTGATAATAGATATTGCCATTTCAGTGAATCTAACAGTCTCTTATATGAGAGAGATGCTCATCGTGTGTATGGTGGACATTTGCTGGATAGAATGGCCAAATATTATGTTTGGGACATCTTACAGATTTCGGTTTGAATTAAACTTCTTCACTAATAAAACATTTTTTGCAGTTCTGGAATTTAAATTAGGACTGGGTCATAATGATTGAATTTTTGAAACACTCATCAAACAAAAAGGTGAATAGTTTAATCAACTATTTACTTACCCTTGTTTTTACTGGTGCCTTGTACATATTGTGTTACTACTGTTAGAAGGTGGTAGTAATGCACCTAAAAGCTTTTTGCCATCAAACAACAAAAGGAGAAGAAGAGTGTGTAATACCTGTGTGGTGATGTACAAACAGTACAGTACAAACAGTAGAAACATATAAAAACAACCATCAAAAAAAGTTCAGCGTGGAACTACTTAAAAAAATATATATGAAAATGAGTTGCAGTGCAAACTCTGCTGGGTAAAGCTAAATTATAAGTCTACCACCGCTGTGCACTGGTATTTGTGAGCAAAGCACCAAAGAGACAGTCATCCACAGATCAACAACTAATTACCAGTTTTGTCACCAGATGAATCAAGCTTGATGTTGGACATTCAGAGCAAACAACAGCCCTCATCTCAAAGATCGAATTATTTAGCACATTTAAACACAACAGGTTGACCAAAGCGCTGCACACAATCGATCAGGCATAAAGAGCCAAATAGACATTGATCATAAGGAGAGATAAGCAGTAAAGAAAATTGAAATCAAAAGCAAGGCTAAGCCAAAACGAAGCACACCAAACATGTAGGAGCAATAAATAAAGAATTAAATGGTGGTTAATGTGGATAAGTGAAAACAAATAGATTTTAAAACAGCTTTTGACCATTGGATGGAGGTTGATGACCTGATATGGAGGGGAAGGTTCTTCTTAAGTTTTGGAGCAGCAACAGAGAAGGCGCGGTTGGCACCAGGTAGACAGTTTGAATCGAGGAACAACTAATAGCTTTTGATCAAAAGACCCGAGTGAACGACATGGGAAGTTGATCAAATCAATTCTGTACTGCTCAGGTAGCCAATGTAGAGATTCCAAGATCAGTGAAATGGGCTCACGCTTACCTGCACCAGACAAAAGCCTCGCTGCAGCGTTCTGCCCCAACTGAAGCCGGGATATTAGAGTCTGACCCATTCCAACATACAAAGAATTTCAATAGTCCAACCTTGAAGTAATAAATGCATGAGTAACCTTCTCAAGGTCTTTTAAGGAGAGAAAGGGCTTGACCTGATCTAATGGTCGTAGCCGAAAGAAAGACGATAATAGTGAGGCTTACAAGAGAAACAAACTATATCTGAGAAATATCAGAGGTATTTGGTTGGCTAAATCAACAGTCAAAGAACAGGTGCATATGGGAAAGGTAGAAAGTGGTAAACAAGCTGGTTGACGAAGAAGCAGCATTGATAGAGGAGAAACAGTGACCAAGTCTAAAAATGGAGAAGGTCTGGTGGTTGACACCCAGGAGTTCAAGTGTAAAAGTCAACAAGGATATTTTTCCAATTAAGGCTCCCAAGCCAAATGTGGCCCACACCTCCTTTGTTTTGGCCCAACAAGGTCATGCTTATTCTCCTTATTCCTAAGTGTTGTAAAATCATACAGTAATGACTACAAATTATAAATTTTGTTCAGGTGAAAAGTGAGTAAGTACAGCAATGTCTACATAGAAAGATGGTATTCTATCACTCTAGTGCTGCCTATGCGTGTCTTATGTCATTGCCTTTGAGCTGCCAGTCAAGATGAGAGATGGAGGCAGTGACACACTGGCAAGAGAGAAATTTGGAAAAGTTGGCGAGATGACTGATCAATTTATGCGATTATTTTCAGCCTTTAAGAATGTGGGCACCTCTGGTCTGGACTATAAAAAGGAGTTTTACTGTCCTTTTACAGTATACAGCTAGTGACGCTGGCAGATGACCTTCGGTTTTAAGTAGGGGTTGAACATGAAAAGACATCTGCGTACTGAGGCGTACTCTGCGTGTTGAGAAACAGGGACACGAGTGATGACTCTTGTGCTTTTATGAGGGTCTTCCGCTGGGCTTTTAGAGTGATGGAGGTGTGTGATGGAGCAGCCGTCGCTTCTCCAGGCAGCCTGAGAGCATCCAGCGATGGAGAGTAAATCATTCAAGGAGCCTTAGCTTCATCACACCAGAAAGCAGCGGCCTCATTTTTAAATGAAAACATTTCTAGCGTGGATATGGAGTCATTTTCTCTGATGCGTGTGGGTAGCATTCATCCTCTTTAGTGTGTCTGGGAAAATGGTGGTGTTTTGAAACTGATTCCACAGACTTCAGACTTGTATCTTTTCACAGGAGCTGAGCTGTCAGGAGAACTGCCTGATATGACTTTAATCAGCAAATTGAATAGGTGTAGCCAGCTTATCAGAAAAAGGCTCCCACACACTGTAGAGCTCCTATACACAAGTGCTTCAGCTTAATACAGATCACAATGAAAGCAATATTTATTTTTCTATTGTAGATTTCTATGTATTTATTCAGCTCCTGGCTCTGAAGCAGCCCTTAAAAGTTCCTCTGTTGGACTAATTAGAGCTGTGCTGGCTTATCCCTCTGACTATTGTAGTAGTTATGGAAGCTTGCCTACTGAGACTGCTATTTCTCATACAGTAAGCATCTTATTTTCCCTAGATATCACTGCTGATATAGCTGTAATGGGAGCAACCGTAAAGTATTAGCTGTTATATTCTTAATTGCCTGCAAACAGCTTGTGAGGCATCTTGCCCAATGACATGCTGTGAGAAAGGCTAAAAAAAATAAGAGAGTATGCCTCGGCTGCAACTCGTTTACAGTACATGACATTTTTATTTCCACTTTCAGTGCATTAACATGGGAAATAAAAAAGAGATGTGTCGAACCCAAACTTTCTCCATGCTTTAACCCTGACCGCACAGCGGTGCGTTAACTGTTTCTTTTTCTTTTATTTGGAGGGTGGAGGGGGGAAGGGATGAGGTCGGTGCCAGCGATGTGAGCTTGTACAAATTCCTCAAAGAAGCCAAATGAAACCTGGTGTCCTTCTCACTGTGACAAGGCGGCGCTAACCGCCGAGCCACAATGGCTCAGTGGCATTAAGTCGCCACAGTCAAGCTGTATCATGCCGTGACGGATGGAGGACAGTCACGCTCCCTCTCCCCGCAGTGAGCCATCCCACCTGACTCATTTGCTTGACCTTGACAACAGAGTCACTGTGACTCTTGATAGTGTAGATGTAAGCACCCTCGGGAGACAGCCTAACCACCACATTCACTAATCCACTCTGTAAGAAGCCTCTACCACTGCCTCCCCGCGGCCTGCTCATTAGAACAGGTTGTGTTTGGCCGTGTTGACAGGTGCTGCAGTATGTGAGCAGGGCATAACTTAACAAAGACAAAAATATCATCAGGTGCAGTATGACTGAGGCTTTTGTTTTTTTGTCTTGTTTTGTTTTTGGCTGTGTTGTCACAGCTATTGTTTTGTTTTGTGTGCTGCCACTGATTGAAAAAGACCTGACCTAATTATCAGCATACAAATAGGAATGTGTTCAATTACAGAGTTGGAATTTATTTCTCAAGACGTCTCTCAATTATTCTTAGCTTTTATGAAGGTGAAAAAATAAGAGAAGATAAAAATCCCATATCAATTATGTGTTATTCTTTGTCTTTTGTTTTTTCCAAATGATGTCAGGTAGACAAATATAAATGTGTCTATTTATGCAGCCTTTCTGTAGAGAACAAAGCCCTGAGGATGGTATGTCCATGAAAACAGTCTGAAACCCTGCAGACTTGCATGTTAATGGACTTGTTGTTAATTGTCTTTCTCCAGCATATGGTACATTAAGATTAAATATGCATGCTTTGACACTTACCCAGTGTCTCCTAAAACGCAAAACTGGACAGTGTCACAGTGAAGTATGGCAGAGAGATTACACCAATTCAAGACACAGAACAATTATAGTTAAATTCCTGAGTTATAACATGACTTAATATTTAGCTTTTTTGAAAAATTGCAAATATAGGCTTTGCTTTAAAGCAATTACTGTGTTTTTCCAACAAGAGTTGATTTGCTTAGCACCGTCGCCTCACAGCAAGAAGGTTCTGGGTTCGACCTCGGCCGGGGCCGTCCTGTGTGGAGTTTGCATGTTCTCTCTGTGCCTGCGTGGGTTCTTTCCAGGTACTCCGGCTTCCTCCCACCATCCAAAGACATGCATGTCAGGTTAATTGGTGTTTCTGAAAACATTTCCCTTTGGTGTGAATGAGAGCGTGAATGGTCTTTGTTCCTGTCTGACTTTCTGTGTTGGCCCTGTGATAGACTGCTGACCTGTGTAACCCGCCTTCAGCCAAAGTAAGCTCCAGCCCCCCACCCCCCAACCCTGTTCAGGATACAGCGGGTGTATATAATGGATCGATGGATGAATTTAACCATAAAGAAAAATAGCACACACACCTAACAAGTCTTAAACTACAATGGGTGCATGGTTGTAGCGATATTCAAACAAGAACAAAATACCTGCACTCACAAATCAACTGAAACCGATTCATTTTTTGCCCACAATAAATTGGAATGTATTGATTTGTCATTGCCGGTGTTATGTTCTTTTCTAACATGTTTTGTCCAACCCAGTGGCATGGCAAAGTGTGTAATACACACGTCAGTCGACTAGTGTATGCAGTAGTCAGTGAAATGCTTGCAATTTGGTTTGGCAGTCCCTTCAGGAATTTTTTACAGTACAGGAGTTTTTGTGATTGTTGCAATAAAAAATGCTTTATTTTTGCTTTCTCAAAAATTACACTTTAATTTGTGGAATTTTAAATGATTTTTTTTTTTTTGTCGTAAAATTCCGGTAATTAGCAAAAATTGCAAGACAAGGAAAAGAAAATGTAATTTATTTTTTGGAACTTGGAGAACAATGGGGGTCCAAGTTCCAAAAAAATATATTTTGGTTAAAAAAATAGACCATTTATAATTTCACTGTCTGCTCCTTCATTGACAAAATAAATAAAACATTTTCTATTAACATATTCACCTTTCAGTTGTTGCATTAAACGCAGCTCGCACAGCTGCTCTACAACTGGCTGTTTTGTTGTCCAGACTGTTGTTGGATGTTCAGCTCCTCTGGCTCACTGTCGCTTAGCAACAACAGCCTTGTGTGTTTATTTTGTGTGGCGTCTCTGATGCTGTTTGCATTATTTCAAAGTTGTTGTTGTTTTTTTTGTTTTTACTTTTCATTTGGATATGAGGCACCTCCATACTGCGGAGTAGTAGCCTGTCTTATCAGGCGTATATACTGAAATAGGAGGTGCACCGGAGATGACTCAGTAAACTGACTCAGTAGACTGTGGAAAACTGCTACAAAAAACAAGTTGAAATCTGGAAGGAGTATGATTTTACATCTGGCTTCCTACAGCTTTAAATTTTCTTTCAACTTCACCAACCCTAGTCTGAATAATCTGTATTGGCTCGTCAATAATTCAGCAGCAGTGCAACAGGGTATTGTGGCTCACTGCAGGAGGCGTCTGGAAACAATTTAAAGCAGTCTGCTGCATCTTACCGGGCTGCATGTTGAGAAAGGACTTATTTAGTTTGTTAAAAAGAGAAGCGCCGCCATTAAAGTATTCAGTTGCAACATGGCACAAATACTCCGGAGGCACCACTAAAGAAGGACCAGTTGTCTCCTTACAAGCATTGTTCGACATCCAGCGCTCCAAGGGAGCCCTGTGCTGCTGATGAAAGTGGAGGTGTTGTCTGCTCTGCCCCCAGGGTAAACACTCCTCTCACCACACAGATCCAGGCACGGTTTGATATCTCCCCTCCACAGCTTTTGATCCTGCAATGTAAGCAGTACAATACGGGAAGAAAAAGCCCTGCTGTGAATATGAAAACAGCGCTGGTGTTTATTAAGCAACTGCGGAATGTGAAGAATTTCCAGTTTAATAATTTTCCCCTGATTATACTTATTTGGTAAGGAGAGGAGCTGCTTTGTATGCTGAACATTTTGTCAAGCTATAAGTTATGTATACGGCAGAACTTATCTGACCTTTATCTGAGGATCATGTCTTATTCTAATGGAATTTTAATATGCTCTTCATACGGCATTGCACAAAATTATGTATTTACTATTTCAAATGAGCGACATCTGCCTATAAAAAAAGGTTTATGAAAATCAGAATTATTTTGAAAGGTTAATCTAAATAAGTGACTGAAAAAATGTCATGAATTGTGAATATTTTCTTTCTAACATCATGTTAATGTTGAAAGTCAAATGTACATACTATTACTTTTATTGTGTTTGGCCACATTCATGTAGATGCAGTTCAACTGTAAAACCCACTGGCTGTTTAAAAAATTGCTCACACACTGCAGGGCATTGGCATTTTTGTTTTGTTTCTGTTTGCATGAGTAGCTATAACATTGTAATATGATTTTGGTTCCTACGCAATCTAAGCAGGTGAACCATAAAGATGTGACGTGTGGTAGTATGATTGTCACGTTAATGCTCAACATCAGTATTTTTCCATGACTGCATAGGAAATATAGGTGAATATAGACTATGTATCCATTTATAAATGCCTTCCTTACAAAATGGAAATGAATTAAAACAAATTTGGCATTAAATAATGACACTGCTATGACAACTAGATTAGCATCATTAGATAATTATAAGGACACAAATATGAATAGGAGAATACAAAAAGGTATGATGCTGTACATTAGTTCATGTTGAAAAATCCAAACTTGACTGAGAAAAAGAACAAAAAGCCAAGAGACAAAAAAAATGGCTCTCAGGTGCCACAACGACTGGGTTTTGTTAAGAAACCTTTTTTAATGGACCTTGACTTCGATACTGGTTCATACTTTTTTCAAGAACAATTATATAAAATCCTTTTATTTATTTTTTTTATAAGTAAATTTCAGTACACATCTTTTGTTTTTATGCAGTTTAGAGGGTGAAAGTGTAACCCAGGATATTTTCTGAAGCTACAATCAACAAATGTCCCCTAAACGCCTCACATGCCAATTTTCACTAGATTCTACAATTTACTGAGGCTCAATAACCGCCTCAGATGCTATCTGTAGTGACTGGATGCGGGCTACCATCACTACACCGTGTGCACCTCAGACAGGTAATGGGGCCAAAACTTTGTTTGAAAAGACTGAAATGTGGTGTTCTAATGTAATATTTGCTTATCAAGTACATAGTTTAACCCATACGTGAGCAGGCTACCAAAGTCGAGGCTACGTATGGTAAGTGCTGTGGCTGATGGGATTTCCTGAGCAAATGTAACAAAAGTCACATCAAAATTTGATACAAACTGAAAAGGCATTTTTCAATAGCAGATGGGTATCGAAGCAACTCGGTTTGTGCGACTAAAGTATTCAAATTTGGTACACAGATCTGTTAACTGAAGATATGATTTCTTCCAAAGAATCCTCTGGGAACACAGTTGGGAGGGAAGCCATGATCAAAGTATAAATAACACAGACATGTAATTGATTCTGACAACATTCAGCAGTGCACGCTGACCTGTGACCTCTGGGGTTGGAGTGCCACTGAAGTCAACTGAGAATGTTTGTCACAGAGATACTCTTAGACCATAGCCATCATTGCTGTTGCCCTGTCATATATTGTTTTCGGATATACTGAAATCCTGTCAGAAACCCAAGAGGCTAAATATGGTTTCCCAGTGTGTGTTTGTACCTTGGGGCAGTCAGGTTCAGTCTTTTTGAAGCATGTGACCTTGTCACTATGACGGCGGTCAGCAATATCTAACAGTGCACTGGTACGCAATATGAAATGCAACAGCAATAGTTGTACGCTGTACTAGCAGCGATAACATTTATATCAGATATATCAGCAATATATCGCAACAAAATTGTGAAAACATCATGAAAACTGATAAAAAAAAAAAAACAGCTTGAATGCAGGAATTAACGTATACTGCAGATGGTGTTTTTAAAGTTCAGTGCATTACGTAAGACAAATGTAAAAAGGGAACTGGGCTCTTGACAATTCAAGCATTAAACCTTGTTCGAGTCATCCTCTTCTATCGTTTAATCTCTTCAGCAAAGCCCGCATGCCCAGTGCTGTAATTACAGCTTCTTAACTTATCTGCAATTTGCAAACAGGCCCATCTTGATTGCTTGTAATGATCATCATTTTCCACTTAACTGGTAATCAGCTTTTCAGATGTTTTTTATCCAGTAAAAAAACTGCAGATTTTCGGTCTCACAAAATTTCATATCTGCAACCAAATAAAAACACGATAGTGTGTTTGTGATGAAAACCATAGGTCAGATCTGAAGAGGTGGAAGACAGTAAGAGGCCCAGTTAGACGTCCTTTAACCACTTTGGTAAATCATATTATATCAAACAAACTACTCAATGTGACGCAAACAAATTCACTTGAGTAAAAGAGTGAAAGAAAGAGAAAGATTTAAGCCGCACTCACAGTGGCACACTTTCAGACTGAGGATGAGAGCGATCATAATGAGGTGACGGCCTCCACCTGGATCCCGCTGTGTTCATTTAAGAAGAATTAAATGAGCATCACTGCCCTCATACATCAGCTTAACAGTGAGGATTTTTTTCATGTACTTAACCCCCTGATGTGTTTTAAGTGTGTTGATATTTAAAAGTCTAGTACAATACCTCCAACATGGAGGTGAGCTCTGTGCTCACGTACACTGCTTCATCCAAGCCCACTGCGGGTCCTACAGAGGTCTCCAAATTTAAGGGAGCAATGAGGGATTTGAAAAGGCTGCCGGTGTGTTACATTGACTGCTGTGGGTCGGACATCTGAGAATCCAAAAATGAAATATTTTTCATTTGTTTTCTTAGAAATAAGACTCCAGAATCCCATTTATTGCTTCCATCAGATCAGATGTTTTCACTCTAACTAAAGTCGCCTTAATTTAGGGTCTCTAGGGTTATGTAAACAGGAAGTACTGTACTGCAAGTGTTGCCATGGAGTTTGCTAGTTGGGTGTGGCCTATATTTGTTTTGTCACCATTACAAATATGACAAATTAGATATTAGCTGTTTGAAATGTAGTCAATGAATGTACAGACAACTATCACTGCATCATATTGATACTGAATAATACATAAAAACAGTAATTTTCAAGCTATAAGGTGAATCTTGCTTATATAAAGTGAAAACAGATTTAGCCCCAATGGATGACAAGAATGATATTGTCCAGACGTCTGATTCACACTGCAGTTAACAATGGAGAGGAGGCAAATCTTTTTTTTTATGGAACAGTAGGTTATCATCCTGTTATGTCTACTTCTGTTTTTGTCATCCTGTTGCTGTCAGTATCATGGCATGCGGACTTGATGCAAACATTTCCTTACATTACCTTTTCCATGTGTTTGTGTGTCGTGGCCATAATATGAAATGGGAATATTTGGGTCAGATCATACAGATTGCCACTTAAACATGGTCAGCATTGAAGCCAGTATTACACCTGTCGTCACACAACTTAGGGAATTGCAGCACTCACAGGAGAACTACAAGATGCATAACTGAATTTATAAATAATTCTAAACAGTGAAAAGTGACTGCTAAAAATCAACCAAAAAAAGCAAACCGCATCAATTAGGAAGAACATAGGATCACCTCTACTCCATTTCAGTACCACGGACAATGCCGTGAGGGCACATGCAAATAGCCTAAAGGTAGCCTGCTTGTCTCCAACACGGCAAACCAGCAACAAAACAAACCAGCAAAACGTTGTCTGTAGTCTAGTCTTAAATTTCCTCAGTAGAGAGACTGGACCAGATAACAAGCTTCAAATATTTTATGGGGGAGAACTTCAAAGAATGCGTTTCATTACTTTGTTTATTTTCTCTGGTTTTGCTGTTGTTCATGGAGTAGCCTACATACAATTAAATTGGAGCGAGGGAAATGCAGAAGGGGGAGTCAAACTGCACTTGGTGTACAGTGGACCATTGTTGTCTTGGTTACGATAACAACCACGGCAACTTACATCAACAAACATGGTCAACCCAACCTTCTCCCATATGTAGACTTTGTCGTTGCATTGCCACATTCACAGTAATTGAATTCGAGGAGGCAGTGATGAATTCTTCAACGTTCATGGAAAATACTAGTTCTCTATTTTGGAACGCCTTGGAAACTTTTAACACCCAGATGTCTGTGTGGAGCAGGGTCTGTCCCACTGTAAAACCAAGAAAACCTTGAGGGCTTTCGCTCAAACTAAATTAGCTCTTCATGTATACTTTCCATTAAGTCTGCATACAATTTTTCTTAAGGGTATTAACATCAAGAGACGCAGCTATGAGCTTAATTTTACTAGCCGCAAAAAGTCCTCTCTGTCAAGGTAACATGTGACATCACACAGTGTTGCCCCAAGTCTCCTAAAGCATTTCAAGCCCTTGCACCCTGAATGCATTCTCACATTTTTGCTGATGAAGCATGTGATGTTAATTAAAGTATGTAAGAGTGTTGAGGAGTGGGGTGAGGGCATTGGGAGATGATACTTTCCCGAACCAAATAAAGGTCCAAATAAACAAATACTGAAATCACTTCAAGAACCTATTTCCTCCTTGTATGCGACTGAAGGAGGAGTGAAGAAGTGGCATTAGTCTCCGCTGTAACTCAATTTGCTTTGACAAATCACCTTTGAGTCAGAGAGGCGCTGTCCTTGGCGGTGCAGGGGAACATGCCCCACATGAAAATACCGCCGTGAATTTCAAAAAACTTATCACTCATCACACGGGCAGAACGACATTTTTATGACCTTCAAACTTTGAACTGAAATCGAAGAGCGCTACTTATCACCTGAACAGTGACACACTCAAGGAGTTATTCTGAGGAAGCTGGACTGACAACTTCAAGGACAAACCAGACTTTCTGCTGCTTGTTCAAAACAAAAACTATCTACACAAACACTCCCAGAGCTGTGACTGCTTTGTTATCTTTACTGCCTGCGGGCAACTTGTACGTCCCCTAATCACTCAAACAGCAG
This sequence comes from Embiotoca jacksoni, assembly GCF_022577435.1. Lineage (NCBI taxonomy): Eukaryota > Metazoa > Chordata > Actinopteri > Embiotocidae > Embiotoca > Embiotoca jacksoni. The sequence continues at coordinate 5,045,624 of NW_027185414.1, read as the reverse complement.
CACAGTTGGCTGATTGACAGCAGGACACCAACGGTACATGTACTGTAACAGACCTGTCACAACTAGCTTTTCTTATTTCCCACAGCATTTGTCACATTTATATTTGCACCATTTATCTTTCCTCAACAAAAATGACCTGAGACTATCTTGACCTGAACGCTGTAGCACTCGGTCTGACTACAATTTATTTTACAGTGATGGAGCTCTCGAGCGAGCAGTGAGATAGCCATCCTGTAATGACTGAGACACACAGTTAATGTTTGTGTCCAACATATACAGGAATAAGACATGGCATAGTGGCAGTGAAATATGCCCTGAAGATTATTCTCCTCTTGCAAAGTCCCATTAAAATTATTTCTCATTACAACCATCATGTAGCAGTGACCTTGTGGCAGGAAGTACTTAGAAAGCATTTGCATCAGTAGAAAACAAATTGACAGCTTGGTGGTTAAATTTGAATTCTATTCACCACACAGATATAATTTAAGTCACATTATCACAGTTCAGGTATTCTGTGCAAAGTCTTTTAAAATGTGCAAGTTTTAGTGTGGGACAGCCAAGCACTGTTTCAGCCTTTAGTTTGAACAAGAGCTTTGCATTGTTTGGTTATGTACCACCTATGTGTGCTTCTCAGTGCTAATTGCCCTCATCTTTCAGTATGCCTGTGAACATTACCAACTCAAGAATGTGCTGCCTGACACTTAAGCTGTTTGCAGATGGGTAATAAAGTGTGCTAAGCTCATTTGAGCCGTGCCTTTTAAATGTTCCGCTCTGTGCCAGGGGAGCTATAAAACTGCATCACTGCTCATGCGAGACACGTTCTTGTGCAGCGCCAGAAATCACAGCTTAGTCTTTCCATCAGATTAGTTTGTCCCCAAATGCCTGTAAGATACATTAGAGGATGTTAGTTGTTTAGATGGATGGATGGATGGATGGATGGATGGATGGATGGATGGATGGATGGATCAACAGATAGACAATACATACATATTTATATATGCACAATATAATTACAGAGCAGGATGCTCCAAATAACACAGATTTTCATATAACATGTCACATATGGAGCAATTCTTGAGCTAGTTCAGGCAGTCAACTTGAGCTGCCTGGCTTAAAAGCATGTAACATGCTTCATATTCCATAATCACACACTCTCCCAATTTAGAGGTCTATCTAAGCTGCAAAAAATGTCCATCCACCCTGCACGTCAACGGCACTGCTTCCCTGCATCGGTATTGCTGCTTGTACCTACTACCACCTCCAGCATCCACCTGTGGTGTAGGAGGGTGTGTGTAATGGACTCATCACATCTGTGGGGAGTGACGAGGCCGGGGGCCGAGACGCCAAACTCTAACTATGTTATGCTGCTGCAATAAACATTTCAAACCTCAGTTATCAGACTGGACTACGTTAAATCACCTCACAGATTATGTAATTCAGGAGAATATTGCCATTTCTGTGATCACCTGGATACATTAAAAGAAGCTCAGTACAAAGCAATTATCAACCTCAAACTGTTGATTACCAAAAAAACAAAAAAAGAATCGCAGACCAGTATCTCACCAAAGTGGATAATACACCTGTCAGTCCACTAGATGATACCGTGCCAGTGTAACATTTTGCCTCGCCTAAATGTGAAAAATTCACGCATTTATGACCAGGTTTGAAGAAGAAGGTCAAGTGATGAAGAACAAGGAGTGATGAAGTAACAGTAGGAAGAAGGTTGGGGCTAATTGGATGGAATAAACACAGTTCTTTTACTTAGATGACCAGTGTTCAAGTCTGTGAGAAAGCAAAAGTTATTGTGGGTTTCTTTTAACTATGTACATAACATACCACATTTACATTATGTAATAACATGACATACGTAACATTACTGACGTAATCCAAACCATGATCTTCTCTTAACCCTCTCACCAAGTCGTTTTGGTGCCTAACTAAATTGCAACCATGTCACATTTAACCCAAACCATGATCTGTTTCTAAACCTAACCATGGGGTGTGGTGTCCAAACTTGATGCAACTTACTTTTCACACCTAGGAGAGGCAAATTGTGACATGCCATCTTCTCCGCATGACATTGGGTTGCAAAAAACATATTGTTAAGTGCTTTTAAAGCCTGCATCTGTCACACAGTTTCTTCCAGGTCTGCATGCTTAGAACTTCTCTCAATAAGAGCCTTCAGCCCTTATTGAGGGGAGTTGGTCTTATATCTGAACTCATGACCATGGTCAAACACAATCTTTAAACCTTGCAGTGTACCGTATTATAACACAGTTGTCACCAGCCTCTAATGAACAGCATTATTCCCTGGTGAATAAGTCATATGATGTTACCTCACAGTTTTCCCCCACCTACAATTCACTCAGCAAGGCGACACAGATGAACCAGCAGGCACAGTTTTCTCACAGGGCAAAAAATAAATTGTAATGATTTTGTTCAATCTGTTGGCTCTGGATATTTGAATGAGTCTCTGATGAGTCACAAATGGTCTTTAATTCACTACAATGAATTTACATCATTTGTTTCATACAGCAGCAGTCTAATTCAGCAGCAGGAAGCCGACAAAATCATTTATGTCTTAATGCCATAGGGAGGTCATTACTGTAAGTGGACAATGATCAAACACGTTTCTCAGTGACTGATGACACCTTTACTTGGTTTGCATTTTAATCTCTGACTAAAACAGAAAGCTGTCACAATATGTGCTCAGTTTCAAATATGTCTAACAACTACTCATCAGACCAAAAGAACAAATAAGGCTCTCATCTTCCAAAATAACCAATCTTCCATTTAACAAATAATCTGGCCTTTTGCATGGTTACAATTTGGCTAAAGTTAGAAGGAAGATAATGGCTTTTTTTCAAGTCTGGACCTATTAGGTATCATGGTTAAAATAAGCAGCGTTGGCACAAGACTGGACATTAGTTATGACACAAGTTATGCTCCTTCAAAAAAACATATAATTGTATGTGAGAACCTAGGCACAGAAGGGTATAATGGATAACTGTAGGTTGAGAGGCTGTAGAGGAGCCAGCAATCACACCTTCTATAACATGCATTATGCAGATCTGAGTGTTAAGCAAGCTGACTGGTTGTTCTAAATCCTTTACTGTTAATAGTGCACAAGAAGCAAAGGCAAAACAGCCAAGCGGAAACCCTGCTCCAGGCGGAAATATTTTAACAGCTAGTGGATGTGTTGCCATGAAATGTAGGACAGACATTGATATACCCCCCCCTCCCCCCAAGACTGACTTTGATTGACTTAAGCACGGGTTGCTATGGTAACGACGGACTTGCAGCTACGCTAGTGACACAGCTTCCGCTGGCGCGGACGTGGCAGCCGACAGTTTAATTCGGCTCCTCTCTGTGGAGTGTTGTTATCGTCGTCCTCCATGGCGCCAAAATCTACAATTTCTGATAGCACTCTGCTCGCGGTAGCATAGATTCTGCTCACTCTGTTGCTCTGAAAATGACGTTGCCACAGTGTCTAGTCTTGCGAATGATGCCAGGAATCCGATCTGAGCCAGCGAAGTGTCCGGACTGAGACGCATTGGCAGAAATCCAATTCAAATCCCATTTCAAACCACCTCCAAATGTGGTTTGGATCTGGCTTGCAAACATTTCATTTCATGTTTTTTTTTTGCTGTTCAGACTTTCAAAAATCAATCCAGATACAATCTAGATATGACAGAAATTTGATTTGGGCTGGCAGTCTGAACATAGCCTAAAATGCTACAGTCTGATTTCACAGAAATAGATATTGATGGAATAATGTGTTGAATTCTGTGTCACCCCTGAGTAACAGGGCTTTCAGAGGTTCTGCTCTTTTCACATAATTCTCTGTCCTTGGTTTCCAAAGTCATAACAATAACTGTTAAACAATAATGTATGTTTTTTGGTATAAAAACACAAGGTCTGCCAAGGTTTAGGCACAAACAATACTTGGTTGGGGGGTTAGGGAAAGATTGATTGAAGAATGATTTGGGTTAAAATAATCATTTGAAATTAGTTGTGTTAAAGTTATTACTTCTTCAAAGTAATGCATCCTTTGTTGTCATGACAATAGTAAATTGATTCTAAAAAACTGTGCCTATAAGAAAAACTCACACTATATAGACTTTGTCACCTCTTCCACTCACATTCGTGCGACTTATACTACAAATTGCCTCTGTATTTGCATTACCAGCATGTATTTTTGCCACCACCGTGTGGTTTCATAGGCTCAGTGTGGGGGATTTATGGGGGATCTACGGGCAGAAATGGAATTAAATATATATAATCGTGTTTTCATGAGTATATAATCACCTAAAACTAAGAATCATTGTGTTTTAATTAGCTTAGAATGAGCCCTTCATATCTACACAGCAGGTCCTCTTCCAAGGAGCGCGCCATGTTGTAAAGCCATGTTTCTACAGTAGCCCACAGGGGACAAACCAATCACTGACGAGAGAGAGAGAGAGAGAGAGAGAGAGAGAGAGAGAGAGAGAGAGAGGTGCCTTTTGCATTTTTCACAAGTTTGGTAACCATGCTTGGAAGGGGAGGGTGAGGTGAGGGGTATTCAGTTGGTTGCGAACAGCAGCCTCAACACTAGATGCCCCTAAATGCTCCTTCAAGCGGTGACGGTCATTTCACGTTTTTCTGAAATCATTCTCTAGCTGAACCTCTGCAGGTTAGTATCATTATTGTTAGCATGCCAACTTTAGCATGTAGTTCAAAGCACAGCTCTGCTTGTCACGTTCTGGTGACTCAATCTGTCTTCCAAGCCTGTCTGTTGCTAACTTTCCAAAACTAACACTATCTGAAAACTTCACCTGTACAAACATCACGAATGAATGTCATGTTCTCAAGCCACTAATTTTATTATAGTGAATCAAAGAGCACACTCAATGAGAACGCTATTGACTGGAAGTTATTTTAGGGGAGGAAAAGAGTTTTATTTTACAAACATAGTGACTCCTCATGTGGTCCAAAATATCAATGGGCAAACACTTCAAGTATTAGTCAGTATTTAAAAGCTAAAAGAAGTACCCTCATGAAGTGGAGGAAGTATTTGAGAAAAGATGAATTATCACATTGCTCACATTGCAGAGATCAGAAAATAATTGAATCTCTTTAAAGTCCTTCCTGTGTCTGTGGAGGATGAGAGATTCTCTGAAACTCAACCAGAACCTTTTCATTAAGCAGCATGTAGTGGTCTGATTCTTCTTTTATTTTTAAATAACCTAATGTTTTTATGGTGGCATAACACAGAGAAATACTGCAAAGCATGGCTGCGTATAACCTCCCTGATCAGCAACTCAAACGCAGAATCTTCATACATGACCTTTGGAGTTCTTTTGGTTTTGTTTATTTTAAACATAAGTCACATTTGACCTGTTGCTGCACTGTTCTTGCGCCACATGTTGCTACCTTCTATTCTGTCAGTACCCTAAAATAGCTTTAGGAATTTTGGTACCAACGTAGCGGTAGCCTACCAAAAAGTATCAGTTCTAATAATATCCCTACAAGCTTTCCTTTCCTCCACAGATTGAGTGTTGATATCCATCCCAGTGTTTGACTGTGCATCGGTCGAGTGCACTGAGATGCACTTAAAGTCTAGTGACTGAAATGAATGATATGAGAGCAGAAGGACACAAACAGCCACAACTCTCGAGTCCGTAAAAGGGCACGGTGCAGATGAAGCAGGCCTTGGAGGATGTTGTGAAGTACAGTCCAAAGCTTGTGTAAGTACTATAATAAACAGCAAGACAATGATGACATATGTGTGATAGTACATTTACATTCACCACAGTGGTTTGAGAGGAATCGTGCAGACGTGGTGTTGCAATAAACACAAAAAGAAAGAAAAAAAAAACACTAACCTTTTATTCACCTTTTGTTTCACTTTCCTGCTCGTTGCTATACTTCCTCTAAAGCTGCTGCCTAGTTTGGGTCAAGAACTATAGAGCTTTACATCGGCACCTCTCTGTGTGACCTTTCTTTATGTACATGAGTTCTCAGCATTATGTAACACATGCTAGTATGTGCAACCTTGAGCCAAATAGGAGTTAGTGACAAAGATCGACTTAAATTTAGAGCTTTTTCCATATTATGAAGTCTCCTTTTTTCGTCAGCAGACAATCCATTTTGGCTCACTCCCAAACAGTATGAGATACAGTACAGGAGCTATGTGTGCTGTCAAAGTCCAAGCAAATTAAATGCAGAGGTAATGGAACTTCTTAACAAATCACCGTCTGCAATTTTCCTCTTCAAGCCTCAGTGCCATTTCAAATGACTTCCTGCATCTCATTTTGTGGAAATTAATTTTGCTCTGTGCTGAAAGATCTCAGTATGACTCTTCACTGCATCTCTTTCCCTTGAACAGCTAAAAAAAAAAAAAAAAAAAAAAGTTACAGCAATTAGAAGTTGGGGTGCTTTTCATGTTTTGTGATTCGTGAGCTTAGGAAGTGGCTGGCCTCGGGGATTTATTTCCAGTAAATGCTATCAGTTAATATAACATTACATACCACGACAGATTCAACATTAGTTACTGAGAAGCAAGTGAAAAACATGCATTCGAGTATCCAGACAGCAATTATTTTTTAAAGTGAAGCAGTTATGTGCTTTATTTAAACACTGCAAACAGAAACCTGAGAAAGTACATGACCCACTGTAACTAGCACAAGTACGCTGTCTCTTTGTGGCCTGTCTGCTCTACTCTGCCTCTCTCCTGTCCTGTTATCCTGAGGAAATACTCTGGGGAGTGTACTCGCCACCTTTTGCAGGGGAAAAAAAGTATTAAAAAAAAAAAATGACATTTCTAACATGTACTCACCTTTGGCACCATGAGGAAATATTGGCTGCAACAACACAGGGTAATTGTGTCTGCAGTCAGAAGCAGGTGGGGGTGGAGGGGTTTTCTCTGAGCTGTTTTTGGCCTCCCAGACAGAGCTGCAAGCCAGCTCGCTCAGCTGTAATGGTCTCCGTGCTTGCCTGGCTGCCCTTGGCATTAGATGCAGACCTTTATTACCCCGCAGGAAGCCGGTTCATTACAGCCACGCTTCTCTCCTCTGCAAACTTGCTATTTCTTTTCTACCCCTCACTTATTACCAAGGATTACCAAAGAGTTCAAGGCTGGACCGATCTGGGTATGTAACGTTTCTCAAATGAGCCGGGACCCCAGTCAGGCACATCTCCCACAAAAAAACACTGACTTATAAATCCAGAGTTGGGTGGCAGCAAATGAACTGAAAACGTGTTGTTGTTTTTTGTTTTATATGAATTTAATGAACACATCCTGACACAACGGGTTGTCGCCTCACATTAATTAGAACTTCAGAATGAAGTGTGGAAGAGATCAATGACTCCCGAGTGACGTAATCTCTGTAACCATGGGTTACTGCTGCTGCTGTTATTTCTGTGTAACTATTTTTGTAAAAACATTAATAATCCCTGGTGTCTGTTGCTCGTGAGTCATCGGAGGCGGTGTCACTGTTGAAGAATCACTGAGCAGGAATCATAACTGAGTGACTAAAGATAGATCGTTGGATAGAACACCTCGCTAACAAGATAACAACTGATTTCCCTGACATTTTCAAGGAATCAAAGGCCTCCTGGCAGAGAAAAGTAAGAACACAGAGACGTTGATATTATGTTAACACGACACACAGGTATATATAGGACTTTGAAGAATAAATCGTATCACAGAGGTGGGATATATGCAGTGATTTCATATCCTAACGATTTATGTCTGAATTAACTTACAAGAAATAAACAGAAGTGGGGGGAAATGAGTTTGATGGGCTTTTAAGTTACGTAAAGTACATTTTAGTCATGTTTAGTATTTGTTCCGTCTGACTAATTCTGTTCAATCTGTATCTGTTGGATTTGTATTTCTGAATATTGGTGTTGCTAAATTTCTTATTTCCAAGTATTGTACGCATCATTGATACTTTTGCCAAGATATTACATTTGGTACGTGCCATCAATGGTGCAATATCTGTCTCGGTCTTACTTTAACTGTGGTATTGGGTTTCTAATTATTTTATTATTTTTATTATTATAAGTTGCAAAATTGCCTAAGATGGGTATTAAATGCATATATCATAAGACCCTCAATCTTTATCAAAGTGTTTCCGATACAGACTTTACTTGGAAGGGCAGCCCAGGTAAATTAATGGCGGCCTAATTATTATTGCTGGTCCACTTTTTGCATTTTTGTTTGTTTTTATCCGTTTGGGAGAACGACATCATTAAGCAATTGATTAACGAGTGTTAAATTCCTCTTACTCTACCCCTAGCACACCTGTTCGTTCTGCTATCGTTAGAATTTGTATCCTTTTATTGCAATTTGTATTGCACTTACAGTGACGTAACGAGTGTCATCAATCTAAGTAATGTTATCTTCACGTCTCCTCTGCTTCGTGGTCTCTGCTTTTGCCATCAAGAGGAGAGAGGAGAAACTAGAACAACCCGCAATGACAGGAAAACACAGCAGAGAGTCTGACAATGAGCTGCATGGGAAAAAAAGATGCACATGAATGATATCATAAATACACTACTTTTTTCTGAGCCACAACAGCGGGAATAGCCCTAATAAGCAAATGCCTGTGACTGAGTGAGTGATGGATCTAAGTTACATCTTTTGCTGGCTGGATGCTGCAACTTTTGTTTTAAATTAAAAGTCCTTGTATAAAATTGTAACTGTTTCAAACACGGCCCAGCCGTACACAAGAATTTGACCTAGTCTTGGGTTTCTTACATGGGGGAGGGTTGAGATGGTAGGGGAAAAACATAGTGTCTGCTTAGGTAAATCTTTATTTCCCTCTTTTTTCACTAGAGAGTACATCCGCCACGTTAGCATCTACAGATAGTCTGCATGTGAAGTGTTTAGAGGACATCTGTACATTTTAGCTGAGTCCCTGTGTACACATCAGTCACATACCACCCATCACCACAAGTAAATCCTCAACCTGTTGAAAACACTGGACCATACTGCACATTACACATACAAACTGTAAACCACACAAATGAAGCACAGTGTGTGACAGTTACATCCATTTTATCAATTAACATTGGAAGAAAACATGCTGTTGCTTGTTGTACACCTTTTACTCTGGCTTACATCATGTCTTGGAATATCCGTTGATGAGGAATAAAAGGTTACCAACATCTTGAGACTCAGCAGCAGTGCAGGAAGTCTTTAAAAGATAAATCTAGCTTAAATTCAAAGCTCAGCTGCATGATCCTTGGCTGTATCCATGCATGGTAAAGCAGATATTTGATAAATATTCAGCTAGCAGGGTATTAGCTAATGTAATGATCAGAGAGAGCAGATCTCACACTTGCTTGTCGCTGTCCGTATCTTACGGCCTCTGATTAAGACAGATAAGGAGCTGGAGGTCCTTCGCTAACAGGATTTACAGTCAAGCTCACTAAACTGTAAAACCTTGCAAGGCTGGACAAACCTGCCACAGGGGGAGAATAGCTCCTTATTCAAACTCATTGCAAAAAAAAACATGATCTGAGCATTTAGGAGATGGGAGGGAGGGTTCCCATCCTCTACAGCACTATGTGTAGGCTGTTAGATTTTGGTGTGTGCAAATGCAAGAAATAGATTGGAAGTCAAGCCGGAAGCCATACAGACTTATTAACCATTAAATGTCTTCTTCAAACTGTGTGCGAAGCAGTAGTACAGCTAACTTGTGGGGTTTTGTGTATTTATTAACTTCTACTTATCAGGGAAATGTTGGGCGAGTATATATGATATGAAAACTTAAAATTTGTATTTAGAGGTTCACTCACACTGAGCAGTTTCTTCGCAACAGGCGAGATCAAGGCCAGCTGCATCTGTTTGGTTTTTGACAAACACAGCACCCGAATACTCATTTTTACTTAAGGTGAGGACAGTTAATGTCACGTATCCATGAAAATCAAGCTGGCAAGTCACAGCAAAAAACACTGCTGACCATCAGTGAATAACAAGATGTTCAATACAACTTACCACATAAACCTTTTTCTCTGCAGTCCTTTTGGTTATCAGGAAAAGCACAAGTGTCAAAATAAACTGTATTCCTTGTCGTTGAGCTCTTTTCAGGTTGCTAGTTTTATGCATGCTGGCTCACTGGCATTACTTACTGAGACACTGATTAATAAAACTGACCCATTGTTAATGAAATCTGTTTCACTGGTGGTTTTCTTGCTATGACAAATCAAAATGTATGCATAAAAAAAAAAGGTTTATTGTCTTCATTATTTTCAGCTTTCTTGCTGATTTCTCACATGTTTGACTCGTCTGTGGCTCGAGTACAGCAGGATTATCACTCAGAGTCAACACCTCCAAGTCTGAGGCCATGGTGCTCTGATGGAAAAAGATGCATTGCTCCCTTTGGGTTGGATTGGAGTTCCTGCCCCAAGTGAACAAGTTTAGGTATCTCAGGGTCTTGTTAATGAGTGATGGTAGGATGAAGAGAGATTGACAGGTGGATCGGAGCAGCATCAGCAGCAAACCAGGCGTTGTACCATATGATTTTGATGACCAGGGAGCTGAGCCGGAAGGCAAAGCTTTCAATTTACCAGTTGATCAACGTTTCAATCCTCACCTATGGTCATGAAATTTGGGTAGTGACCGAAAGAATGAGATCACCGACTAAAGCAGCTGCAACGGGAGTCTTCCGCAGCCTTAGAGGTAAGGTAAGGAGCTCCAACACTGGAGTCTATGTAATGTCTTGGGATCCCCCACACGGAGCTGGAAAACATTGCTGGAGAGAGGGACGTCTGGGCTAACTTGTGACCAGACTTCAGATGAGCAGCAGAAAATGGGTGGACGGATGAATATATGGGTGTATGTTAAAGGATATGACGTAGCTGTGGAGCCCCCACATAGAGCCACTGAAGCTAATGTGCACCTCCTCAAAAATCGAACTTGTCAAAGCTATGACAATTATGCAGATACAGTGTGAAGACTGCAAGAACTCATGATGCTCAGCTTCCTCAGCTTATGTTATGTCCTACAAGATTCTAATGCCAGCATTTATTGTTGATAAGGCAACAGAGCAACTTTGTTGACAACAAAGTCAAAGAAAGACTCAGCAGTACGCACATTTTCAGTAAGGCACATCTTCATTGTAAGCCTGTTCATCATACACACCACCACTCTCTCTACCTGTTTTATGTGTGTATAGCCCACTGTCTCAAAGTAATGACAACATCTAAACATAGCTACTGTTGGGAATATAACTGAATCCCAATAAGGCTTGATCATGTACAATATGTTTGTCTAGTGTTGTGATAGTGCTATCTCTAGGTCAAATCAGATGCTCAATCATTAATTAAAACTAGTTGCCAACCACATCCTAAAACAGAATTTCTCACCGGGCTAGATACATATTTTGCTCATCTGTGATCACCAAATAGTAATTTACTGTCCTCCTCTCAGCTATCTCCAATGCATTTTGCAGTTCTATTGCATAATGAGATAGGAGGTGAACTTTGAAACCTCTCGCTGCTCTGTTAGATCAGTTTTAACTTTTTTTTGTTGAAGTTTCAACAAGAATAGTCATGTAGATGAGGTCAAGTGAAATGTGCATTTAAAAACTGAGCATGGGCTAATTGGACAGTCCAGATTGATCGCATGCACTTTAACCATGAGAAATAATTGCTTGTCGCTCTTAAATTGATTAATGAAAGGCTTCAGAGATTTTTTTTTTTTTTGTCTTTCTTTCTTTACTGATTGCAAAGTTAACACATTTAATTTGGCGGTAGCAGAAGAAAAAAAAAAAAATCTGAGCTACATCACTATTGCAGATCCTGATTGTGAATAATGTAACGCCCGAACAAATTTCAACGATTAATCATGTTTTATGTGAGACAAAGTAAGAGAAGTCTTTCATAAGATATTCTGGTGGACATGAAGTTTTTTTTTTACATGAAACACACTTTACGTTAAAGGTCGAGAAAAAAATGAAAGAGGGTGTTTCTTTCATAAATTGTTGCATTTTGGAGGAGAATAAAGAACCTGTTTTTTTTTTTTCTCAGTAGTTGCGGAGTTGGCCTTGAAGACAAGGCTGATTTCTTCTTCTGCCTCCTGGCTAGCCCATACAACCTTGAGCTGCCTGAGGTGCTATCTTGTGGTTTCTACTTCCATTTTATGTTGGTGATGTATATTAAATGACATAGGTCTTCATAAGTGTCATTGTCCCACTGGTCTGATGAAGACTAATATCTGCACTCCTTTCACCAGCTGTGGCTTTTCTTTTATCGCTGCAAGAATTCTCAGAGAAGTGTAGGGTTCTGGGGGCGGCAATAGAGTAAAAACCAATAGATTCTAAACGTAGGAAAAAAGATTTATGTGCTGCCTACAAAAGGGTCTGGGGTCAAGGCAAGTGCATATGGGAAAGTGTGTGCATATTCATCGGAGCAGAATGTCTCTTCAGGGAATTAAAATGACACAAATAAGAGTGTGAGTTGACCAAAGAGGCAGACTGCATGATTTGTTAAATGCAGCATGTCACTGAGAAGGAATATAATTACTGTGATTCATTTGTACAGTGATATGTTATTAAAACCGTATATGTTTCTCCTTCTCTTTACTTAATTGGATAAACATGCCATCATCAGGGCGGCACGGTGGTGCAGTGGTTAGCACTGTCACCTCACAGCAAAAAAGGTTCCGGGTTCGAATCCGGTCCTGGGCCTTTCTGTGTGGAGTTTGCATGTTCTCCCTGTGCTTGCGTGGGTTCTCCGGCTTCCTCCCATCATCCAAAAACATGCACCTCAGGTCAGGTTACCTGGCGCCGCGCTAGTGGCAGCCTGCTGCAGTATCTCCCCCCTGAGAGCCCCCCTGCTGTAGTGAAGAAATTTCCCCTCGGGGATTAATAAAGTGTATAAAATCTAAAAAAAAAAATCATACATTTCTACTTTAACACCTGGATCTCTTGTTTACTTGACCATACAGGTTGTTTTTTTTCTGTGAACGAACTCAGCGTTCTGTGAATAGCCGAGCTTTATTAATATGACAGTGGACTCTGTGTTATGCAGAAGCTAATCGATGCTGAAGCAGTCCGTCTGCAATGCTCTTCAGTTAATTTGCTGTTGGGGAAGTGAAAAAATTATCTATATTCAACATGTGGTGCCTCAAATGTCTCTAGTGAATTTGTCATTCTTTGTATGTTTTTTTTTTTTTTCAGAAAACTTGTCAATCACTGAATTTCCACAGTTTGGAGATCTGACATGTTAACTCGTTATTCTTCTTCATTTGCTTATCATTTCAGACATTTTCCCTACAAAGGCCTCTAAAACTATCATAGCACTGCAGTATGTTGAGGAACTTTCATTGTTTATATTCTCCAGAACAAAGTTCTTTATTTATTTTTTTTGGACATTGTTACTGATTCAGAACCAGTAATTGTATTTTATATTTTGAGAGTAGATGTAGAAGTAGAGGGTCTCCTCTCAGGTCCAATAGTTCTGTATTAATAGGTGATGACATGATGTATCCCTTATACAGTGAACATCCACTGTTTGGAGTAGCGGCAGTTTTTCCCATCCCATTCAGTGATTCTAATGATATGGTTACTCATAAATTTTGAAGTGCAACTGCTTTTATCCATCCATCCATTTTCTTCCGCTTATCCGGGGTTAGGTTGAACTGGCAACAGGTCGAGCAACTCCACCCAGATGTCCCTCTCCCCAGCAACATTTTCCAGACGGAGAAAACAGATGAGATATATAATGTCCCCACCGTGTCCTACCAGTTGGACGTGCCCGGAGGCATCCTAATCTGGTGGCCAAACCACCTCAAATGACTCTGTTCAACACAAAGGAGCAGCGGCTCTACTCCCTCCGGATAACGGAGATCCTCTATCTCTACTCTATCTCTAAGGCTGAGCCGAGTAACCCTGCTGGGAAAACTCATTTCAGACACTGGTATCCCTGACCTCATTCTTTTGGTCACTATCCAAAGCTCATGACCATAACAGAAGGTCAGATCGTACAGAGACTGCTAAATCGAAAGCTTCACTTTCCGGCTGAGCTCCCTCTTCACCAAAACAGTCGGGTACAACGCCTACCAAGTATTGGTGACAAGGGACAATCCTGGTGGACGCCAATACCCACTGAAAACATTTTGGACTTTTGCTTGCCACTGTTATGTTTTTTTTTATATTGCCGACACCAGCCAGCATCATACTAAAATCAAGGAGTGCATCTGAACAGCCAAACTGCACTGAAAACAACTGACATGTAACCGTGATGACAAAGGTCCCTCAGCCTTAATTAAGTAGTAATTTTAACCAAAACTATGACGTTATCCTAACTTTGAACAAGTCATTTTTATGCCAAAACCTAACCATTGTCATTTAAACTGAGGGATGTTTCCAGAGACAGACAAATAATGTCGCCCTGTTAATATTGGTGTCTGAACAGAAAGAATGTAAGCCCAAGACTAACAAAAACAAACAAAACAGATATTTAGTCGTAAGGATGAGAGAAAAGCTCAAATCCTGAATACTCTCTCATCTCCACGTGTGGCCATATGGCAATCCATTCTGACATTTAACAGCTAGAGTTACTATGTACTGCAGATATGCATAATTCAATTTTTTTCAAAGCCAAATTAAGATGAGAGATACCCACAATGACATTCTTCTTGTTCACTATTGTCATTTCAGATATCCACAACGTCATTCTTCATTGGACAAAGGACATCACTTTTCCATTCAGGTGTAGTGAGATTACAGTTACAGATATACACACAGGCATTTTCAATTTCCAAAATGAACAGTCTATCTGCAATGGAACTATTACTCTGCAAAAAACTCCTATTTCAGATATCAATTGTTAGAAGTCATAATTCTAATTTCAGATATCCAAAATGAAAAAACAATTTCAGATATCTGTAATGTAATTTTAGATGTCCAAATTGCGCTGGGACAAGTAATATTGTCAATATGGATTTATAATTAATAATAGTACAATTGCAGATATTAACAAAATAGACAAACAGACATGTGCTGACAAATGGACAGGGCCTAACAAATAGGGTAAATTGACTATCCACAATTAGTTAGGTTTCTGCATGTAAAAATTATATTTCTTACCATAGCCCCAATATCAATGACAAATGTACATCACACAATGTCATCAGAAATTGTTTCAAGATATCAACAAAATTGATTTATAAGACAAATTCAAAAGTTTTTGTCGTGATAGTAAACGTAGCAACACATCCTCTTCAGCACATAGAGCCTCAGGTCATCCTAAAGTTACAAGAACCTACGACGCAGGACACCACAGGTCTACAGATAAACTCCAAAAACCTTTCACGTCATAAAACTCACCAGGCCGAATAAACATTTTCTCCCCTTTCGGCCAGGGTTTGACTCCGTCTCATGCTGTGAACCAGCTGACCTCTGACCCTTCCGTCAGCCCCACAAGGTGAAACTATCCAGACAACTAATGTCTGCTGCCCTATGGCTGAACATTGTTACAACTCCACAATGACAAACTCAGTATTCAAGCTGAAACTATAATGCACATTGTGTATTTCCTGGAAGATATTGAAAGAAATCCCTGAATGCAGAAGTAATGGTTCAGACTATGTTGACTGATCACTTGTACATAGGCCTATACAGCCTATCAAAATCAAATCTTGATTCTTTCTGCTGGACAGAAAGTGGTGCCCGGAATATGAATTTAATCCACTACAGTAAATATAATATAATATAACCATATGTGCACATTTAGCAGTCATAATATCAATTGTGCATTTCCAAATACTTAGAATTACATTATTAATATCAGAAAGAGCTTTTTAATTTTGGATGAAATTGAAAATTATGACTAGTAACGAGTGAATTGTAGATATCTAAAAAGGAAGTATTTCTGCATTTGCATTCTACTGCAAATGTCCACAATGTTCATTCTGTATATTGAAAAGAAAATTGAGGATATCTAGAACTGAGAGCTCACCAAACATTGAATGGCAAAGTGACATCATTTGTGCTTCAAAGAATGACATCTGAAAGGATATCCTAAATGACAACTGCGGATAAGAGGAATGTCATTGTTGATTTCTAAATTCGTCCTTTTGACAAGGAAAAACTATATTACTAAGACATGCAAGTCATATCCACTCTGGCTTCTACATATTAAAATGGCCAGTCATACGTTTCAACCATCTTAAATTTAGTTTTTTCGAGTAACCTCAAAGTTGTATCTTGAAGTACAATTTCTATTAATACCAATGTCATTGTTTTGTCATTGGTATTGTCATACCAATGGTTTTGTTTATCCCTCTAACTGCTGATATCATTTTAACTAGAAAAATGTATATAATTTATGTCTAAAATGTAATTCCTGACAGGACTGAGGTTCAAATAAGTGTTAAATCTTGCCTCGGTGGCCAACTGCTGCATGCATTTGCTGTTTTGAAAAGACCTGACATACGTGTGTGTGTGTGTGTGTGTGTGTGTGTGTGTGTGTGTGTGTGTGTGTGTGTGTGTGTGTGTGTGTGTGTGTGTGTGTGCGTGTGAGATGGGGGGTCAGGTGCTGTTCAACCATCCGAAGCACTTCGGTTGAAGCATATTGTTGCCATCACTTTTCCATGTTTTGATTTGTCAGATTGTATAGCTTCTTTTTGACGCACATAATTTCCCTGAAGAGTTATTAAATTCTACCTTGACCCTTTCACCTTAACCCTTCAACATCAGTACAGCAGTAGCTTTGATTCACTTTCAAAGTGTGCTAAATCTCAGCTCCACAAATAATTCTGCAGAAGTCTGAAGAGTCACAGTTAAAGGTGACTACAGTGGGATGGTCTGTATGTAGTCTGAGGTTAACATAAGTTTTTGCTGAATTTAACTGATGCAGCGAAGCAAGGAGCATCCTCAAGGCCGGTGGGGATGATGGAGATGCATCTCCCAAGAGAGGCCTTGTACTGTGCTGAGAAAATGTAAGATTGTGTCTCAAGGCCTCTCGTATGTTGTAAATCTGACGAGGCGGACTACGCAGCCATTTGACCCTTGGACCTGTTTGATGAGAGGGTGCTATGCAGGGTTTGGTCTGGGGAATAGAGATACACACTGTGTAAAGTTGATGTAGTGCATTATAAGAGAAGCCCAATGTGAGGTCGTCTCACTTGCACTCACACTAAGTCAATATAGATGGAGGCGGGGACGCTCCGTGACATCTTGGCTGCGTGTCCTTCACCATTGTTTTCCAGCTGACCCGCCATCTGTCACTGTAGAAAAAGCTTGTAGCGCTCAGTGACAGAAACACTGTTGCATGTCACCGGCATGTCTCTCTGCTTCTGCTCCTTTTCATTTTACTGGGATGCCATCAGATGGTCTTTTTGACCCACAATTTCAACACTTGTGACACCAAACAAAAGTGCACACACACTCCTAACCATAAACTTTGCTCGTTATGCTAACGCTTTAATGAGGCAGATTATTTTGGTTCGTTGAACCATGTCCCGTGCCCTGGCAAGGTAACTATCCTTGGCTTTGCCTTGACAGGGTCAGCCCTCTTTGGCTTTGTCTTCTCTTGGGACATCATTAAAGTTCTGTTTCCAGCACCTGAGCCTCTTTTAGACATCTGATCACGTTCCTCCCTATCTCCCTTTTTTTTCTCCCCCTAGACTAGTCACTCTTTTTTTTTCCTTTTCCTTTTTCTTTTTTCCTTTAATTCAGCCATCATGGAGCTCAGGCTGTGTCGGAGGACTAGCTGATCAGACCTTTTCCAATTGTTGCAGTGCTTTGCCTAGTTTGTGCCACTTAAAGACAGCTGCATTAAAAATCAAGTAGTCTACTACACAAAACAGACCAAAAAGAAAAGCTTGCTGTGTTTGAATGGTCATGGTCACGACTACTGTCATTTGTATGAAAATCATAGCTGCTACGTAATATGTGCTTTTACCAGCGCAGTTGCTGTGCTATTACAATTTGTTCTGGTCAATAATTGTATGCCATGTTGCTTGAAGGCCGACCAACACCAGACCTGGTGAATTTATTTATTTACTTGATTTGTAATGGACTATGTGTGGTACTAAATGTACAGTATGATAACAGTGTTATCTTAAAGCAAATTTGTATTCACAATTGAAACGTATGTACAGAGCGCACACACTATGTCAGCACCTAAAAATTAAAAGCGAGGATATCTGTATACAAAGCAAAACTGATAAAATGCAGAGTCAGCGACTGTGGTGGTTTATTGTAGCCATCAATCAGTACAATTAAATTTAAAAAAAAAAACCTGTCCATTGGAATTGCCTTTGGAAAGTCCTTTTAACCTGAATTTGCTTTGGACAGGTCAATCTATCAGAGTTGTTGACATTTCCCTGGACAACAGTGTACACGTGTCAATCACAGTGGGTAAATCGATTAGGTCTGATGGCTCAGCACTTCTTGTTGTCTTTTTGTTCTGCTGCAGTACTGGTGGGCATGTTGACTGTGACCAGAGGTGGAAAACAAGTTGTAGTTTTCATTTTAAACATTCAGCTAATGTTGTTAGTCAGGTAAACTTCTCAAAGGACACTTGAGCTAGAACAACACAACGTTCTGTCTTAAACATCTAAAGTGGTTGACGAAAAGGAGAGCATCAATTCCAGCTGTCTGTCACCTACAGCTGGGGTTTACCTGGGTTTCTGGAGGGCTTAGGTGCTGTGCTTGTGGTG
Source organism: Embiotoca jacksoni (assembly GCF_022577435.1). Classification (NCBI taxonomy): domain Eukaryota; kingdom Metazoa; phylum Chordata; class Actinopteri; family Embiotocidae; genus Embiotoca; species Embiotoca jacksoni. The sequence continues at coordinate 5,026,966 of NW_027185414.1, read as the reverse complement.
AGGAGTGGACAATTATCTGGCAAAAAAAAAAAAATATCACGACAATATTTATTTTACAATTTACTGTGTTCCCTAAAAAAGAGTAATCAGAAAACATTTGTATCACAAGGCTCATAATGTGTGATTTTGTCATCCTCCCACAGTCAGTCTGTATCCAGCAGGTAGATATAGAGACGGGTATACAGATAAAATTATATTTTTAACTCATTTATAATTTTATTGGTCCAGTTTATTATCAATATGCATATAATTGTGTTTTAAAAAAGAATTTTTTTTTTTTTCTAAAGGCTGATTAAATTCAGAAAATGATTAGGATGTAATTAAATGTGATAAAATACTGTTTCTACAGCTGCAACAGCAAAGTTAATTTAAACTCAGTAATAGCTCAGTGGGAAAAAAAAGAAATTGTCAATAAGATAAGTAATATTCCTGACATTGACATATTAAATGAGGTTTGGAAAGAATGAAGAACTCAGACATGAGTCAGTATCAGTCACCTCCTGTCCTCTGACCTCCTGCCTCGGCTGCAGGTGGAGGGAGGTTCGGCTGGTTTGGGGGGGGGGGGGCTGCCGGCTGAGTCGGCAGCCAAGTTTAGAAGACTTTGACTAGTTTTAGTTAATGTTATAAATTAAACTAAACACAGCAGCAAGACATTCCTCCGTTCTCTGGCTGGAAGCGGCTGGGATTGTTACTGAAATGAGAATAGCTGGTCCTTCTTAAAGTTCAGTCCACCTTAAGTGAGCCTTGTGAGGTTCCCATTATCACTAACATCAGGGCTAACCACTTCACTTTCATCAGCAGATGGCAAGTAAGACAATATGAGAACTTGGCCTCTGTCTTGAGGAGTTACAGACTGCATTTATAGATTTACACATCTATACTGCTACTTTTATAATCTGGTCTGGTCTCCCATCACCATCCTCACAGAGACACGCATCCTCTCTCGTGTTATAATAAGTAGGGAAATGTTTATAATGGACATTGCCACTGACACAGAGTATAGTCTTTACATTAACCAAAAACTATTTGTTCTCAAGTTTATCTAGTAAAATGATGCCAGCAGAAAGAGTGAAAGAACTATCTAAGTTTGGATCCTCGCTTGGGTTCTTCCTGCCATAGTATGTTTGACTTTAGCAGAAATACGAGAGTGTTTCTTCTATCTATTGTCAACAATTACTGCTTCCTCTGTTGTGGGATTCAGAATATACTGAGTGAGGAATTGACCTCCCAGCTTAACACCTGGAACGTAAAAAACATTTTTTATGAAGAGTAAGCCATTACAAAAATACATTGAGTGTCAATATAAAACATTAGGCAGGATGAAGGCATTTTTGTCTGAAATATTTTGGAGTGTTGGGTGAGAATAGGCACAGTGTAGTTTTGTATGCTTACAATCTAGGTAACTGTGCACTATGACTTTTTCCGATCAGAGTAACAATATGTTTTTTCCAATGTGAGCATTTGTTCTGTAGTACTGTATATTTATCCTGACATGGATAAGACCATCACGGTGCCTCTTCCTTCCTTCTCCATTGAAAGAATGATTCCAGTATTTTAGTCGATCTGTAGCCGTGTTGTAATGAAACCCATCTGCTGTGTTTCAACTGCAACTGCTGCCCACAGATACGGCTCAGTGCTGCACGTCTCACCTCACGATCTGAGCAATCTCCTCTGATATTGTTGTCGTATACTCTAACTTGTGTTCAGCTTGTGCTGCTTGTGTAATGGAGCATTATGAAATGTGATTGTACCCATGATCCTATCTGTTTCTCTTATTGTACTTGTGATCCTGTAGGGATTCAGCATTTGACCTGAGGGCTGATGATTGTAGAAGAAAAGGCACATCGCCAGCAGGGGGTAGGGGGGAATTCGTAATGTCTCATCAGTTGGATTCAAGAACTGAGATATTTTACTTTGAGAGGTCTAATGATGCAGCAATGAGAGAGCAGGGAGGACGTGGAAGAGAAAGGTTCAGCTGAGGGAGAAGTATTGTGGACACAGAGCGACTGCAGGGCTCTATAAAGGTCATGCGAGGCAGCTGTGTGCGCACTGTGAGGGATCGCAGATGACACGAGGACAAAGCCAGTGACCCAACACTCTCAGAGTGTCCTGACACACCACGCTCTGCTGAGCACACCTTTCATAGGACACACCTGCTTTCTGACCTGCTTTCAACTCAGCAAATGGCAAAAAAAATAGTTTTGTGTCTTTTTAATGCAAACATTCGAGAGTTTTGAGAGCACATTTTTATACTCGCAATACAATATCCAATTTGTCAGTAAAATCACATGAACTGAAAATATAATCATCTGAATTAAAAAAAAAAAAAAAAAACGAATTCTCCCTAACAGTGTTGTTGAGAATTTTGTTTTCTTTTGCATCACACAAAGTTTTTATTGTGAATCAAGCCTCTTTCGTAATCGAAAGTTTTGCCTCTTCCATTTGTGTAGATCGTACCCATTATGTCCAAATCAGCTTGCAAGCAGAAGCTTTTAACTCTTAACCAAAGAGGTCTAATTTGGAATCAAAAGTGGTCTTGGACCGAAACCAACCATGTTGGCAGTCCAGAACTGTCAGTTCATATCTTATTTTACTTTTGAATGTAGTGTGAGGAATAAGCTCTCCAAATTGTCCTTCATGCTTGCATTCAAAAGAAACAAAACTAACATCATAAAAGCTTGACCATTTCTAAAACATTTGTTTAACTTACAAATGGAGTTTTCTTTATATTAACGATGAATTGCCTTCATTACAGTGAGAAGCAAGTTAATGAAAATTGGAAACTTCACTGCATGGGATTAAAGTAAACGGCAGCGAGCCCTCTCATGCAGAGAAGTACGGATGAAGCGAACAGAGTGACTCCACAGGCTCTCAGTTGGTGGGGATGGGAGGATTCTCTGTACTGCAGCTCTAATCTGTGATTCTGGCTGATACGTTTTGCGGTATGTTTGGAATTAAAACATGCCTAGCATTGCTTCAAAGATGAAAGCAATGAAAACTAAGCATTATGTGTGTGCAGTAAAGAGTTTTTAGAGAGAAAGCTACAGCCCTCAACTGCATGCATTAAGTCATGGTGGGCTTTAATGGCAATCAAGCCAATAAATTTGGAAGTGCACCTTCTGAGCTGTACAAGATGTTGTTTGATTCTATTGTGACAATGAGGAAAGGGAAAGGGTAGGACATTTATTATCCATGGGGATTCAATATGTCGAGATTAGAAAGTGTTTGCCGATTTCATTAATGAGTTTTGTTGCGTTGAGTGATCACAGTCGGGTCTCCGTCATCACCAGAGCTGGAAAATATAATTACTCTCAAACTAATTATTCATTCATGCTCTGTTTGGAGGTTGAGTTGGGAAGATGGTGGTTGCCTGATGGTGGTTGATGCCCTTGCTTCAAGTTTTGACAGTTCACCAATGAAGAAGTCCCAGTTTGTGGATTCATTCCTCACTGGCAGAGTACGGCTTTTATTTGTTTCTAAGTTTTGCAACCAACACATCATTTAAAAAGAACTAGTTTTCTGGCCAGTTTTTCTTCCTGACTCAGAGAAGCAAAAATTGATTTGAATGGAAATTCCTCTTGGGGCTGGAGCAAAAGTGCAGTTTAGTGTGGTTCACTAAGCAAACAGCAAACAGCCTTTTCTTCCACTTTGAAGGAATTTATATTCAAACGTCTGCTAGGGTTTGAGAGGACTTCTCCCACAGCAATGAAGAATGTCTGCCCGACAGAAATTTGAGTCCTCAATCCTTTGGTGCGAGGACATATAAATTAGAATGATACTTTGTCTATAATTTATTTTTATTTTTTTAAAGAAATAAAACTATTTATTTGTGAAAAGGACATCTAAGTCTTAGAATGATATTTTGTCTATAATTTATTTTTATTTTTTTTAAGAAATAAAACTATTTATTTGTGAAAAGGACATCTAAGTCTTTTCCCCTGTCGATATTAATCTGCCCTTAGCGAACCCCAATTTTGAACACAACTTTAACTTTGTATGGTTTTTTGAAGATAACCCTTGATGGAGATGAAGTCTAAGCTCTAACCCCTGCAACACACATGCTCCCATGCTCACACACACACACACACACACACACACACACACACACTCACACGTGCGCGCAGGAGCACAAGAGCTGCAAGATACATAATTGTAACTCTAGGGGAAAACTATTTGACAGCACAACACAACAACAGCATAGCTGGGGGACATCATAACCCCATGTAACCTATGACTTTTTTTTATTTTTAAATCAACAAGCCTACATAGTGTTGGCATAGCTACATCTGGATAGGCCTGTCACAATTATAACAGTCACCTGATCACAATTACTTGAGCTGGCCACAACCATTTTGTATTATTGTTAATCATTTCCATTCATCTAAAATAAGCAGCATGAAACTAACAGAAATGTCATATTTCCATCACTATTTCCACATCGTTTTCCACCGTTTGAGGTATGACTGGCGCTCTTTTAATGAATTAATCTCATTGTGCTTCTTCTGCTGTGGTTAAAAGGGTCATGAGTGGAGAATTGCACCACCAACTGTTTGTCTCGATGCTCATAACTTCTAATATTCGACAATTGTATTTTGATTAGCATCCCAGATCTGGTTGCAGACCCAAAACACCACAGCATCACAGTAGGAACCTTTTGGTTTTAAGCCAAATAAAAAAGAAGAGTCTGACAACTTGGAGGAGGACATTTGTCAAATCTTCAGCAAAAAGAGGGCAGTCAAAGGTGCTATTCATATATTCCAATGTTCAATGCCAGTGAACAGCTCTTCTTCCTCACAAGGTGTAGGTAAACTATGACTCGGCTTATACTATTATAGTCGCATAAAATGAACAGTGAGACACAAATTGTTAATTGCAATGATTTGCCTTAGACAGGTTCATTTTTATATGAACACAAGAATCACTGTCTGAAACTGTATTGAAACAAGAGGCAGGGAAAGTTCGGTGTGTTTTGATGACTGCGTCAATGTCACACTGAGTACTCAGCTTATGGTTATTATCGGAGATGGTAAGGGCACACCGAGTCTCTGCATGTCAGCTCGGCTCAAGAACCGCAGCCTTTCCTCTTCACGCTGCATCATACATGTTGTGTTGGATTGGGTTCTGTGATCCACATCAGCCCCCCTCCTCCCCATCCCTTCAGTGTCCTCCTTCTTTCCTGTATGTCTCTATCGCTGTGCACAGAAAGGATAACAAGCAGCGCATGTAGAGCGCATGGACTCAAGCCCTAGATTATTTTTCAGTCTCATCAACAATAGCAGGAATATGTTTGTTTTGTTGCAGTAACACAGGAGGAATCAAAGCTTGTCTTTGTGCTGCATGATGCTTTCATGGTTTAACAAACATGGTTGTGTTTTTGCCTTCACATTTTCATAATGGAAAAGTGTACTGGCTGTTTGCTCCCGTTTTATGTTGATCATTTGTATTGGTCCATACTGGATGGGATAAATTCATTACATTCTTGTTCTCAGCAGTCAGTCTGCCCTGATAACAAACTTTTGCAAGATCTACCTGGAGGGGTTCTGTAGTGGGTGCTCATTTCATTTGAAGTTGTTTGATGTGCTAATGTAATATTTTTTTAAGCTTTCTGGACTTGTGGAGCAAATATACTGCAGTGCAAATTAAGTAAATACTGCTGTGAAGATCTAATAGTTCCTTGGCCTTACCAGAGGTTTGCCATGTTTCATTACAGAAAAAAGCTTTGAAATGAAGTGTGGTTAAATTCTAACACTGGTACTATTATTTACCATCATTTTTAGGGACTATATACTGCACCAAACACATGAGACAGGATAAGGACTTGAGTCGACGAATAATCAGTTATTTTTTAGCATCTTATATAAAAACATATTAAAATACATAAGTAACTATGGGCTATCCCTCAGTTAAAAAAAAATTACCTTGAAAACAAAAGTAACTACAGGCTCATTTTGCTTCCTTAGATATAAATTGAGAATATGATTTGGCCCTTCAGGTCACGTACAGAATTTTCTTCAATTAAACAAGAGATAAAACTGAAGTGATTGTTTTTTGGAGATGAGGACGAACAATTGAAAGTCAGCGCTCAGTTTCAGTCGGTGAAGTTAAAAGCCACAGGCCAAGCTAGAAATCTCAGTGTAATCATGGACTCAGACCTGAATCTTAATAGCCACATTAAGACAATTGCAAAGTCAGCCTACTACCACCAGTAGAACATATCGAGGATTAAAGGACTTGTGTCTCGGCAGGATTTGGAAAAAGTTGTGGTTTATCTTCAGTCAACTCAACTACCATAATGCTGTTTACAGGTCTCTAAAAACAAAATCAATCAGGCAGCTGTGATGACCATTCAGGTTGTCTGGCAAAGGTCGACTTTCTGTCTCCAGGATCGAAGCATTGTTCAGCTTTCATCCTCCACATATGTGGAACTGCAGGTCTGCTGCAACTCTCAGTTCTTTTAAATCAAGACTAAAGATTTTTCTGGTTGCCAAAACCTTTTATTAAATCAAATAATTGCTCATTTTGTACACTGATCTGTAACTTTTACCATTAAATATTTTCTTTTTTTTAATTAACTATAATTTCTATCAATTACTTTTACATTTTGCCTTGATGCCTTTTAAGTTTTTGAATTGCAATGTTGAAATGTGCTACACAAATAAACTTGCCATGGCTGACAATTTAGAATTACTACGTTAATTATAAAAAAAAATTGGTTAAAGTGTGTATTCCTGTCCTTTGATTAAAGAATTTCTGTATTGAAATCAGGAGTTTAAATTGTGCATTTCAAGAGTTCAATGTCACATAGCGGATGGTTCATCATTTGTTTATCCCTTCGAACCCTAACCATTCACTTTGAGTCCACTTATGGACATGGGAAACAACCCACAGAACACCACTTCGATTAGATAAAACAGGAGGGAGTAGCAGTGGTTCAACCAGAGTGTAACTATGGAAACTGCACTTTCGCGGTTTGTCGCCCCCCTGACATAAGGTGGAACATGCCCCAGTAACCCAACTAATATTTCCATATCCCAGTTGTCTTATTTGGGTTTCTCAGAGCAGGAATATGAGCTTTTCTCACGCAGTGTAAACAGATTTGAGATGCAAAATTGAAGGGGCAGAATGTGTGACAATATATGCATATATCCAATGCTCATAACCCCAAAGAAGGTGATGCATAATAATAACAATGTACTCAGTAAAATTGTGATAGCCAACAAATAGTACAACTCAAAATAAAAATAAAAAATTTCAGTCCAGATTGATTCACATGTTTAAGAGGACAACAGGACTTCACAATGGGAACAAACATAGGAAAAGATATGCTATGGACTGACTATTGGTTTTCCACATTATTAAAACAAACACACTGCATGCTTTATGAAAGTAAACTCGCACATTGTGGCTTACATGTGCTTACCATAAGACCAACCATTTGCTACAAGGAGGGGTATTGCCAATTTTTTGTTTTTTTGGAAGGCTTATGAACAGTATGCATGGCTCTCTGAGAAAATAAATCACGTTTGCTGGCCGCTACAACTGAAACAGTATGGAATTGATTTTCAGCATACCCACATTAAGTAATCCTGTTTGTCATCTCCCGTGTTTATTGCAGAAGCAATTCTTAGAGCATTGAGAGAAATCAAATCAAAAGAAAAAAAAAGGGGGAGATTTTTGGAAGCTGCTCCATTTTAAACTGATACAATTCAAAGCGGAGATTATTTACCTGCAGCAAACAAACAAAGAGCTCTCAGATAAGACGAGAAAGCCGATGCCTCAACTACACCCCTCCAGCTCAGCTTCTCCACAAATACGTTCTCTATGTTCTTGAAAAGCATAAATGAATTGAAAAGTAGTTATTTTTCAGCTCTCATTAGCCTGCTAAGAATGTGTCTGTTTTGATGTGACCTGTCCTTTTTTTTTAACTCTACAGATGTAAACAATGGAGTTACCAACAAAATCTCCCAACAGATTTCATGTCAAGCATCAAATAAGAAGAATCGAGAGACCTGCGCTCACGTCGTCTTTTATTTTCTTCATCCCCTTTTTGTGGAGGTGATGGTGTGATTGAACTAGTTTATTGTGTGCGTACACCTGTGGTACAATGCTTTAAAAACTATTAGCGCTATTGTTCTCTGCACTGATGACAGGCTGAACACGTCTGATCAGATGTTTGTACTATTCCCCTGCTGCAATGTGGTGTTACTCTCACACTGCAAATGTAAAATAAAAACAACCTTTAGAATGACTTATCTGGCACCCCTTTAGGTGTGATTACATTATTTCAATGCCTCTTTGGAAATCACTGTTAAGTAAGTACATTTTATATTAAGTTTACATTTTAATTTGGTTAAGTTTAGGCAAAAAAAACCAAAAAAACGTTATGTTGTTTTGGGGCACTTGCTGAAATTCCCATGAGCACAGTATCTGAAAAAAAACAACACTTTGAACATGATGTGAATCCAGTATATAAACCATCTCAGCTGTAGTTCCATTGGATAAACTACATAGAAGAAGCCAAAAAGTGGCTGTGATGATGTTTGTGCAACCAGATTTGTGCACATATTGGTAAAGCTGAAATACCTGCTATTTCAATTCTAACAGAGATTTTACATCTTTGAGAATCTAAGATAAGGAAACACAATCTCATTTCAAAATGTTTAATGGCCCGGTCCACAAATGAGTATCTGACTTGCATAAATAACATTAGATGCGTAACTTAAGTTGCGTGATCTATGTTATCTAATTTAAATATGCTTTACAAGTTTACGTTCTTAGGTTAAAATATGTACGTTGGTTATTTAAGGTTAAGTACGTAACTTGAGTGGCGTATGTTACGTTACTTAAATGTGCTATGTAAGTTTACCTTCTTACCTTAAAATAAGCATATTACATATGTAAGTAACATTGGGCACATAACGCAAGTTCTATTACGTACACTACAGAACTCAAATAGGTTGTATAAGGTAACCTACTTAAAATAATTATACGTTACTTTTTCCTTTTTCACAGACTCAAACAGCAGACTCCTGGATAAAAGTCCTGTATTTGATTGGTCCAACCACCCCTGACCTCCTCCTCTGAAGACACTGTAATCAGCTGACTTTAGGAGCAAATTCAATTAATTTTGACACAATTTTTTAATCAGTGTACCACACTACATAAAACTCATCACAGTAATTTTCATGTCAGGTAAAATGTATTTACAATCAAGTCAAAGATCAAGTTCATAAGACTGAAAACTGTGATACACAATGAATATTGTATATGAATCAGTCACATTGTGACCAATCCACTTGGTAGAGGTGACCCCTGTATCAGTCCATCGGACTTCATATATTGGAGATAAGTGTTTGGTTAGCAGTTTTTGTATTTTGCATTAGAAATGTTGCAACATTGCATCATCTAAAATAAAGAAATTGGTTGAACTAATCGCAGTATGTAATTATTTCTGGATGACAGATTGGGCCCTCAACTGTTCAACCTTGTACTGGCATTGAAATGGACTGAATCGTTATTTTTAGGATACCATTCATTCTGGCCCCCTCTGTCCTTTAATTTGAGAACTAGAATGTGACTCATCTCCACATAATCTTTTAAGGCTCTCCAAATTACATTACAAACAAGGTCAGAGCACTTTCGGAAATAATAAGATTTCGATAATCATTTTTAATCCCCCCTGCTGTTACACCACAAGACAAATTGCGTTGTTTATTTTTTTTTCCATTAGTGCCGTTTCAAATAAACAGTTTTGGTTTCCTCTGTCGGTACGGGGATTAATGCCTCAACCCCCCCACCCTACCCCATCCCACCCCATCCCACCCCACAAGCCTGTTGTTTAGCTGATCTCGAATCTGTGACGAGGACGTCGATGAATTCAACATTTTTCGACAGAGGAGACAATCTCACCCCACCCTCACAATGTACTTGGGTCAAGTTCGTTTATGTGTGACCATGGGATTGGTCCCTCCGGGAGCAATTAGTTTTCACTAAAGGATATGGGATGGTGGGAGCAGCCAGATGTCAAACAATGGCTTCACCCTTCGTCAGCTAAACGCCTGTTACCCTCGGGTCCAGAGAGGGTGAACTACCAGCCTCCACCAGCTGCACACACCAGTGATTTCAGATTCTTTGCTGTGTCCTCTCACTCTGGGAGGATTTTAAAAATAAAATCTACCCCCCCCCCATGAACCGCAACGTGACAGTTTGTTAATCAAATTCTTAAACGTGCATTGAACTTGTTTTCTTTTTTCTTTCCATATTTCTTTTGACGAAAGCACATTTGCCAGATCTGAGCTTAAAAACGATCTCTTTGATGTCTTTAAAAACTGATGCAAAGTATATGAAACTTTTCAGAAAACAATGCTTATTTTCTTCTTCAAAGTCTCATTCATCTCTGCCAATCATCCTTCAGCACTGACAATTTATTCATCAAGCAGGTACAAAATGCTCCAGATTTATTCTTGGGATTCAAAAGACACTGATTTAATTGGGATGGTCTCTCTTTAAGATAATAATATAAACCCTTGTTAACAGCTGCAGTTATCACCATTAACATGTTGGGAGAGTCGCGTAGGCTTTCACGGCGCTGATGAAAGTTTAGTTATGCTGTGACATTCCTCTTATCTGAAGCACAAAGACACCTAGTGACAGGAATTATTTTCGTTTGGCAAAGAGAAAAGACCAGTTGTTATGGTTACAAGTTATAAATAGCGCAGGAGTGTAGGTGACAAGGGAACCGAGAGTTGCAGGATGAAAGGCACAGATGACATCCGCCCCACAATCCCTTGCTGCAGATCTGCAGAACTTACAGGGAAACATCGGCGCAGGCAGACTTCAACCGACAAAACGAAGTCTGTGCTGCATCACTTAAAGCATGCATATGAGAACACCTGAATATCAGATCGTCCGCTTTTATTTCTATTTCTTGTCCCCGTTTGCCGACTGAAATCTCAGGCAAGAGCTGTGTTACTGACTTATGGGACACTGCAGTTTTAAAGTTCAGTCGTGAAACAGAGCAAGCGGTGGACACTTCCTCTTGACTGCTAAGACTCTGGTCCCAGCCTCCACTGTGATTTTGGCATTTGTGTCATACATTGTTCTCTGCCCCAGTGCCCAGCACCGAGGGCCTCCCGATACAGCCCGTAATTAGAAGCAGCTCAAGGATTTAATGAAGAGGCGCTCACTTGATGGCAGCAGCGCTTGAGACATTGCCAGTGGCTCCGACTTCAAAGCCAGAGATATGGCTTCCCAGCAAAGACTAGGGAAAAGCTGCGACGAGATAACAAGTCATGGCTTTCTTTTGATTTGTGGCATGCCAGGGCACTTACTATGGAGGTTTGCAGCCAGCAAGGGCATGCAAACGGATGATCAGTGTGGCATTGCACTTCTGGGCAATGAGTATCATCAGCTATATAGCCCAGTAATGATGCGAGTGGGAGGCGAGATAAGATAAGGCTGTGTGAGTTTCCTGCCCCTGCTGATTCCCAGTCCGTAACTACCAGGATCACTTCCTATCATCTACTTTAGAGAGCGCTGCCTCCCAGAAACAAACTCTGGAGGAGCTTTATGATCAACCCAAAAGGTTTAGAGGGGGCGGATGTCTTTCAAAGTAATTTTCAACTCTCTTTGACAGCTCTGAACTCCCTAGCTCCTCGGGAAAAGTTAAATGACATTTGGATTTTATGAATTAATATTAATGACAGTTGCCTGGATATACCCTACACTGTCAGCTTGTAAGGTCCAGTAAGTAAGTATTGATTACATGCAATGATGATCATAATGTTCCCAGTGTTTTGTGCTTGTATGTAAGGACTAGTGGAGTAGATAATGTATACAGTTGCATTGCTGAAGGGTTTCCGCCCACACATTCATTTCATATTAACTACACTACATTCCTTTGACTTCGTCCCGCTGATAAGATACTTTCTTTTTCACTTTGAGATGCCCTCGAATTGCATTAAGTTGTTTCGTAATTCCCTTTTTAAACTGTTTCATAAGATCTTTCCATAGGGTACAACACACTTGCATAGACACTGACTTCAAAGCATTTTGGGGAAAGATTTAAGAGATCAGATGTCTTTTTCCCCCCTAAATTAAAAAGCTGATTACAAATGTGTGTCCTAAAAAAAAAGACTCTATTTCATGGTTTTCAAAACTGTTTCAGCTTCAAAGTCATAATCTTTCCCACTGGTCCCTGGGATTGTCCCTTCTACCCAAGGTCAAGGTTTTTTTTCATCTTTAAAGGCAAAAAGTCTGTTGAAAAAAGATACTATATCTTCAAACATGGAATTACACTATATCCAGCATGATTAAGTTCAAAGAATGAAAAGTTGAGGTGGACTTTTGCAGCTTCTTGCTCCTCTGTCAGCTCAAGGCAGATCTCCAGGATTTTTTTTTTTTGTCTAATTAGAAATCTTTCTGGGAATCCTGCAACCCACCTTTGGTTCTCAGCTGGTTTCACCTTCTTTCATTAAACCACTATCACTTTTGTTCCGTAGACATGAGACACATGACGCAAGATGCATTCCTGAGCAGCAATTTATTGATGTTTTTAGTGTGTATAGACTACAATCTCCTGCCTGAGTACTGTACAAACTACTACTGCAGTCATTGTGGATATTAATGTCACATGAACAAGCAAATGCATATCCTACAAGCTGTATTTTTCAGTTTTCAGCATAGAGTATGAAGGGCTACACAACGTAACATACATAACATATACTATCAATCAGATAAACATGTCACTACTTAACGTACACTGTGTATAAAAATGAACTTAATCCTTGCCAATGCAAAAGCATCTAAAAGTGCAATACCATTGAAAGCCGATAGGGGCTGGCTACAAAAAAAAATCAACTTTAAAAAAACTTTGGTGGACTCGGCAGGTGAATTTGGGTTCGCACCAGGCTAGTGTTCTGGTGGTCTTTCTGAAAATAATTTCAGATATTAGGTTTCAAAGAGAGGTATGTTTGAGGGCGTGTCTGGTTTGATTGACATGCAGGGTGCAGCCTGTTGCCGGTATAGGCGGGTGGGCATAGTGACACATTTTTGGGAAATACTCAAATTTGTTTTCTGGCAGATAGATGAGAATATTAGTCAGGAATAACTTGCTTGATATCTCTTATCGTGTAAAAGAAAATGTCATCTAACAGAGGCTTGTAGTATATGCTGGAATAGTATTTGGCTGCTACCAGTCTTATCTTGGCGTCTCTGTCGATCGCCTCGCAGCTACTCAAGAGCCAAGAAATGTTCAGCACCTAACAAGGTGATGGGAAATCTACATTTTAGTAGTTACATTTGATCTTTCTACCAAGCTATACTAGTTTCTCTTTTCTTCCAGTCTCTATGCTCAGCTATAAGCTAACCAACTGCTGGCAGTAGCTACATACATACAGTATTTACCATACATACTGTAACACAGCCAGAGAACAGGGGTCTACACAGAGCATGCTGATTTATGTTCCATCATCCTGTGTTTGGCTGTGGAAATGTGAGTCCCAGAGAGGGACAGAAAGTGTCACCTGTGTGATTTGGACGAGGTTGACAGTGAAATGTATTTTATATTCTGCTGCTGTCACCTTTTCCTGACGGCTGAATGTCTGCCAAACATCCTACTCTTTGTGACATTACAGATGAATGTAGAAACTGTACAAGATGTTCAACTTGGCACCATTTTCATTTCCTGTTTTTTTTTTGTTTTTTTTTTATGTTGTCAATGTAAGACTGTGTTTTATGTTTAGTATTTTAAGTATGTGTCTGATATACCTAAAATAATATCTAAGGGCTCCAAGTAACAAGTATTTATATTGTCAATTAATCTGCCAAACAATTAATTGCTTGAATGGTAAAAGGTCTGAAAATTGTGAAGTGTCCTTCACAAGAGCCCAACGTTGCGTCTTTAAATTAGTTCTTTTAAGTAACCGTTTTAAACTCAAAACTATTAACAAATCTTCACATTTGAGAAGCTGGAACCAACAAATTTATTGTCATTTTCCCTTTAACAATAACGTCTGTTGATTTACCTATCAATTAATCGGCAAACGATATATATTTGTGGTGTCCAACTGACATAAAATAGGTTCATTTAATGAATTCATTTCAAACCAAAACCATGATAATTTCTTTAATTTTCTACACATGCTGGTTTGGTTTCTGTTTGCACAACTAAAAATATATTTCCTTCGTGATGATAAACAAAAGAAGGAAAACTTTTCGCATGCATTATCTGGCTAAATTATATTAATATTTTAATCTCATATTGTATCTGGCAGGAGAGGCAATTATTTTGTGGTGATGGAGTGTCACTGCTAAATGAATAACCAGCCCACTGCTTAGGACAAGGGACATCACTGTGTGAATATAAAGCCCAATATATCCACAATTAACTTCTACCCTCTATTCCTCTCCAAAGCGTAAATAACATTTATGTTGCACAGTTTCCATCAGCTGTGTTTGTTCTGCCGGGTTAGGCATATTATCAACTCATTACAATGGCACACACACAGACTCCATTATTCTCATTAATCTGCCAGTCTCCCTACATTCTCACTATCTCCACCTAATGAGTATTTATGACCCAGGACTCTCCACTGTGATATAACAAGCTACACATACAGTATGTTTTCATACATATTTGCACTAGTGCTGATGTTAAATATAGCACTGAAGTAACGGTATGATCTGCAAACATTATTTTCCAAATGCAAAAGTAATGCAAAGCTTCTGGGCACCTGCTTGTGAAATCTTTTGCAGTGGTGCTGCTCTTCCAATATATTTCAGGGTACGTCTCATTGCCTTGACTCATCACACTTGTGTCCAGAGTTATTACGTATCAGCCTATCCCAACTCATTTGTAGCTTTTCCCCAGCTAGCCATCTTTCACCTGTGTGTTGGTCTGTAAATTGCATCCCACTTAAAGAACAAAGCAGCGAGGAGCGTTTCCCTCTTACCTTTTTCAGTTTTCATTTCAGTTTTGACACTGCGTTCACTAATCAATTCCAATTGGTGTAATTTTCTCTGCAGTGTGACATTAAAATCTCAGTTCTCACGACTGCTACACTTCCCAGGATGTTAAATTATCTGCTTCTTTTAACGTCACATTCTCTCCCTTTTTCAATCCCATGAAGACATAACTAACAATGCTTGCATGTACACCTATCAGCCACAACATTGATACAACTAACAAGTGAAGCATTACTACAGTAGGCCACCAAGAAATGCTCCATTTATAATGATTATAATGTTTGGTTGTTATTCGATTTGAATGAGAGGTGTTAATTTATTTAAAATGCCATTTCGGTGTCTATGATTCGGAGTGCTGCGGAACTGCACTGGGTTATAAGGATTGGCAGTTCAAGCAAAATTACTATTTGATATTTGCTAGAGACTAGTCAACTATTATTCGAAGAATACACCATCGCCACCTTCTGGTGGCTGAAAGGATTACTACCACGCGCCGGTAAAAACAAGCAAAATAATACAATAGACATATAAATCATTTGATTTTATTCATATTTTAATGACTTAAAAAAAATTCAAGAATAAGGACCCATCCCTACTGGGATACACATGGAGGTGTTCCTCATATTTTGTCAACTCGATTCATTTAAATAAAAAAATACCAGGAACACCTCTGTTTTGTCAATTCCTCTTATCTTTTTCTGGAGCAGTTCCGTCATTTAGAGGAGCTTGTGTCTCCTCTAATAAGCAGAAAAAGCACGAACCATAGTGCCTTAGGGTCTAAAACTGCCCAACGTCAACTTGATAAGCTGAGTCTCAGGTGAGACAGGCCAGGTCACATTGCTGCAACTTTTCCCTGCAACTTTCCCAAACAGTTTTGTCTTGAATCTTTGGCCTGAACTGGGCTTTACAGTCACAGTCCCATCAAATAAAAATCACAATAACACTCATTAATTGTTTGTTATTTAGTTGCCATATCAAATTTGTCATATTGAACGCAGCTTTGTCGCTACCGCCTCACACAATGCTCTCAGTGCAGACATTACAAGTGAATGTTGTGCTGCTTTTGTTTTTGTTGTTAAAATATTTTCATACTCCACATACTTTAGCTGCAATTACACGTACATGTCAGAATAAAGTTCTGCATCCTGACACAGATTGTGCTCTCCATTTATGACACCTGTGTGACAGTTGGCATTAAGAAGAAAGGATCAGCGGTAAATATAAATCGGGACAGCTGATACTGATCAGTTATAAAAACGCCTTGATCGGCTCCGATAGATCCCAAATTGATGTGTTTGTCACAACCCTTTCAATGAACTGCAGTGTGGTTTGTCTGGAGTCAGACTATATGATCAGAACATGGGACAAGCTCCCCCAAAAGGAGGTGTTATGGTGCTATCATGGGAACAATTGGGACCCTGACAGATGGTGTTATGTAGGTAGGTACAGTGCTTTTATATAGAACAGCTGCAGGTATACGACATCAGCTGCTGAGCTCTCACAAAATGGTTTTTTTTACAGCGGTTCTACTAAATTAAGATTTGGGCATTCTGGTTTTTTTGTGATATGGTACCAGCCTAAATAACATACAATGCCAGAAATGACTTGACTGGCACTTCAACAAATCACAACAAAGGAGAACCAATCAGAGAGCACCTCCGATCTGAGCATAAGAGTGACAGAAATAAGATACAGTACATAAGTTAAAGGTCTTTCATTTGATTGTTCCAATATATTTCAAATGTAATGTTCAAGTTGTGCTTCCTCATTTTATATTTCTGGTCAGAAATGTCCGCCTGTATTTTTGAAATATTGGATTTAGACCTAATTTAAATTAGTTAAAGAGTAAAAATCGTCAATTCCGGTTAAAAGCATTCACCATTATTCAGTGAGTTATTACGTTATTGGATGACTATAGCGGCATTAAATATACCTAGGGACATTTTCTGGGGTTATCTCGATCAGCCTAATCAAATGTCTCTCCCTGAACAGTCAGACAGCTGTGGACACTGAAAGGGTCTTTATATTCTACAGATTCAGGGTCACCACTCTTTTTTTCTTTCTACAGCTTACCTCTAAGTCCCTCTATGTTCATTTTTGATTGACTGTACGTCCAAGAGAAGCATTTGTGTCATTTTGAAATGAAAGCAGATGGTCTTCCATAATTTCTGCCTCTGCACTTTTAAACCTGAAGGACACTGCAGGGTAATAATGACTGATCTGCCAAATGCATGGGACGCCGGCACAGCTGACCTCCGCTGGAAAGAAGTTGCATAATAATTGAAATTATTTAGCGGCTAAAGTGAGTGGCTTTAGAGCAATCCACTTTTAGAATTTGATGAGAATAAATCCTGATGAAATATGTGCGCTGTCCCTAATCCTCTTCAACCATAAACAGCTGTCCTGGGTTATGGATGTGACTGTTGCTTAACCTGCTGAGGGAGCAGCCTTTGATCTGGATTTGGCTCTGTCTATCCTAACCTGATTCCCCCTTTTTCCCGACCATCTGTCATATTTTTAGTACTCCTGTTTTTCAAGTACATTTGAAAAGCTAAATAGTCATCAACAAGTTATTTTCCTTTTTTTTTAAGGCTTTTTAAACCACACTTCACTGAGCAGGCACACGTGACCTGCTAGTTATTCTCACTTACACCCATTTCCATCTGCTGACTGCACAGGGAAAAAAATAGGGAATTTACCCTGAAGAGCCTCAGGTGTGAATTTACATACACAGGGTTAAAAAAAAATATGAACATTAACCTGCTGTATTTATTCCCCACTCAGGCAGCAACAAATGTCTTATGGCATATTCTGTATTTCTCTATTTTACATTCAGCTCAAATAATGCTGCTATTAAACTAAAAGCTTACCTGGATTTATGCAATTTCCCATACCATTCCCTGAGGACCACCTATACTGTGCCATTTTGACAGAGCTCATAAATATAAGACACAGTATTCAGGTGTGCAGGTTTCCACTTCCGGACTTATTGAAAATATGTAGTGCTCTAAAAGATCTGCAATAGCTTCACTTAACACCGAGACTAAATGGGAGGATTTGTAAGTCTGTACTATGATGATGACATACAAACCATGTCTCAGCATGAAAAGTCTTTTTGAATCAAATTTAGTCTGACAGAAGCCTAATGTAGACTGAAACCACTAACCTGCGGGTATTACTGATATTACTACTGTGTCATGATATACTTGCATATGAGAGCCTTTTATCAGTGAAAATCTGAATGACCACCCTATATGACTTGATGGCTGGAAACACTTAACACTCAGGCACCCTATTATGACTTCAGAGTTAGGATTACACCAGAACTGATACTATGGTACCAAGTCTGTACCAAGTGGCAAGCTACCATGACGTCACCCATTGGTGCCATCTTGTTTTTTTGGTGCGAAAAGTGACCATATTTGGTGAGCTGGGGAGGAGCAAGCAGTGGATCTGACTCAATCTAATTGGGCACCAGAGGACATCACGCCGGTCCATCTACAGCAGAAACCTAACTGCACCCCAGTTCTGATAACCACTGTTGTACTACTGATTATCTCTAACGGCGAGTTTCAGCTTTGTTGAACCAGCTCAGGCAAAGAAAGCCTGGGTACGTTGAACTCACTTCGAAGTGCACCCCTTTGGTGGGTAGAAAAGAGCAAGAACTAATGAGGTAGATCGTTATCTGTACAACAGCTATCAGTTAAGGCAGCTTCTAGTACTTTATCTTTTAAAGTGTGTTTCTAACATGTACTGAACACCCTGAACATACTGTACATAAAAATGAAGTGGACAAAATATCAGACACATTCTGTTATGATGCAGTTCAACACAAGAATAATACAAACACACAATCGAGTTATGTCACCAAAAGTAGGCATCTCAACCTAAACTAGACATTTTTACCTGAGGTGGTAATTATTCTAGGGGCTGATTGCATGTTTTACATCTCTCAAGAACATATAATAAAGGAATTATTGGATAAAAGAGCTGGTCATGAGTCTGGGTTTATTTATGTCTAAAATTATCATGATTTCCTCAATTAAAATAAATCTGTTTGAAAAGACTTTACAAACGAGAATAAACAGATTCAGATAAACAGATGTGGTGTGTAGAGAAGTAAGAATCAGAAACAGCTCAGAAATAATCTACATAGTTCCTACTATGAGGGTAAATGGTAGTTTTTCTTATTTGGCAATAAATTAAATTACAGAGTTTAACACGAAGTTAGGATGTAAAATAAAATGATTTAAACTTGTTTCAGGTCTCACACAGACACCCTAAAGCCTAATGCAGACATGATTCAACGTTCCCCATGTTGTGAGCAAAATGTTTAATACTGACAGGTTGCCACAGAGTAGCTTTGTACAACAGCACCAGTAGAATTCCAACAGCCCGCCCGCGGGCCGTTAATTATTTTTAGTTTTCTTCGGTTTATACGCAACTCTACGATGCTGTGTTTACAAAGCTACCATTCTTGTGATTCGATTGATGTAAAGCATGTCAAGATACTATCAACACAGCAGGTACAACCAACACTTTTGCCAGACAACCGGGAAACAAACAATTAAGATCGTAACTCACCCGGAAAGCCTCCTAGTTCCGCAACAATCCATAAAAGTCCAACAATAACAGCCTTTTTACATTGGTAAAGGTCCAGTAAATCCAATAAAATAAAGTATGTAGTCTAAAACACCTTATTACATCCATAGTACACAGGATCTGCTGCTGCAGCATTTGAAAATATCCAGCTTGGTTACATAACTTCCCATGTATTCTCAGCAGTTGAGTTAGCATGCTAATGTAACCTGCACGTTTGATTGACACCCCTACGTTCCAATAGGAGCTTCCATGTCCTGTTCCAAACTGACAACAGCCAATCAGAGTTTGTGTTAAACGGAGATGGATCACCCACTTTTGCTGTTCACAGAACCAGTCAGTCTAAAACAATGTTGGTGATGAGTCACGTTTTGTGGAGCTAATAAAATTCTGAGGATGAAGCTTTGAGGCTTCAGTAGGCGGGTTTATAGATATGCCTTTGGCAATTTTTTTTTATCATGAAAACAATGCCTGGTGGACTTTTTACAAACTTTGTGGTGTTTGTCTGTGTTCTTCTAAATATATTGAAGTGTTACTTTTATATAAATACTTTTTTCACCGTACCACTTCCTCTAACATTGTTACCTAATTCTAATCTGAATGAGGTTAGGCTTTATATTGTGGTCCCATTCGTGTTTGCTGCAATTTCTTTGGGGAAGAAAATCAGGTAGAGACTTATATAACTCAATGCCAGTAACACTTACAAAGATTGTGATTGTTGGCAAAAAAAATCTTCAGTTGTTACCTTTCAAAACAGACAACACTTATGCACAACACATGATTCAAGAACAGCTTTCAGTATAGTTTTGTTATGCCTTAAATAGGCATTTTAGGCTAATTTTATTGAAATGTTAAGGAATGACAGATCCAACTTGGCTGTATAAGGCTTATATACTGGCCACGCTGAAGGTGTGAAACCTGCCTCCCACTGTAATTCATTTTCCAATACATAATGTGCTGCTCAGTCTGTGTGTTACAGAGCTAAATCAGTTTGAATTAAAACTTACACTGAACAATAGTTTTCATTAACACTGAATCAAATTACTCATGCTATTGTGAGGCTGCTGTCGGGCCAACTTATGAGCACAAATCCAGTTTGTACATCTATGCAGCTTTTCGCTACTTGCAGCTCATTATGTTGGTCCAGTAAAGCACTACTGCTAGTTCACAGGAATTTGCGGGAAGCCGCTTTTACCCAAAACCCTTCACTGACCAATTATCTGCTGCTTTCCCACTATAAAGTGGCCAACTAATAAAACAGGCCTCAAACAGCAACGGAAAGTCAACTTCCGATCAGATGGCCACAGAGAGGACATGATGAATTGCTCTTTTCCTGATCCATCTTTAGGTTGGTTTAGAAGTTGATTTGCTTGTTTGACTCTTTGCTGACATGCAGCTTATCGCACAGTAGCACCTCACAACAGCGTGTCCTCTACTTCAGGGTTATTTACGCTACTCTGAAGGTCTTCACTACCTTCCACAGCCATGTTTGTCTTGTTCAGCTCTCTGGAGATCAGCCTCTAGTTAGTCCCCTGACTATCGCCGGGCCTCTCAGAGGCATATTAAGAAGATGGAAACAAGCAGAGCCGACTCTACTGGACCATTCATCTCTCGGTCTGGCATCTCGGCAGATGGAAAGGAATTGGCACATCATACTTGCACCACCAACATTGTACCCATGGGGATGCAACCATGGTGACTGTCAAACTCTGAAGGATAGAAGTCATATAGTAGAGTAAAGAAGAAAACGTACAGTTTTGCTAAATTCAAGACCTTTTTAGTGATATTTATATTTTAGAAAACAATATGAGTAAGGGGTGTCTGTTCATGTATTCCAGCTGCCAAATGACAAGGTCACCTCAGTAATAGTTGTAAATTATAATAAATGTCTAAATAAATAGTCTTTTTTGTGTTGAAAAAATGTCAATGTAAAACCATATTAATGCACGTTATAACAAAATAAATGTGAGGGAAACGGGAGATTCTGTGCGGGTGTATTAAGATGGAAACACACTGACGGTGGTGCAGTGTACATGTGGCCTCAATAGATCAATTCCACCTGCCAAAACAAGATTGATTCAGGCTCTCACACAAGTGGCCACAAATAATCTTTGCCATCATACAGACAGCCAGCATCCATGTGAAAGAGGCAGCCTAAAAATGTGTTGAACAGCACTGCACGACCCTGAAAGCCTCATCATTGTTTGAACCTTTTAAAACCTGGACTCAAAACAAATTTGACTCATCCATAAAGTGTCCTCTCTGACACATTTCAACTGTATATGTCAAAAAAGCAGAGTTAGATGGTTTTGTTATCAATCGACAGTGCAATATCATGCCATATTTTGTAATCCAAGTCCAGAATCCTGTGAAAACCCTGTGACAACCAAGTTCTCAACAGATTCTAAATCAATGTGATCCACAGGGTGAATCACAGAACACAAAAAGTAACAGCAAATGGAGATCAGACCATGGAAATCTACTAGTATACTCATTGTTCCACTAAGCTTCACCCCCTCACACTGAGAAGTGGGATTTTCCCGATGCTGTTTTCATATATCTGATTTAGTCAAACTAACTTTGGCTTTATTTCTTGCTGTGGTGGAGGTGTTGCAGTAATTAGCCGACTGCTCATCTGCCTCAGGAGCTACTAATCAGCGCAACTCATACCTCAAACAGACCCCCTGCTGTGGCAGCCATAGCCACAATTTCCACCCTTCTGTTAACACATCCCTCCGTGCGGTTGTTCAAATGGTAATCCGATTTTTTTTTTTTTTTTCATGCAGGTTGAGCTCTATGTATTATAAAATACAATGTTCAAATCAACACAACTCTTGAGCTTTCAGAGTGGAGCAGATTCTTGCTCTGAAATCAGTGAACAATGAAACTGTTAGTGCTGTATGAACAGGCCTATTAGAATAATTAATCTCAGTAATTAGACTTAATCTATAAATTGCTATGCCGTGAGCTATGAACCAACATTCATATCCTTCCTTACTTTGTCAAGAGGCAGTTTTGTAGATTCCCATCAGACAACCCAGTATCACGACAAAACATGTAATACACCCATCAGTTCACTGGAGGGTATAATGCCAGCGTCACATTATGCCTGAAATATATACTTTCTCTAACGTATGTGTTCGCTTGCACATGATGATCTTACGTTTGTTTGGAGCGTTGCTTGCACACGTCCTCAAAAATTAGCGCAACATGTACGCAAGATGCATTATACACGTGACCAGTAAGGGTGGTGTAGGGATAGTACGGAGATGTGACAGGGTCAAGGGATCTGCAAAACTAGATGGAAATAAGTCCGAGACCGTTACAGAGCTGGAAACGCTGAAAATATGGAGTGTGGACAGAGCCGACGGCGTGTTTTGTCCCCTTGTGATCTCAGAATTAGAAAAGTAGTGTCACTAAGGTAATGGTGTCATTGTTTCTCTGCTGTGCCCTCTGGTGGAGTCTTCCAGTAATGCAGATCACTTAAGCTCTGTTATGTAAGTTTAAGTACGTACTGACTAACGTTACTTTAAAGAAATCCTCATTGACTTTGTTTTCTTACGGACGCCACTACCGTTTTCCAGTCCAACCACCACCCACCTTCTTCCTGCATGGACTTTATCACTCTTCGTACTTTGTCACATGACCTCTGTCACATGACCTCCTACTTTGGTCATACATACCGGGACCCTATTTTTAACGCCCAGGCGAAGCAAACGTGACACTAACACGGTGTCCTCTAGTGGACAGATGGGTGTATTACACACTTTGGTGGGATATCAGGCTACATCAGAATAGCATCAATTGACAAATGTAATTTTTTAAAAAAAACTTTAGTCATGGATTGGTGAAAAAATTCTACAGCTTTATTAACACAAAGGACCAGACATGAACAGCACATTTATTCACATCTTGTGGAAGACATATGTTAATTTTGAGTGCCAGAACAGTGTTTGATGTGGCCACTTACAATAAGAGAACACAACATATTAAAGCTGCAGCAGAAAAGAAGGAAAGAAGAAAGTTCCCCAGATGATGAACATGTATCACAGAGCTCTGAGGTCACTTTCTTAAACAGCTCCCATCATATACACAAAGGTTCCTCACCTTACATCTTGTAGTTTAATGTAATTTCAGATAGACTTTTTCTTTTGTTTAATAAATTGACCTTTAACAGGCTGAGCTAAATCTCAAAATAATTTAGCTTCTGATGACATTACAGCTCAATTCAATTAACAAAAGTTGGGTTTTTTTAATATTTATTTCACAGCAGAGTGAAGTAGAAATGCCCACCAGCTATTTCAAGTTTAAAGTGGACTTTTGTGCATTTGTTTCTTCTTCGGCTCTTTCCTCATTTAAAGTCATATTCCTACTTGCTTTCACACCTGAGCTCTCTGGAACATGTAAAACTTTACGCTTCATACCAGCTACTTCAGACAAGCAAACAAAAAACTAGCTGTCTGCCTTACAACCTGATGGTCATGCACTAACTAAAACTGAGAGATTGGGAGTATGACTAAATTTGTGACGGAATAAATGAAACTTGCTGAAGGCACATTGGTTACACAGTAGAGAAAGACACAGCTTTGTTATGAACATCCCATGCTTCATTGTACTCTGTTTAATAATCCTAGTTTGGTTAAGCAATGTGCAGTGACAGTTAAATACTTTTTCATATGCATTTTTAATTATCTAAATCTGAATTCGTATTATCCTTATTCCATATTATAATTCAGACACTTCATATACAATTAAAGGAAGTGATTTAATGTTAAATCAGAGTTGGAATGCAGCCGTTGCATTAATCTTATAAACTTAATCCCTTTGTCTACGGGGGAGATTGTATGACTGTAAAGACACAGACAAAGCTTAAAATAAAATGTTCTATATTTTTTCAATAAAGCCCATAAAAGAAGAGAAGCCCAATGCAATCTGTGTTACAGTTTACCAACTATTATCTACAAGTTGTGGTACTATAAAAATTGTCATGCCACTAACATGAAAACAAATGGGTTTTTTTGAAGAAATGATATGTATTTGAATAATTAGGTTTTTGTTTACGTGTTGGTTTAATGCTTGCAGAAGTTTGCTCTTGTGTTTGAGACACTCACCACAAAGTACTACAGTAAGAACCCACTCAGCAGAATCTATCTGCCTGGAGGCAACTTTTACTGTTTTAATTAAACCCTCTTCTGGTCATCTGAAGAGAGTAAATCATCGGAGTCAATAGTGCTTGTCGCCTCACTCCACTATCTGCCTAATTGACTGAAACATTTTTGTAAGAGAAGGATTGGGTCGAGGA
The DNA here is from genome assembly GCF_022577435.1 of Embiotoca jacksoni. NCBI lineage: Eukaryota > Metazoa > Chordata > Actinopteri > Embiotocidae > Embiotoca > Embiotoca jacksoni. Next base: position 5,002,101 of record NW_027185414.1, on the reverse strand, counting down.
AACTTGAAAATATTCGGCTCTATCTTCAAACCTTCGGCCCTCTATTAGCTTGAAAAGAGTTCTGTTAAAGGTCCGTAGTCTGGTCACCTTGAATTAATTACATTAGTGAGGGATTCCATTAGTGACACGGTGCCAATATTGATCAAAAATATCACATACAAAATATGCTCATGGTCATATTTTTCTAAAGTTAGAAGAGTGGGTAGAATTGCTATTCCTCTTCCTGCTGCATTCGTGTTGGTTTTCTTCAGGAGAGAAGTGTTACCAGTGTTTTGCCTCTCTGAGTATACGGTAACTTAACCAATTAGTTTATTTTGAAATAGAGAAACTTATGAGGCTTTATTTCATGGGGCAAGAAGAGCTCACATGTAGAAATGTTTTGGACATGGGTTGTTATCTTCGAACTGCCTTCATTAATCTCAGTTTTTGCTTGTTAAAATTTAAGCACCTTGCTCAAGGTAAGTTGTCACTGAGGGAAGGTGGATAAAGCCATATTTGTGTCTGACGTAGTTTGAGTATTCAAACCTTCCACTTTTTAGTCATGTTGTCGAAATCTTTTTTTTCTGTAAAACCTCTTTTATCCTTCAACATAGATTTTATGTTAATCTCTGTTCTCAGCCACTCTACTTTCCTGCTGGCCTACACATGTATGTGTTTGTTTGTTTGTTATTGTCCTCAAAGTCTAAGTGTCTTTGAAGATGCCCCGCCTACCATTGCAAATGTCCAAAGCCCGCGAGGAGCAAAGTTTCACGTTCAAAGCTGAGCAGTTCAACTGTATCAGCACAACTTGCAACTGGCACTAGAGATAAAATTTGGGGATGCAGGGGGAATTGGCACGCAGTCCGCAGAGACAGTGGTGGCTTGACGCCTGGTGTCCCGGAGTCTCCCTTTGTACTACCAGCAGAAACACTTCCTCCCTGCCAGGGGGCCAGTTAGTGGAACAACAAAATCACGAGCGTGAAAAATGTGGATATATTTTTGTGGTGTGACAAGACGGAGCGTGAAGCAGGCCATTGGTTGGTTCATGAACTCGTCTGACATTTCTGTACGTTTTATTTGTTTTAGAAGAAAAACAAGGGTGACTTTTAATTGGATTATGCTTTGGCCTTTGGATAGTGCCAAATGCATGCACGTGAATTTAATGAGTACTGGGTAAACCTACCTGTAGTTCAAATTAGGCACACGTTATTGAGAGCAATGGCCTCATTTAGAGTGGAGACCACACTGGCAGAGAAGGTGCTGGAAAGGTTACAAGTCTTATTAATGATATCTGGAAATGTGAACAAGTGTTTAGTGTTCATTTTCCAAATAATAAGTACGCACTTTAAAAAGTTGAAACATGAACAAAAGACATTTCCAAATACATATACATATAATCCACAAATTCCAACAGTTTATAATAAACCCCTGTTCACCTCTATAAATAACTTCCATCTACCTGGATTGTAAGTATTTATGAAATTATTACAAACTTCTTTCAGAAGAAAAAGAGGACGCAATCATAATGTCTGGTTATCGTCAGACCTTCGATCTCTGCTCATGTTTCATGGTGGGTGTGTCAACCCTCCTGAGAGTCTGTCATCCCGCTCTGTCCCCGCTGAGACATTGTGTGGCGTTTCCTGCATCATGTATCTGCAGTCACTCGTAATAATTAATTATTTCTCGAGCTCGGCCTGCGTCGTGTTAACAGAGAGTTGCATCTCCCCCTACTGTTTTTACTGTAATTGCACCACTGCAGAGTCAAATCAAAAAGACCAGAGAGTACCCGTGGCACTGCAAAGATGTGTGTGTGTGTGTGTGTGTGTGTGTGTGTGTGTGTGTGTGTGTGTGTGCTTCTGAAGGTCTCAAAGCTCACTTTAGATTTTGATATGAACAAATCATCATGTGTAGTAACTGAATTTCTTTCTCCTTATGGACTGGTAGAATTACATAACAGGGAATGTTTACTGGAACTTGAACCAGGGCATCCTGTATTGTCAAAATTACTCAATTTTGGTCACAACTCATACACCAGCAAAACATTTATGAACAAACAATTGTTTGATAGGCCCCCCACCTCAAATGCATGCAAACATTTCTGTTCCCAGATCATGTACAGATTCAGATTCTCTTAGTGTGGGCTCATTTATATTCATACAGAAGATCATTCCTCACTTCCTCACGATGCAAAAAAAAAAAAAAAAAAAAAAAAAAGATTGGAAAGCAGAATCTGAGAGTAACTCTACAAGGTCACATGTCTTAATCGTGCTATTCCACTTTTTAATTAAACATGTATAATGCATGACTGCAGATGCAGCTTAAACACATATTGCTGAGAGTTGGATGATTATATCCCTTATATATATGATTATATGCCCCTTTTTTGGTAAATCATACTCTTCTATAATGACAAAAAGTTTCATTGTATTTTTATTTTTCATGACTTTTATGTAAGGGCTTTTATTTAAGAAAGAAAAACATTATGACGCGCACAAAACCTATGGTTTCACATTCATATTATTGGATTTGTGAATATAAAATGGATACAAATGTATATAGAAAGAATATTAAAAGGATACAAATGTTACTACCCAGAAAGTCTTGCTGTTTTCCATGAAAAGTCAATCATTGTCTTTTCCCTATGTTTATATTTGTGATCACATCATGATTATGTGCTATATAGATACAATTTAGCTGATTATTTAAAAGGTAAAGATTTTTCAGAAGTTTGTTTTGACCCTCTTTCTTCCCTTTTTTTCTTCTCATACGTGTTTTTTTTTTTAAACTGCTGTAATGGTACATTTGCTTCTGGTGAACACAGCATTTTGAAAACAACCTCAAAGTCTCTGAGTGCAACTTCACTGTCGAACCTGGTATTTCCTGTAGCATTGAACGCAGCATAACGCCACGTCAGCTGACTTAGCTCCGTGGCTGCACAAAACTCACGTGACTCATATCAACACGTGACAGTCGGGACTCTGGCTTCATCATGGCTACAGCACCACAGTGAGTTGACATTTCTGTTTTCTGACAGCGCTTTGACTGATGAAAAATAAATGTGTGAAATTACTAAAAGGGTCGTTTTAGCTTCTTCTGTTTTACTGCATACAGATGTGAATCAGCTGAGCGCGCGGGCTGTTACCAGGCAGATCCCCTGTCACATAGTCGTCAACCAGCAAGATAAATACCTCAATATTTTATTTAAAGTCCAGTTTCACAAGGACGTTGGGCAGTTTCTAAACTAAAGCTACCGTGCATATATTATTAACTGCATCCATGAGAAATTAATAAAGAACAGATTCATGCAACCGGCCGGATTGAGATAAAAACAATTGGTGAATTACTAACTTTTGAATATATTGGCCAAAACTAAAGCACCATCTTTGCGTTATCTTATATAAAGTTAGCCTGTCTGACACTGTAATTAATGCGGTCTTAGTGCTTAATTGCGTGTGGTGCTGTTGTTTTGTGCGTATAAAGAGTGAAGTTATGAAAATAAGATAGAAGCTAATAAAATATTTGAGGATGTAACTACAATATGAGGACATACAGAAACATAATCTGGTTTCATGTGGTCTGTCTGGATCACATGGTGAGAACACAAAAACCTTAGAAGTAATTAATGAATAACAACTATGAAGAGCATCCTCGGTTCACTGCAAAAGTGTGCAAGTCCAACCGTAAAACCATGTGTTTAGTTTTGTCATGAATTTTAAAAGAACATATCATGCTCTCCTCATGACCTCCAGTAATTATGATGATGTCAATAAAATATCCTTCATTTTCTTGTGACATGACAGCCCAAACTGCCTTCCAGATAAAATAATCTGCTGAGGTAATCTGAAAAATGTCAGCAGTCAGTAAAGTGATCTCTGCCAGAGATTGAGAGATACACTTTACAATATTATGTAATCCACTACAACAGCAGAAACTTTGCCCACTAATTACCATCATTTAATCAGTAACAAGCTGACGCAGTTACACAATTAACAAGGTATCTTTGCGATTCCTGACTATTACTGTGTAGACTGTTTGGATTACTGTAAAGTACATTTCTATATCTACCTCGTTCAATAACAGCATAATTTCTCATGATTTATCCACACAGATACACAGTTAGACGTGTAAACTCAGCCAACAGGGAATGACGCAGAAATCCTTGAGCCATAGAATTCTGTGAAGTTATGGATTAACCTTTGCCACGGCTCAGGTTGAATCAGATATGTCATCTCTTATCAGCAAAGCCTCGGCCAGAGACCAAGATTTATATCCAAGACCTATCAGTTACGAGGTTGTCTATCAGTCCAGATCTTATGTCTTAGCTGTTTTTGAGGGCAGGTTAGGCCGTGGTTCACTCTCCTCTTCAGGCTGAAATCTACTCACCAACTCCTGAGGATTACCTCCAGACAGAAGTACATAAGTGTTCCTCTCTCCCAGCTGAGCGCCGATAGGATACTGACAAATTTGCGATCCTTTTCACCTGTCAAATTGTCAGGTTATTGAAATATATTAATAATAACAGGTCATGTACAGTGTTGTAATGGACAGTTTTTTGAGCATGTGACTCCACTGTGTGCTGCCATAATGGAACAGTTTGGTGTCTCTTGGCAACCGAATTCTCTGCAGTAAATTAAAACCACAGGCCAACACATCAGAAGACTTTGCATTACATTTTTTTTAAAGTGCAGCTGTTTAAGATTTTTGTGAATGCAAAGTCTTGTTTGTTTGACTGTGTCATTGATCATAATTGTTACCAGTGGTTGTAGATACATTGACCACCGGTCTGCTTACAGAACAGCCTAAAATTACAGTGACACTGTTGTGCAAAACACAAACACAAAGGAAAACACAACCATTTAAACTTGCCGTCCTGAAGTGCAAACACGTACACACAAAAAGAAAAAAATGCCAAATACCTGGACAAACCTTGGGTCCTGAGGTGCAGATGCAACACGCTGTACAAAACCATACACCTCAAGCCTGGACGTGCAAAAACACAAACCGGCTTCAGTGCCACCGTACAAAACATCTGGTTGGTCAGAATTTCCCGTGTTTTACTAAAATTCAAACACGTAGCATTGCCTGGAGCTACTTCACAGTAAAACTGGTTTGCTGAAGGAAAGGTTTTTTTGGCTGGATCATTGCAGTGTCTGTCATCAACTGTTTCAGATTAAAAGCCTCTGGAGTTTCATACACGGTCCAGCTGTATGCTATGTTTTGTATTTAATATGAAGCAGCGGCCTTTGTGTCCAGTAGGCATGAACCACTGTGGGATTTTTAGTGGTATGTGCTGTTGAACAAATGTTGATAGTTCACTACATGTATGTACAGATTAAAAAAAAAAAAAAAAAAAAAAAAAACTCTGTGGCACTTGAACATTTTTCACCGTGCTCCTAAATTTTTTTTGTGTGCTCCAATTTTTTTAATTCAGGAGCACTTCTAGTCTTTGGCAAAAGGTTAGCGTAGAGCCCTGAAGTGCTTCATGAATGTCAGGATATCAGAGCATACCAGGATGATGTGAACGATGAGGGTCAGTGTGGCTTGTGCTCTTTATGAGAAACCTATTCTAATCTAGACCCAGAGCCCTCCAAATAACTGCCAGTCTCTCAAACCACTACGCCTCCCTGAGTTATTCTGTCTCCCCGTCCTCTCAGATCTGTCTACTGGCTGGGTAATGACACCCTCAGGGTGTCCGCTGCCCTTTTTGCTGAGAACCGTCAACGACTGTGCCAGGGGCTGAATGCCAGCGACGGCGTGGTGCCAAACTCGGTGGTGGTGCTGCAGGGAGGAGAACAGAAGCAGAGGTACTGCACGGACACAGACCTCCTCTTCAGGCAGGTAGGTTGTCTGTGGTTTAAAAAAATGTTTTTATCCATCATTTATCCTCAAGCCAGCAGTGAGTTTATGTGCTGGTCTAGTTTTGTTTCCGTTGATTGTGCCGGATCTCTCGGGTAAAGTGGCCAGATGTGCACAAAACGTCACCCGGTCAAAGTCAAAGTTTTGAGCTTCTCTAGCGCTCAGAATCTGGTCTGTTCTCTTTGTCACATATATGTAGGTCGTTCTGCCACGCCCGTGTCTATGATGTTAATTTTCTGTCACACACCACACAAGCTCATGGCTACAAATAGTTTGTGGATAATAATTAATCCTCACATTGAAGTTTTTGTTTTAATGTTGTCCCCTGACTTCACATCTCTTGACCTAACCGGCCAGAATAAAGGAAACCTGTCATATGTCTCATGTGCTGCGACTGATTCTTGCCCTTCTGCAGGAGTCTTTCTTCCACTGGGCTTTCGGCGTGACTGAGCCTGACTGCTACGGAGCCATTGATGTTGACTCTGGGAAATCCATCCTTTTTGTTCCTAAACTGCCTGAAAGCCATGCTACTTGGATGGGCGAGTGAGTCACACTAATCCTCAAAGAGCTGCGCACACAGGCCAACAGTTATCAGCAGCGAGTCCGCCGCTCTGAGCTGTGACTTCTAAAAAGGGCTAACGGTTATGTTCTCCGCCTTTTTAAATGCTGTTTGTATTTCATTTATTGTACATGAAGCCAGGAAACATTTAAGACTTAATATATTTGTCATCACCCAAACACCCTCAGTGACATGTTTGACTATAATGATACAAAAGCCTTCTCTTGTATTGCCAGTTTACACTACACAAAGTAAATCAATTGTATTTATTAATCGTCTTGTGAAATAAAACTGAAAAATGACAAAATTACCAATAGGTAATCCTAATTTACATGTTCCAGACTCCTCAGTATTGTTGACTGTGCGTTATACAGCAGAGAAATCAGTGGACGTGATGATCCTGAAATAACCTGTCGGCTCCTGACCACGTCGTATGTTTGCTCTTCCCCTCTCATATAAACCTCAAAGCTTCTTTTGTCATCTGACATTTATAAAAAAATTTTTTACAAAAATCCTTTTTCACTCGGGAGTTATTTGGTCAGCACTTTAAGGTGTCAGGTTTTTCATTAGTTCTGCTTCCTCCATCTGAACTCTGTCCTGAATATTTCCCAACTGTAACATAACCCGCCTCATAAAATGACCAACGACTATGTAGGTTTTTTTGTGTAGTGTTTATTCACTTTTATTTTTAATCTATTGTGTTGTTTTTTTTTCAGGATCTTTCCCAGAAAGCACTTCAAGGATAAATATGCTGTGGATGAGGTGCAATACACCTGTGATGTAAGTCTGCCTGTCTGTTGCTCTTTGCGGCCGCTGCGGTCTGACCTTCCTTCTGTGCAGTAATTGAACCTTGATGTTAAGTCACAGAGCCATGACATTAGATGAAAGGAAATTAGTCAGTCCCTACAGGAAATCACAAGATAATGATCTCCACAATATTGATTGGAAGCTCACAATTTAGCAAAACTCAGATGATTTCTCCACAATAAATGTCCTTTGTTGGAGCTCTGCGGAAGGTGTTATGCACAAAGTAAACCCCTCCAAACGAAACTTCCTCTATTAACAAAAACAACTCCTCATTTATAGTCAGCAAGGCTCTTCAACCTCTCCTCTCCTCTCCTCTCATCACCACATCAGCTCTGTCTGGGAAAAAGTAGCAAAACAGGAAGTAATAGGATTCACAGGAAATGTAATCTTATGACAATTACTTTCCAACCGTCACACTTCCCTGCGTCAAATCGAACAGTGTTACATTACATTAGTTTTATACAGACTTGGAGTTATACTTTGCAGTTTGTTTTGGTGCATTCAATGTCCATTTAATTGATATGATATACAAATATTTAAAACACTTTTGACCAAAGATCTAAGTATTCAGTACTGCAGTGAGAGGCTGTTTTTTAAAGCTGCATATTTTTTGGACTCAGGGAGGTGTAGATATTTCTGTTTCTCACATTTCTTAAATATGCCCCTGCCGTTAATAGGTTTTTGTAATGTTACCACCAAAAAAATAAAATAAATAAATAAATCTCCAAATTCTGTGAATTGCATCAACATTTTTTAGAACAGGCCCTGCAAAATAAAGCATTTTAGATCACAACAATCACAAAAAAAATCTCTGCGAAATCCTGGAGGAACTGTATAGTGCTTTTGTTTTACAGATTCAAGACATTATTTTATTTGCCACAAAACTGTATTTACTATCTGTGGTACCAAATCATATGACTGATATTAGATGTATGCTACAACCTTCTGCAGAAGAAGGTGCGATTTGACACACTGTTCGTCCAGGTCCTGTATTCTTTCTTTCATCTCTTCAACTAAACACGTTATTTAAATGAGTTAAAATAGAAATGAATGTATAAGATCAACTTTGATTGGATGTTTGGGCCATGTGCACATATTTGTGTGAGAGGATGTTAAATCTGTGGGGAGTCTGTTGGCTGTGTTCGAGCTCACCCGAAGCAGGTGGAGCGTCATACTGATAATCCGTTTGGGAGAACCGCTCACGTGTGCACAACTGTGACAGAAGTCAAAATTTGAATTTAAATTTCTAACCTGCAGCTCGGTTTTAACAGGCAGGTCTGAAAAATCCACACATGTTCAGCTGTTGATAATTGCTTGTTTTGTGAGTTTGGGGGAACAGTTACGTCTATCAGTGTTGACAGCAGATTCCCAGAGGAGCCTCATTGGTAGGTTGACAGCTCCAGAGCTACTTAGGAGGCGTGCACGTTCACAAATCAAAATAAATTATTCAGACGAAAATATAAAAGCTCTCACCAGCCAACAAATCGCTAAAAAGTCTTTATTTGAAATGTTCACATATATTTTTACATTCACTTCTATATTTAACGCTTTGTTGTTTTGATGCCGACTCATCCTGCTGATGATCTTTCAGGTAGTTTTACCCCCGCACCTGTTTAGGTGTTACATTTCCTAATTAGTCACCGGTTAAGATGCAAATCAGCAGCCAATTCCTATGTGAAGCAGCAGCACCTCAATTCTGCTGGATAAAATTAGACAAATTAAATGCTGCTACTCCCTACTAATAACCAATACTGTCATCCAGTCAAGAAAAAGAAAGCAGTTGCTGCAGGTGTTCAGCATTCTGGTGGCAAATCTGCCGACAGAAAGACCTAAAAGAAAACAACATTTGTGTCTCATCAGAACCAGCTCATGAATATTTTAGGTGGTTTTCTATTTTTCAAACACTCCAACTTGGAAGGTCTTGTTGCAAACACACTTCTCTCAGCATTATGCTGCTTAACATGCAAACAATTCACACCTTTTTAAGTCGTTGAGGTTCATATTTTTAAAGTACCCGACTCATGTTTACCTTCTTTTATTGCTGCCAGAGTTTTCTTGATTTCCATATTTTGGATCTGAGACAATATATTTGGAACATTGTAATTATATACAAGTTACATGTACCATGTCGCCTTGTTCGGCTGCAAGTAAGCTCTTCAATAAAATAAAACCTAAGAGTATTCGCATTGTTTTTTTTAATGCATATTCCAGAAAAATCCTCACTGTTATGCAAACTTCAAAGTTCCTCAATCTGACTTTGTCTGTGGTTTACAGCTACTGCAAACACAACAAACCTGTTTCAGTCATAAATGTCTGTATATATTTAAGTGAGAACAATGCACTCACAGCAGCATTAAAAACATTTAAGCCAGGACTATTCAACTTCAGAAGTGGCCCAAATAGTGTAAAACAAATAAAAGAAAGTATTACTGCATACAATAAATTAGTCATGTGCATCCCTTTCCTTTCTCTTCAGTGGTATCATGTTAACAAATTGCAGACAGCAGCCAGAACACTGGTTTATTACTTGCTGTGGCCAGTAAAATACCCATCAGTCAATTCACTCTGGATTTAGCAATTTTGACAGTTAACGTTGCATCTCTTTACTTGCGGGAGAAACATGCTGAAAGCTTGTTGGTTTATCTAACATGAGTTTCTCAGCCCAGAAAACAATCCTGTTGCAGTCAATCACAGCTCATCCTGTCGTCAACACACATGGGGTTTCCCTGATCCCTCATCCCCACGCTGTCCTGTTGCCAAGGTTATCCAAATAGATTGTCTGTGACTGCACGCTCCTACTTGCTTACATCCTTTTATGTATTTGGGTGAGTCTGATTTGCAGGGAGCTTCTTGTTGGTTGAGTAGGCCTGACTTAAGCAGTCGTCACATTCAATGTGGAATCACTTCAATCTTAGCAGTTATTTTAAGAAAATCAAGCTTCTATTTAGTTTTTAGGTGTTGTCTTTTCAGAAACAACACAGTGAAAGGAATTGGAGTTGCATTAATAATAGTAACGGTGCTGAAATATCACCGCAGTGTCTGAGCACTGAGTCTGGGATCTGTTATGTGACATTTGGGCTGTTGGCAGAGGAGTAATAAAGTCTCTTGAGTTTTGTTATTCAGTGTGCTGTTGAGGCCACGGAGGCACAATGACGCCTGCCGGTGACCTTTTATTACGCTGCCTGAAACTAGAAAGAAACTGTTGCTTCATTGTGTGTCTGACTCTTCTAATTACTCTCCGTCTGCATTTCTGCAGATTGCTGATGTCCTGACCAATCTGAACCCAGCAGTCCTCCTCACTCTGGTATGCATCGCTCAGTCCTACCCAATTATAGTTTGTGATGTATGTTTTATTTTTGGAATATCTGATGACTGATGGGTACTAATCTGGGGTTACTGGCCTCGCCAACATTCCCAGGGTTTTTGTTTGTTGTATTTCTATGCTGTTCTTTTCTCTCTTCCACTTTGGCATATCAACATGCTACACACACACACACACACACACACACACACACACACACACACACACACACACACACACACACACACACACACACGATGAAACAGTTGCTTTGTACAACTGAAGGATTTCTGCACAAACTGTTGGACACCATCATTGCCCACCCAACATCAGTGCGTTTGCTGATGTGAACTTTGTGAACAAAGTGGTCCATGGTGGTGATGGAGTTATAGTAAAGGCAGGCATAAGCTATGGACAAACAAACAGGTGCATTTTATTGATGAGGGTTGGGATGTTCTCTGGCTCAGCGCATGTGACAACGTATTCCAATTCCTGACAATAAACAGCAACTTCGCTCAGTCATTAAAGAGGAGTGGACCAGTCTTCCACAGGCCACGATCAACAACCGGATCAACTCTGTGAAGGACATGTGTTGCACTGCATGAGGCAAATGATGGTCACACCACATACTGACTGGCTTTCAAGATAAAACTGCACATTTTAGAGTGGCCTTGTATTGTGACCATTTCAAGGCACATCTGTGCAATAATCCTTCTGTTTAACATGTCAGGTGGATGGATTATCTTTGCAAAAGTGAACATGGAATTTAATGAATTTGTGAACAAAATCTGAGAAAAGAATAAACCTTTAGTGTGCATAAAAGTCTTGGACAACAAGTGTTGTATTTGTATGTTTATTAAGTGTAAGTTAAGTGCCTTGAGATGACTTTCGCAGTGATTTAGCGTTATATAGATAACATTTAATTGACCTGATAGAACCAATTCTTGAAGTGATGGTGCGGGAGTATTCTACAACAGCAGCTTCACCCTAATCACCCTGCTGCACCTTGCTTTCTGTTAGCTGCCAACTCACTCATCATGTTAAAAATAAAATCACTGAATCCTTTCCATTTGCTGTTAAATATTGGCACAAAATATATTTGCTACTGAAAATTGTCAGCTTTTAAAAACCTGATAATTGTGTCGATCCGCTGCTTAGAATACATTTTGAGTAAACATCAATCCCTTTTTCTAATGGTAGATACCACAAATCAATTCAATCTCCTGTATCAACATTTGAATGCATTTGATGGTGATCTAATCACTTGTTTTTGTGATTTTTTTTTTTTTTTTTTTCCTGCAGCGAGGACAGAACACAGATAGTGGGAGCATCTGCCGTGAAGCCTCGTTCGAAGGAATTAGTCGGTATGTTTAATTGGCATCGATTTGCATTAACATAATTATACTTTGTTTGGGGAGTTGTTTTTTTCTTTCCATTTATAACCAAGGATGCAACAGACTGTTATGCGTGCTGATTGTTGCTGATTAACCTAATTCTGAATATAATTTAATTAAACAAGCAATCTTGCTTTGGCTTGTTAGCGGGCAATTAATACCAACGTCCCTGTTGTCCTTAGCATCGCTCTGTTCTTTTCTTAACTGCATATATTTACCATATACTTAATCTGACCCTAACGGCTTTTGAACAAAAGTCCCATATACTTATTTCAAATCTAATATAACAATTTGCATCAAATTACATTTATATGTATAATGGTGCTCTTTCTTGTCGTGTTTATTTATTTTTTTATCAGCTTCACCGTGAACAACACTCTTTTACACCCAGTCATTGTGGCATGGTAAGTAATGGAAATTAGTGTTATAATTGTAATTGCCCCCCAAAAAAAATTTCAGTCAAATTTTACCAAACTGTAGCCAATTACAGCTGCCCAGTCTGGTAATTGTGTATCAGCAACGAGGAGCTTTTCTTTGTTTTTTTTTTTTTTTCCTCCCTTCCCTCTTAGAGTCAGAAGTCAGTCTGCACGGATGTAATGGACTTCGTGCCTGCCTGCTTGTCCTTGGCATTAGAGTTTGCACCCTCCAGATGAATTGACATTTTCTGAAATAAGGAGGAATGCTATTCAGCCACACCTCCTGGGGAGCAGGGCTTGATTGAACCTGCCCCTCCCCCCCCCCCTTCCCCTCTTCTTGTCACAGCTCACATGGCTCCATTTTAATGGGCTTTTTCTTTTTTTTAACTTTCATTAGTGTTGCTATTGGTTACCACTGCTTTCTGTTATTTGTTAGGTTCTGTTATTGTAGAAGTCTTTAAGTCTCTGCAGTATCAAGCCATCTCAGGTGCACATAAATACATGAGCGGCTCTGCAACAGTAGAAAATGAATTAGAAACCAAATATACCTACACATTGCTTTAGCTAAATTCTATATGAGAGTGAGAGTGAGAGACTCATTTCTGTCTGTGTTTGCAGCCGTCTCTTAAAGACTGACATGGAGCTGGAGGTCCTTCGCTACACCAACAGGATTTCCAGTGAAGCCCACAAAATGGTAAAATCCTCCTCAGTCTGACGGACTATCTGTAAGAATGCTCCAACTTGTAAATAAACATATCAAAGAAAGGAAGACAAAAAAATTTGAGTTCAGAGCATGAAATTAAATACCCAAAGTATCACAAGGCTTTATACCCACCGAAAACATTGGTGCTGTCAGGATCCTCTGAAGCAGTAACCAGTTTAAATGCCATCCATTTAAACCTCCTCCAGTAGCTCGGAGGTCAGCAGTTAACCCAGATGGCCTTTGACCTATAAGCAGAACATTAAAGCAATATTTTACTTTCATGTTCATCACCATGAACAAAAGCTCTTCAGGGGTTAAGGAGCAGTTAAAGTCCCAATGTTATCTGTCCTCTGAAATCACTCACCGACAGTGTTCAGTGTTGTTTTCCACCTGTTGGTCCCCCACTGTTACGAGTGTGATCATCAGACTTGGTTTTCACGGGTATGTTTTTACCCATGAGCCCCCATTAACCACATTTATGGTAGATTTCCAGTTACACCCTTCAGGTGTGCTGTGAAATTAGCAGTATAGGCTAAATGTGTATGTGTGAGTGAATGTGCATGAGTGTACGCTTGTGTTCAGGGGCCCAAATAAGATATTTGCACCTGGGCCAGTCACAAGTATGTTACACTGCAGCCTCACAATGGTGTTACGTTAAAAGTGGAGATGACATCGGAAGCATCAAGTTGAACAGTAGGCTAGCTCATTAGAAAAATACAGAAAGCTATTTTGCATATAAAGCGTAAGTGAAAAGCAAATGATTATTGAATCTACATTTACAAAGTGATGTGTGTGACATCACAGAGGAGCTTACTTTTGTGCCATGTTGCTGTCAGGTACACAGAAAACAGTTATGAGGGTTTTTTGCTTACAGTGGACATTGAGACAAGTCAGTAACACATTTATCTCAGAATTTCTGTGTTTGCTAACAACACTTTTTTCTTCTGTAGATAATGAAGAATGTGAAACCTGGACAGAAAGAATATGAAATGGAGAGGTAAGTGGTGCATTTTTTTCAGTGGCGCTTATTTATAAAAAATGTTCTATTAGTAGATGTAAAGGTTTGTGTTTGGTCACAAGGATTCAACAATATCTCTTATCCTCGAGGGGCAATGTGTTGTACAGTCAGCAGTAACAGCACAGCCCTCAAGAAAACAATAAAGACAACATAGAAATCCCAGAGGGTTAGACAAAAGACCCACAGACAATAAAGGCAGCATACAAATCACTGAGTTATTGAAGTTATTTAGAAGGCCAATGGCAGCTGGAACAAATGACTTTTGTAGTCTATTTTTTTTCCCTATGTTGAGAGCCAGACTTGAACTCTTTGAACAGCCAGGATTGACCGGGCCCTCCTTAAAGTGCTGACCTCGGACAGATGAGTTGGGTCATTCAAGGTCGTGCCTGCAATTTTACTGCACACCGTGATAGTTCTGTGCAAATATAATTACTGGATCAGTTTAACCTGTAAATTTGACATGAGAAATGAGCAGCACGGGATGATGATCGGAGAGTTTGGATTACACCCAGCTGGTTCTGCAAGGTATCAAAAAAAAAAAAAAAAAAAAAAAAAAAAAATCTGTAAAATATTGAACTACTACTTAGTTTTGGTCACGTTGGACTCATTGAAACAATAGTGACATTTTCTGAACTGGCCGCTTGCAGCTTTTTAAATGATAATTTATCGGTTCAAGAGGCTTTGAGCAAAACAAAAACATAAGTCACTTTTATCATGATTTGATATATTTCTGTCTGTTTTGTTTCTGTCTATATTTTGGTAGGATTTCTGGCCACCTTTTATTTTTTCAGTAATGTCAGAGCAGCTGTCCGTCACCCTCGTTTGCCTTTGCTGTGCCAGCCGTCCTACACATCTCCGCGATGCTGTCGAGATCTGTCAAATGTGTTTGATGTGCTTTGACCGTGTGATGATTAAAAAATGAGTACTGAATGAATTCTTAAAAAGCACAGAGTCAGGAAGAGGGCAGCCAAAGTCCTTTGGCCAATTAGTGTTGTATCTAATCTCTGCGGTGCTGAAATTGTTTCCTTTTTCCTCCCGGGGTTCTTTTACCAAACGACTGCTTTTTGTGTCTCTGCAGTCTGTTCCAGCACTACTGCTACAACAAAGGAGGGATGCGCCACACCTCGTACACCTGTATCTGTGGAAGGTAAGGCTTTATCAAGGATTCTTTGCGCCCTGGGTATAATAAGGATACTAATGAAGTAAAAGAAAGCATTTGATGCTCTAACAGCGCTCTGTTTGACGGAGTGCTCTTGGGAAAATTAAAAGTACAAACAATATTAATGCAGAATATATTTTAAGCATCTATGACACTGTTAAAGATTCAAAAATAAATTGAGGAAGCAGCACTCTGCTTTATTCTGGATGTCTTATCAGCCAAAACAAAGCATGCTCACATTACCTTCCTCGCTCTATCAAGGTTACTGTTAGCCAGCAGCATCATTATGGATGAAGAATTGTTAGACGTTGTTGCTCATCATGCTTTGACCTTTTGTGATAAAGGCCATGTGTATAAAGTAGCACCTTGGGATAAGTGGTCAGTGGATGCAAGTTCTTTTCCTGTTTAAATTAGGAGCTTGAAACATGAAACTGGAATACCTTCGATGCTTCAAAGTGATCACCTTGAAAGAAGTTTATATCTCGTAGTTTGTTAGTTGTAGCGTTTGTTTTTTTCCATTGACGCTTTGTTTATTCCCACCAGCGGCAATAATTCCTCTGTCCTCCACTACGGCCATGCTGGGGCTCCTAATGACAAGACGGTTATGGATGGAGACATGTGGTGAGTAGTTTATCGTGGTATTGGCTTATGTCTCACAAACTGCACAGATTCTCCTAAAGGAGGAGCCGTTGCTCCACTGTCACAACCTCTACAGTGTCTGCGTAATGTCCTCAAGCAGCATTGTTACCGTTTTGTTTACATTGTGATCTTCAGTTCAGTTTTATTTGAAGGGTAGAATTATCTTGCAAAATGGTCCTAAAACACTTCATAATTAAAAAGAAAAACAAATAGCCACAGTAAATCAGCACAAGTCGAAAGTTAGCGTCTGAGTTGAACAGTTAAAAATGTCTTGTTGCTAAAAACGTTTACCTTGTTAAAACATTTAAAAGGTAAAACAACCAGGATCTAAAAGTATAACACAAAAGTGACTTAAATCTGGATAAAATGTTCTATTTATGATAGAGTTCTGGCAGAGGAACACGAGGCCGACTGCGTACCCTTTTGTAATCCAGGTTAAAAAATCCACACATTCAATAACTAAAATCTGTAACCAGTTAAAAGATATGGTTAAAAATGGCCAAAATCTAAAACGTGTTTTGTAAAAGAGTATTTGGAAATAATAATAATAATAATAATAGAGATACATGAGAGATAAATGTCTGGTTTGTGGGAGAGCTGCAGGCAAAAAATATATACAAAACATTTTTTATGTTTTATGATTCACTAACAAACTGTGATTTACAAATACAAAACACCGTTAACAAATTAATGCATTTTATTTTGTAAATACAAAATGTCCCTATCAAACAAATAAACATCTTATTTCTAATACATTACTTCAGAGACAAATACAGCATGTTGTACAAGTACAAT
This sequence comes from Embiotoca jacksoni, assembly GCF_022577435.1. Lineage (NCBI taxonomy): Eukaryota > Metazoa > Chordata > Actinopteri > Embiotocidae > Embiotoca > Embiotoca jacksoni. The sequence continues at coordinate 4,985,475 of NW_027185414.1, read as the reverse complement.
AAATGTACATCGTACAGTGACAAATGTAAAGGCATCACTTTTAGAAGTCTTTACACTGATTGTAATGGAGATTTTCTAACAAATGTTTTGAGTTATTCCTGCTGCGACTCAACTAAACATTATTGCTGCAGAAAGATTATGACAAAAGTAATGAAATATGTATATTTTTTTCACAATTGTTTCTGAAGCATGATGTAATAACATTACGTTGTAAAAGAAATGTAAAAAAAAAAAGTGTTTGTTGGTGTTTTGTATTTGCAAACTCCACTGTGTTTGTAAAACATGTTTAAGTTTGTTTGTTTGTTAGGTTTTGTTGGGAATGAATTTGACCTGATCGGTTGTGATGTCATGTCCCCTGCAGTCTGTTCGACATGGGTGGAGAGTACTACTGCTACTCCTCAGACATCACCTGCTCCTTCCCGGCCAACGGCAAGTTCACTCCAGACCAGAGGGCCATCTATGAGGCTGTGCTGAAATCCTCCCGCACCGTCATGGCTGCCATCAAACCAGGTTACCATCTATTTAGTCTGAAATAAGGATATTTTACTTTAAAAATTAAACTGATAAAACGTCCTTGTATTTATGTTTTCTTATGTTGCATATATAGAAATCGGTTTTTGTTGTTGTAAAGCAAACCATAGCAATGGCCATTAAACAGAACAAAAGCAAGTTTCCAAGGAAATTACAGGTTGTTGTTTTTTTTACTATCAATTAGAGCTGGTGGTGTCTTGAGTAAAATGTAAACCAGGTTTGAGAATTTAAATTTAAAGTTTAGGTCAAAAAATGTTTGTTGTTCACTGACAAAGATGTTTGTGTTGAAGGTGTGAAGTGGACCGACATGCACCGCCTGGCTGACAAGGTCCATCTGGAGGAGCTCGTGAAGATGGGCCTCGTGCAGGGCAGCGTGGAGGACATGTTGAAGGTCCACCTGGGCTCCGTCTTCATGCCCCACGGCCTGGGACACCTGCTGGGCATCGACGTGCACGACGTGGGGGGTTACCCTGAGGTAAGAGCAGGAGATGAGCCACATCACAAGCAGCCGGTAGTTAAATAGTCTAGAGACAGTAGAAGGAGGAGGCACATTCCTGTTCATCAATATTGATGTGTCATCAATAATACAGAGACTGCTAGTGCAGAAGTGAGAGGGGAACAAAAAGAGGCCAAGCAGCAGGAACAAGTTCAGGATGAGGGCAGGGGAGCGAGGGGAAGGTGAAATAATGCCTCAACTTTGAGCACAGATGGTTTCATGCTGTGGTGGAGGGTTTTGTACTGGTACACAGTTTTGACAAGTAAATACAGACAACAGTTAACCCAGAGTGGATCTGCTGAGTGTTTACCAGCAGGTTACCAGTTGGAGGAAACACACGATGAACCAGGGCTCAGTTGAGAATACACGATGCTCTTTGACAGTTGCGGTAAACACAACAGGAGACATATAAAAGATGGCTCGATGAAGTGACTTCATTCATCTCCAATCATCAGTTTTATTCCTGTCCGGGTGGGGGAAAAAAATTGCTGATATGATATTAAGTCTCAGTGAAACAGTCCAAGGAAAAGCTGGAAGGAGCTAATTCACAATAAATATTTAACACTTCAAAAAAAAGCAAAGAATTAAAATGATATTCTGTGCTCATGTAGTTGTTGCCTGTGCTGCAGGGAGCAGCCTCCATTTAGTCTAAAAGTGCTCATTATTATATCCTGTTGTCCAGGGGGTGGAGCGTATTGACGAGCCTGGACTAAGGAGTCTCCGGATGGGCTGCCCGGTGCAGGAGCGTATGGTCCTCACGGTGGAGCCTGGCATATACTTCATCAACCACCTGCTGGACCAGGCCCTGGCCAACCCGGCCCAGAGCTGCTTCATCAACAACCAAGTGCTGGCTCGCTTCCGCGGCTTTGGAGGGGTCAGTGTGCCCACACGGTTATATTTGGTTTATTTGTTGGATTGGATTCACCGGGAAGGGGGGGGGGGGGGGTGGAGGAGGCGGGGCATAAATGCTACAAGACAGCTTGCAGGGCAACAGGAAGTTGTTACATCGTCTACAGAATGACAGCATTGATATTCTTTCGTGATTTGCATCGGGCCAAATGTACAGCTGTGAAGGTGAAAGCTGTAAAGATGGAATATTGTTACGTTAAGCAGAAAAATGTCAAGTAAAGACCAAAAGTAGAAAAACTAAGGTTTAGCAAAGGTTTTCCTTGTCACTGTAACCTTCTCGCTGCCTTATGAATTATATCACAAAAATGATGAGATCTGTCAATGTGGTAGTTTCAGTGAGCCGAGCACAGCAGCGTTACAAGACCCGAGAGACATTTCAAACAGTTTCATGTTCACTTTTAAAGAAATATGATTTGTCTGCAGCCTTTCATTAACCGCTCATGTATCTTCCTCTATTGGATTTACTTTGACTGATCTCAGCCATTCAGCCGTAACCGTAAATAATATGAATGAAAGTCAATATTATCAAACGGTGCTCCAGTCTGAATTTCTCTTTTAAGGCTGTGGTACATTCACACGCTCGTATTCAACATCTGAATTCTTGTTTGTTTACATGTTTGCGCTGACTGATGTGCGTCACTGACCTCTGCCTCACTGCTGTGTGCAGGTTCGCATTGAGGACGACATCGCAGTGACGGCGGACGGCGTGGAGCTGCTGACCTGCGTCCCTCGTACCGTGGAGGAGATTGAGGCTTTCATGGCCGACTCCACAAAAGCTTTCAGCCCGGTCTAAAACAGTGAGAAATTCTGAGCTATACGCTGCATTGTCATTTATTACTGCAGATACTCTTTAGTCAAACTGAAGTTATTACTCTCTCATGCAACACATTCATAATCAAGATTAGTATTACATGAAATTCCATTTCTGACAGTATTGGCATAAAGCTTTGAAACTTGACAAAGGTTAGCAACATTTATGTGCCTCTGGGGAAATTTAATTTTTTAATTTTTTTAAAAAATAACTCTTATTCTTATATTTTTCTCTTTGTAAACATTTGGCAAAAAAAATGCTGTGAAACTGAATGAAATAAACATTGAACAGTAGATTTCTTGATTTAGTTGTTACTTTGTATTAAAGCCAAGTTGCTCATAAAAATGACAGATAGGGTCACTGGACCACAAAGTTTCTGTGAACCAGACAGTAAGTCCTCTTTTCCTGATGGTTGCTCTTTAAGACAAAGAACCTTTAAATGAATATGTAAAAATAGGACGAGGAACTTCTAAAATCTGGCCCCTGTAATACCGCCATCATCCTCCAGATAGAAGACTTGAGTCAGAGACTCCTCATTGTCTCTGATGTAAAAGCCAATCAGCTTCAGAAATACACCGGTGCTGAAATAATGTGTTATATTTCAGAAAGTCGAAAACCTGAAATAAGACAAATGCAGATATTTTATTAGGTGCAGTCATAAGTTGAACACTGAAGATTCTGTTTGATTGTTTTGATAAAAAGGTGAAGAGTCATGTTTGGCATTCAGGATGTTTCCTCCTCTTAGAGACTGAATTAGTTTCATACGGGAGTCATTCAGAACTTAAACATTGATACATACAGTATACAGTACTTGTGGATCCGAGGTAAGTTTATAATGCTTGGAGGGAATTAATAAAAGCTACATTACAACAGGAGCTGAATATCTGAGAGGTACTGTGTGCAGTTTTGGACGCAAATTGAAAACAGCTGTGTCGTGGCAGAAAAGGTTCATAAACAGATTTACAAAGATGTAAATCTCATATGAAGACGAGTTTTAAAATACCGTGATGATTTATCTTTACAGTCAAATAACATTCTATGAATAATTCAACATTTATGATTATCAGGAATTGTACAATCGTGGAATGATCATATCCCACTGAAAAAAAAAAAAATATATATATACAGTTTTCTTCAACTCAACCAAAAATACTTGAGTATTTCCAACCATCTGCTTCTACCATCCTGCAGGCTGCGGAACGCCTACATTCAGTGTAGAGACTGGAATTGGCTTGAAGGCAGCAAAGGTTTTATCCCCACAGCCACGAGGGGCCACCGGTTGCCGATAAACCAGCGTTCTCCCTGGGGAGCCACACAAATAAATAAAGACGGAGATTTTTTCTTCTCAGTTGCTGGAGAGGAGGACAACTGTCTGAGAAGACTTAAAAACAACCTTTATCATTCACTCTGTCATACATACATATATACATACAAATTACATCAGCTGCTCTTACATCTCGTGGCTGTGTAGGAAGGAGAAAAAAAGCGTGGTTTGCCAGAAGGATCTTAAACATTTCTAATTCTGACGTGTGTAAATCTACGTTACGTAAAGAATACGCAGGGTTTGCTGCACCGTTTTAGAATCTGATGATCTGCAACTGTTGTCAGTTTGATGAGGCTACGTATCTTTGGTCAACAGTGGACGTGTAATAACTGAATACAGGTGACATCCTGCCACAAATCTCAGCATTGTAGCATAAAAAAAAAACATATTAGAGCATAATATTTTGTTTACATAGTCCACATTAAAAGGTGTACAGGTGCTCTCCTCTTCATGAGTAATCCACATGATTGGTAAAAAAGCAGCTGCAGACTGTTCCTCTCGCAGCAAAGAAGGTGGATTCTTTAAATTAGACACGGTTCAAACCCAAAAAGTGTTTTGGATTCCCCCCCCCTGATCTCTGTGTTTATCCAGTGACTGGATTCCTGTCCCCCAACGATTCTTCTCTAACAACAGCTGTCTCCAAATAAACCCACAAAAATGCTCCATTCTCAGTTTCCATCCTTGGCAAACACAACAAGGGTCTATTTTAGGCAAGGTCCGGCCAGTCTATTCGTCCCCACTGGTCCAGGACTAGAGGGCTTCCGGCGGGTATCGAGTCCGACCCAACATGGAGCTGAGGGCCACTGATAAGAGAGTGCTAGCTGCGGCCCCGATGGACAGACTGTTTGTGGGCCACTCGTGAACATGAAGCACAGCACGTTGTCTTGTAGTAATCGTACACGCAGAGGCGGGCCTGGACCACCACGTTGCAGTTGAAGTACTTGTCTCTGCAGTTCTCATCTGAAACAAAAAGAAGCGCTGGTTTTGTATTGTTTGGTTCCAGCAAACACTGCATGATACTTTTTAAACCAAGAGATGAATGAGATCATATGACAAACGAGCCCAAGTGTTGCAGGGTGACGGGCAGGACATTCCTCCACTATAATGACTTTGTGTTGGTAAAGATGCTAAGATCATCAGGAAACATTCCTGCAGGTCAGTAATATTCCAGACGACATGATAAAAGTTGACTGACCTATGTGAGGTATGCAGGGCTCGGGGTTGCAATCCTCCTTCTCTGCTGGTCTCAGCTGCTTATCGCAGCCGTCGCTCGACAGCATGTCGTCAGACAGGCAGCGCACCTCCCGCACACGGAAACCGCCCTCACATGTTTTTGAACACTGGACGGGGGCAGGAGTCAGTGACAGAAGTCAGTCTCACGGTAATAAAAGTCAAAGAGCTGGCCGACTGCTGGCACCGCAGCTACTGCAAACATTCTTAATGTTACGATCGGAACCTTTAAAAGGCCTTGAAAACATATTTTATCAGTTAGCCTCTTACTAGGGCACACGGGATCCAACATAAACAGGACTTTCTGTCAAACCTTGAACAGGTTTGGTTATTTCATGAGCCACTGCTGGATTTCTTTTTTCGTTGTGGATAAAGGGCTCAGTTAGAAAAAAGGTGTACTTCAGGGCACCAATCAGAGTTTAGAATCAAACCCTGATGATGAATGGTTGTTTGGTCACTGTCAGTAAAATCTGATCAACCCAAGTCCCCAGGAGGCAAATTAACAAAGATCTGATACATTTTAGCAAATTTAGAAATGAGCTTTGATGTGAGAGGGAAATACTTAAGAATAACGGAAACATTTCAGGTTCAAACACTGATGTTGTATCTTGCATGGTAAACAGTGTTGGGGAGTAATTAGTTACATGTAACAGTGTTTAGTTGTTATGTAAATATGTGTCATTGTTATCCATTACACTTCCTGATAAAAACAACAATGAAATTACAGTTAGTTCATTATACAGGGGCAACGTGAATAGATCCCTTTTGGTAGAAAGCTGATATTTAGAATATATTTTTTATTCTGCTGCTTTGTGCCTTCTGTTTATGTCTGGACAGGCTCCATTCATTTGAGCAGTGTGCACTCAGATTTTGAGCTTTGTTGGTTGTTGTTGTTGTTGTTGGTTGGTTCCCTTGTTTGACTTATTTGAGTTAGCTCTGCCTCTCGTCTGCAATGTGCATCGGTTTAATCAACCACATCAAGGCAGCTGGCCGTGTTATTGGACAAGAACGTCTTTTAGTGCTGGAAATCCAAGAATGTTTTCATTCTGGCATCAGAGAAGGACTCTAACATTACTACACAGTGTAAAGCTGGTTCGCCAGCAGTGAAAATGTTGACATTGAAATGTTCGATGTCAAACCTCAGGAAACATCTGAATAGGTCACATAAAATAAAGTACCTAAAAGTCTGCCAGTAATCAGTGTTGAGTACTGTTGGGAGGTTTACACCGCCTAGTTTGAATCATATGTTAGAAATAATAATCAAATGTAACAAATTTACATTACTTTGTTGAAGTAATTGAAATAGTTTCATTACTCATTAGATTTTTAAAAGGGCAACTAGTAATCTATAACCTATTGCATTTCAAAAGCAACCGTCCCAACACTGATGGCAAATAATAGTATTTAGCAAATGAACGATAATTTATCAGACCTACTTTCTCCCGCACGTCAACAGGAATTGCCCAGATTAGTGGTCCAATTGTCTAAACAATGGTGAAGGATACGGTTTCACATCTTACTCACAGCACTCCAGTCCGTGTGGTACCACTTTGCTCCACAGGCCTTGATGTTGCAGCTCTGCTGGCTGAGAGGCCGGTCCAGAGAGGAGCACTCGTACAGTGGCATGACGGTAAAGCCTTCATCTGACCTCATCAGACACACTACTGACCTCTGCTGGCTGCCCGGGCCACACTCTGCAGAGCACTGGCTCACAAAAAAACAATAGCATAGACCATATGGATTCAGTTACACATCACAGAGAGGAGACAGGGAATAATACACGTAATATGTCATTATGAAGTCACTGTGAAATCCCACATATTAGACAACTTATTAGTAAACCTTTAAACCCAGCACGACCCCCTGTCGACCTCATACCTGGCTCCAGGGGCCGGTGAACCACTCGATACGATTCTCACAGGGGCCGTTGTTGCAGACCTGAGAGTCAGCGGGCCGTTCACTGCCACAGCCCTCCAGAGGGAGGCTGCTGATGTGGTTGGTCAGGCAGCGAACTCCCCGGGTTCGTACACCCATCCCACACTCAGCAGAGCACTGCGGGGAGAAAGACGTGTTTTATAGCTCAGGTGGTTCAACAACCAGAAACTTGGCTTTTAAGAGCCCTTAAATTAAACTGTGCTTTTTGGCCCATTATTTTAGTAGTTTTCACAAAAATAAAGTAGAAAACAAGTCAAATGTGTGTAAAGTTGGTATGACAGTTTTTGGAGGCAACATTTAAGATGGACTGAACTTTTCTCATTTTTGAACAACTCAAACTATTTTTGTTGAAATCAGTGTCATTCACTTTTCCTCTGAGTTTCATTGAATTATCATAATGCTGCACAGCTAACTGGTTTCATCACTGTCAAACAAAAACATGTGCCAAGTTCTGCTGAGCTCTTCCTTCCCTGCAGTAAGTTCCTGGCTGTTTCTACTCTGAACTGTGCAGCTGACCAACAGTGAAGTGATGTTAACTGAAAGCAAAGAAAAAAACAAGCAGTACTCTCTCAGATTCAGGTCCCTGAACACATGCTCTGTTTTCTCATCCTAATAATTGCCATCTTCAGAAATCCATATTCTTGTTAGCTCTTATTATATAACAGCCTTTTCTCATATTTTTTCATTATGATCACTCTACAGTAAGTGAAATCTTCTGTCCGTTCTTCACTGTGTCAAAATCTACATTTAAGGGTGTATATCTCAACTGGTTACTTGTGTGACGAAGACAGACCTACAGTATGCAATGACTGCCTCTATTATTAGAAATGAATGAGAGTCGCTGTGTCTCTGCTGGACTTGGACTCCTACCCTGTTGCCCCACTCGGTGTAGAACCAGCTCTTGGCACAGGCTCCCATGTCGCAGTTCTCCACGTCGATGGGCCGCAGATTCATGTTGCACTCCTCGTCAGGAACAAAGTCGCCCACATTACTTACACAGCGTACCTCTCGTGACCTTTGACCCAGCCCACACGGCACTGAGCACTATAGAGATACAGGCCACAGGGTTAATACTTTACATTGGAGGAAAGTTTTCTTTTTTTCATGAATGTGCTTTTTAGCTTTATCTAGTGCACCATAAAAGTATGTATTACCCTTCAGTAACTTGGAATATATGCTGAGACAGAGTAAAAGTAAAGGGAGGCAAAAAGATGCTCCAACACATGTGAACATCACTAATACAAACAAAAAGAAAACTTAAGACACAGACGTTGGGGATCCTGAATGTTACACACACATTTATCTATTTGTTAAAGCTTTATATCATTCAGGGATGCCGTAGCATCCCCAGACAGGTGATGTTAAACACACTGTCACATTCAGACTGACGGCTGCCACTCACAGCGGTCCACTCGGAGCGGATCTGCCACTCGCTGCAGATCTTCAGCTGGCAGGTGCTGGCGGTCTCGGGTCGCTCCAGGTGTCGACAGCGGCTCGTGTGGACGTTGAGGGTGTGGTTGGCGTAAACCTGGCGGCACAGGATCTGCCGGTGCTGCATGCCCAGGCCGCAGGTCTTGCTGCATTCTGACCACTCTCCAATATCCCAGCTGCCCGGGCGAAAGTCACAACAGCTGGTGTTAGGAATGGCGCTTTCACTTTTTGTTGATGTTTTTCTTGAAGAAATCTTTGATTATCACATTTTAAAAATACTAATTTGAGTGATAATTTGCAAACAGTTTCATAGGAATGTAAAGACTTCAAAGAGCATGAACACAAAATACTTAGCAATATATAGCAGAAACAATAAACCAGCATATTTTTGAATCAAACAGGATTATTTTTCAAAACATTATGTATATCATTGAGTAATAGTAGTCTGTATATTATTAGATCAAATATATTTTGAATAGAAAGCCTTTGATGTTCAGCAGTAATCAGTAATTTGAACAGAGGAGAGATCTCTCACAATGCGGGGCAGGGCTCCAGGTTGCAGGCCTCTTCCTGTGGAGTCGGTCGGCTGCTGCTGTCACACAGTGTGTCCGATACCTGGACATGGTTCAGCCGGTGGACGCAGTGAAAGACAGAATATCTGAAACCTAAAAAGCAGACAATTGATTTGGTCACTTCCTCCTGAAAACTAATGTCAAGGTCACATGTTAAGCACCTGGTGGTTCTGTAAACTAATACATTTTACTCAGAAAGGCCATTATAAGAAGTGCTGAAAAATGTTGGAAAGACCAAATGATTGTCGTTTTAGTAACAATAAGTTAGTGCTTTGTTAATTTTTGTATTCTGCGTCATGTGAAAAGGTTTATTTTTGGAAAAGACAGACTTCATATCTTTTGATTTGAAAATTCACACATAAAGTAGCCTGTAGAAGACTTACATGAAGTTACCTAACAGAAGACTTGAATATTTTGGATAACTAGTAAACGGGTCGATCATATTTGTCAATAAATACATTTTGATTCATGTTGGAACTGTAAAAACTCCTGTTTACTTTCCTTTTTGCACTGATTTATAACTAAAAACCAAAAAGGTAAACACTGAACACGAACTGCGTTGTCTGACCTTTTCCACAGGAAGCACTGCACTCTGTAGAACCAGTCAGTTTCCAGTTGTACTCTCTCTCATGCCTGGGCGGCTGTACGGCGGGTACCTGATTGTCAGGGAGAGGAGGGGGATACTTCCCACCACCCGCTGAGTTAAAATGTTCCTGTTGAGAGTTGCTGTGATGGTCGTATCCACCATGTCCTTTCACAGTGTTCCCTGAGCCACGGAGACAGAGTTCAGACACACCAAGGAATATAACTCACTGCTGAATGATGGGTAAAGTTAAAATGAAATATGCGAGGAAGATTAAACACTTGGTTGGTCAGATGATTGTAAGAGGAGAAGGATACAAGTAGGGCTGAACTAAAGCTCAGTTTTATTATGAACTGACAGTTACTTTCTCCATTAATAGTGTCTATAAATTTTATTGAGCAATCAGACAAAGTTGTGGCAACAGACAGTAGGGAGTAGAAAGTGGGTCTTATTTACCATCTGGTCTGTGGGTTGGTTGCTGAGGACCAACCGTCTTCTCAGAGGGGAGGATGTACTCGTAGTGAATACCGGGGTTTGGCTGCTGGAAGATCATCTGAAGGAAGGCAGATGGCACTCAGTCAACAATCCTAAAAAAACACTTTTATCTTCCAAAATGTGAGGTCTGCTTTCTCAGGTCAAACTTTCCATTATGAATAAAAAAGACATTAACTTCCCTCAGGTGAAAGCTGATTTGTTACTCACATAAACATCCAAGATCTCATTGGTGGGACCTTCGGCAAGAAACGACTCCCCAGCTGTGCTGCTGATTTCGTTGGGTCGGCGGTAGGTGAACATGGTCCCGCCCCCTTCGTACTTTCCCGGTCGATCAATAGCCCAGTTTCCATTGATGATAGATCGCCCTGATCGGCTTCGCAGAGCTGAAAGAGACGAAGAAAACCACCACACAATCACCACTGACAACCCTGAACTGAAACAAAAGGGGAAAATATGGCAGCAACCTCTTCCACATAATTATTGTTTAATGTAAAATTATTGTGACATAATGAGAAAAATAAAAAGCAGGTCTGAAGCCGAGTTTCTCCACTCAAAAAACCCCAAAAAAGAAAGAAAAGGTAATTACAGCTCACTGAATAAACACTCTCACGTGCACTTTCAAAGCAATGCCTTTTACAAACGTGACAATCTGTTTGTGCTGGCAAATCTTTCATGCAAACCCTGCAACAAAATCTGATGTTTTCCACTCATTTAAAGAGGCCATTAGAAAAGCATTAGAAGTGTAACATTATACAGGCTTGTAAAAGGGTGTTTGAACAACTAAAAGCACTATTAGATATGCACAGCATAGCACAGAGGCCTATTGAGAGAAAATTAGGGATGTGGTGAGGCTCCTGTTGGATTCTTGTCCTCGTCTCTTTTTTTGTTTTCATTTTTAAACACATGACATGTGGCTGCCTGGAATTTTTACATACATATCTTTTTACGTAGTTGCTGTTTTGTTTTTTTGTTTATCCCCAGAGACGATTCACAGTTTCTTCTATTGTGAAAGGGAATGACTGTGTGTAAATGTTCCAGTAGGACCATTTAAATGTATACAAGTGCGCGTGCGTGCGTGTGTGTATAAATGGTCAGTTGAAATTAAAGAAAGCAGAGTGTACTTGGCATCCGAGTGGTTGGGATTTGAAAGGTAGGTCCTGAAACCATCCACACTATGTTCCTGGGTCTTGTTTTTTTAATTTTTTTTCACAGAGCGGTGAAATTCCTCATCTTAATTAAAAAGGATGGTGAGGCTTGAGGGGTAAGATCCCCTAATGAAAGCATGTTGATGCACTTTCCTCGAGGGGAGCAGCCGTGGGGGGAAAATCAGGGCCGTTCCCCTCTTCCTCCGAACCGACCGCTGAGTTGGGGCCTGGCTCTCATTAAACAATGTCTGACATTCCAGCAGTCACTTCTGAAAATAACCCGCTACTGTGTCCCACGGCTGCACCTCTTTAAAGACACCATTTATCTACCAGGTAGTGTGGGGCTCCACTGAAAGGTTGCATCTCAGCAGTGGATGATAATAGAGACAGCACACTGGAGAAATCCTGACAAAAAAGACACCACCCCTCGTTTATTTGCCTTTTCATAAGATAAATGTAATTAATTTTTCAGGCAGCTGCTGCCTGGACAGCTGGATTTAGCAGAATTGTCAGATGTTAGCGTATCCAATGACAAACATTTTATGCATTCATCATTTCCTAATTTCTTTCATGACCTCTCAGAAGCTTTCTTTTCATTGGAGTCATACATTTAATCTGTAACATCATACTCCATTTGGTCCATAGAGGTTCTAATTTTTTCGATATATGTTTAGAGCTGGAATGAAAGCTCTGCAGTCAACTGCAACAAATGAAACTGTTAAGCAGGATGGAAACTGAAACACTATTCACTGGGAGACAGCTCACTTAGCTGTTAAGGAAAACGCTTACTCAAGCAAACGCAGTGAGGCTTTTAAATGAATGAACATATTTTTACTCCAAGTCAAATGGTAAGGTTTTCCTACTGGTAAACTTAATTATTAGTTAATAGTAGCACCATTCACTCAGATGTAAAACAGCAGCTACAGCCTTGCAAGTGTATGTCAACCAAAAAGTTGCAATTTACATGCATGTCTGTCCAGATTCATGTAATATATGTAGTAAAGACTTTGAAGGAATTTGGCAAATAAAGCTGAATGTGATAGAACACAAAGTTTCAGCCACGACAGTAGACAATGCTTATAATATGGATGTTTCTGTAAAAATGTATTCTTCAAACACACCTTCAATCCGACACCACAGCAGGTCTCTACCATCGGCATAGTTTTAAGATGGACACCCAAGATTAATGTCACTAATTCAGTATCCGACTAAATATGAAATATGGTCGCAAATCCTCTAAAAGTGCATTTACAGAAGATTAAGATGTCACAGTGGCGTTGTCTTTTGACCTTATGGATATATTTCACTTCATCACTTCACCCCATTAGTCATTTGTGTGACATGTTGTCATTATTAACATCTGAGCTTCTGAGTTATGGCCACAAATGTGTTTTGTGAGGTCACAGTGACCTTTAACCTTGACACCAAATTTTAAACATTTTATCTTGGAGTCCAAGTGAACTTTTGTACCAGATTTGAAGACATTTACTCAAAGCATTCCTGAGATAAGACAGACATTTTGAAAACGTAATGTTCTCTCAGTGTGGAGGCACAAAAAAAAGCTGGAATCCAGTCTTGAGGAAGAAGACCACGACTCTGCTTCGCTAAGGTTTCTGTGTTGTGAAAACGCAGCACCCTATCAACATGAGGAGAGTTTTTACTACCCACCAAGGTAGTTTTTGCTCTTCACCATCTCTGTGACGTTGATCTTGGTGGCGCCCTCGGGTATCTCGATTATCTTGTGATAGCCGATCTTGGATAAACTGTGTTTGAACACTCCGGACACCAGCCTGCAGCTTGAGTTGTCGCCTCCACACAGGCCGCACTTATCCATCACTTTTCCTGATCCGAGATACTCATCGCAGCCTAGATTCTGTGAGACAGTGAACAAAACAGATGAAGAGTGGAGGGCGGTACAGAAATAAAGTGTGCACAAGGAGTCTTCAGTTAAATAGTTGTTCAAGTTGACTGTGTGCGTGTAAGTACATGAACTATTCTTAATCAAATAGAAAAAGCTAATTAGGCTAAAAATATATATATATTTTACAAACCTAAACCAAGTTGCACCTGCTAAATGAAATCACAGTATTAACGACAGCAACAGAATAACTAATTAGCAGTAATATTGTTAGTTTCCAGAAGGCATCATTTTGGCGTAACTGCCTTTAAACTGATCCCAGAGTTTCCCTCCTATTTCTCTCGGGTGTGAGTTTTCTGTGTCACATTGGTGGTCATAAATTACAGCAAACCTGCACACAGTAAAAATAGAACAGTTAACATCAGCAGTCCATAAATTGACTCAAACCAGCAGTAAAAGCAGCTCACTGTGCAAACAGGTGGTCCCAGAGCCTAAACTGGTTGTAATGAGCTACCATGCACTCAAACATGCTGCGGTAGCCACATGCTGTGGTGCCAAGGTAAGTCCAATAAGTGTAATTGGACAGCAGACAATCTCCAAGTCTTCTGCAGCTCTCATCTGGCTGCTGGATAAATCCATTGATTGCAGCTGACATACTCTTCTTACTAACATTAAGAAAATTAAAAAAAAAAAAAAAAAAACCATGTTAAATATGACTCCCTCAGAGTTTTACATGAGGTCATGAGGTGCCAAACTCTAAAAACAAACTCACAGATAGTGTATAATAGGTCATAAAAATGGGCTCATCTTCATGGATTTTGCCGTATTGGAGCAGCCATAAATTTAGCTATACACCAGTGGAAAGAGGAGGAGAAAGGTACAGGAAAGGGACAAAAAGAGGGAGAAAGAAAAGGTTGAGGGAGGGACGGTGGCCAAGGGTGGATTAAGGCAGTTGGGGTGAAGTCAAGAGGAGAGTCTGGCTCTCGCCGACCCATCGCAGCTCGCCCTGTTCCTGGCCAAGACCCCACTTGGGCCAAAACAAACATGAAGTGCCTCCTTCCACACAGGAAATAAGTGATGGGAGACAAAAACAGCAAACTAAGAGTGCTGAAAAAAAAATTAAATTAAACTGCCAAATGCTTCTGTGGTCGGCGTGGAGTTATGTTGCAGTGCAGCGCGGAGCTGGGATCAAGTTCTGGATCAAAATCACGAAACATAATGCACTGACATTCAGGGAAGCAGTGCTGCGTTTCATGATATCACTTTACACATCAGCAAATATAAAAAACAACTCAGGAGCTACAGTCCAGCCATAAAGGAATGCATAATATAAAATGCTGTCATGTAGGGCTGGCTGTTAGCATGACTACCAGAGAGAATATCTCCTTTGCATCTCATTTTCACCATAAATCACTTCATCCTAAAACAACAACATATTACGGTATATTATATAACGGCATTATAGCAGCTAGATGGTGTTTGCTTGAAAAAAAAAAGCGGGAGGGGGCGGGGGGTGTTCCTCATAAAACAGACGCTGACACAGTGAGAGGTTATCTGTGGCCATTTGGATGGGGAAGTGTCTGAATCAAAACACGGTACTGTAGGAGTGGAAAGTAGGCGGTGTAATTTATTACATGAATTGTCAGTGTAATATATTGTGACTGTGGTTATAAAAACACACAGCGTTTTCATTATTGTGATACGGAAAGAGCCAAGAGATTTCACACCTACAGCGCAGGAAGCATTGGGAAGTTAAAGGACCACTTGAGATCAAGTGATTTGGACAGTTGCACTATTAAAACCTCTAAACTGTCAAGATGAGCCTTTTAGCCTTGCAGTAGCATTCTGCGCAAACCACATCATAAACTGTCCCTGAATAATTTCACAAATTGTCACATCTGCCCTTCAGGCTGCCTCTGACCTTAACTGTGAATCAATCAAGACGAGGTGTCAGGACACATGAGCGCAGCAACAGCTCAGCGACAAACCTCCCAGTAGAGCTCGAACAGAAATCTCAGAGAGGCTAATAAATAAGGAGGCAGTGTCGGAGTCTTGGTCTTGGACCGCGTTGACACTTTTTTTTTCACCTTCTCTCTGTGGGTGGCTTGTGGCATGTGGTGAGGGAAATCACCCTGTTTTCAGTGGAACTATAACAGGATTTTACAAAATGTCGCTAAAGCCCACCTTCATCTGGAAACAGTTACATGTGTCAGGACGGTGCAGTCAGCTCCCAGTCAAACCACGCGGGCTGAAAACAACATCTTAAAGTAGATCCTGATGGTATTTTCCCACACAATGCAGCCGGGTTAAACTCATCATGTTGCAGAGTTTTTGCAACAGACTGAACTCACACAGTTTTGCCAAAGGCACTTGTCACTGGAGATTTCTTCTCCTCCCAGAAAACACAACAAGACATTCAGAATTAGACACAGACGTCCTCAGAGTTGAGTTTCAGTCCTTCTATGATGACAGCACTTCTTCTCTGTGCAGCCTTAACGTTTGAACACTGAAAATAAAGCAGGGACCCCTGATGCTCTGTGTTATGGTTAGTTGCCAAGTGAACTGTGCAATGTAGATTGTCAGACTAAACGTTAATTGTAACACATAAAATGACTGTGTTGATCTTAAATTTAAGAAAATAAAAACATCTCATTTGTGGGGTGAATTCAGGGAACTTAAAAAAACAAAACAAAACAAAAAAACAGGCAGAGTGGGCTTCCTCTTGTATTTTGCTAAACCTCTTGGACACAATGCTCTCTTTCACTTCCCTTACCTCAAGGCTTATGGCATGACCACTACACATGTCCTCAGGCTACTCAGAAATGCCTGCATTTGGCCATGTTGATGCAGATTTCATCAAATAAAAATAGCATTTTAGAGCCGTATTTGCAGATTTTTGGTCACTTGTTACTGAGTATCGTGAACCGGTCTAGGGCATGAAAGGCGATCTGCCTTAGCTTTACTCACCAAAAACCACGTGGTAAGGTTTATTAAAAGATAATGGTTGTGCCTTGTTCCACTGAACCATCCCTTAACTCTTCCTCATGCAGACTTCAGCACTCGTTGCACTTTGTCACATGACCTCCTTCTCTGACGGTCATACCTGATTTTTTAATGCCGAGGCGAGGCAAAATGTGACACCGGCACGGTCACCACTCGTGAACTGAGGGGTGTATAATATGCTTTGGCGGGATCGTGGGCTGAATTATCTAAACATTTATATTAACAAGCCACCCGGAAATGAGGTTGATGACAGAGTCAAAGTACTGTAGAGCTGAAAGGAACTGCTGAGCCATGTAGTGTGTTTCATTTGAACCACTGTTACAATCAGTATATTGATTAGTGTGACACAACAAATGTGTTGGTGACATTTATGGACAAAATGCAATATTTATGTCTCAGTTATAGAAGCAATAAATATGCGCAAGTTGTGACTAATACCTCCAGCAACTATTGCTTCTAGATTTGTATATATGTCACATTCTTAACAGACTTTCTCATTATAGTGTAGAAATAAATGACGTGCACAGTTCCCTTGATCATTCTTTAAGAGCGTGATTGTAGAAATTACTCCCAGTTTGCTGTTTCACTCACATCTGTGCTGAGGCATCTCCTCTCTGAAATAGAGATGTAAAGGCAATGACTAACTGTCAGAGCCAATATCAGAGAATGGAAAGAGACAAAGTAGCAAATATCAGACATTTGTATGATTCAGCATGCACAATGTAAAAACATAGAGCTGCAAATCAACTACATTTCTTCCCAGCAGCTCTGGTATAATAATAAATAATAAAGCTTTTATCCATGTAGGAGGCCTGGTTTGTGTCTCCACATGAGGAATGTAAATGTGAATAAAGTTGATGCTCACAATGATATCATACTGAAATTAACAACAGTCATAGATGCGGCACGCAGGCTTTTATATCCTCTCTGCTGTAGTAAATCACATTTGAGATGGTGCTGGAACATCTCAAAGCAGAAGGGTGTTTGAATGATTCTGCGTACACTACGTACACTTACATTTGTAGCAGCTCAGTCTTTTATGAGAGTTTGCCAGACAACATTATTTGTGTATTTCATGAAGTGGTATCATCAGGCATCTTTGTCACACAGGCCTGGAACCTCAATCAAGATATCTGAAGGAATATATTCTGGAACTGAGATGACACGTTTATTTAGAGGGGTAATTCATGGTGCCTTATTGAGAAGATCTGGTCTGCTCACAGTGACCCCTGTTAACAGACTGATGGGTACCAGGGGTCTGGTATCTAAGACCTGCGGTATAAGAAGATGTGCAAAATGTGTTTAAAAACTAAAAACCAAGCTCGACTAGAAAATGTCAGTGTCTAACGTGTACGTTGTCCGCCAGTGTTCAGGTTGCTGAGACAGAATAATCTGCGACTGACAGACTGACTTACAGCAGCAGATGCTTCTGGAGGGACCACCGAGCTACTCAGAATCAGCAGCATCCAGATGTGGTTAGCTGTTTTAGTCTATAGACACAAACTAAACCCACCAGAACAGGAAACTGGACACTTTGTTAAGCATATGGTTCAATATCTCTGACTCCTGCTGCCTCAATCTCTGCTATTCATCTCACTCTGATGTTTTTTTTAACTTTTTAACACACTGATCTCTTTGTTATGTAAAACCAGTGGTGGAAAAAAGTATTTATATCCTTTACTCAAGTAAAAGTACTAATACAGCAAAGAAAATATACTCCAATACAGGTAAAAGTCTTGCATTACAAATCCCACATTAGCAGCAAAATGTAGTCAACGCATTGATGTAAGAATACTGGTTTAGCCTCTCTGAATGATATATTATTATACATGACCTCATTAGATTGCTCAAAGCGAAGCATCAATGTGTTAGCAGCATGCTACTGTTGTAGCTTTTGCATGTGGAGCTAGTTTGAACTACTATATATCCAGTTTTATATCCAGGTACAGCAGATAAATGTGAGGGGTTGTCAAATGATTACTGGGTGAGGAAATAATAAGAAAAAGTGCTCATTGGAACATTTATTGAAATGAAACCATGTGAGAAGTTTAGAGGGAAAAAATGGAGGTGTTAACAACTCAGGCATCTGAAATGTGACTCGGATTGCACACTGTTAAAGGAAACCACGGGTTCCAGACTTTTTGGCCTCTGATGTATTACAAAAAGCAATGTGTTGGATTTTAATCCTCCTAAAATTAGCTAAATCTGTCAAATAAATGTAGTGGGGAAAGTGCAGTAGTTCCCTTTGATATAAAGTGGAGTGAAAAGCACAAAGTAGCATCAAATGGAGGGACAAATACCTCAAAATTTTACTCAAAACTCAAATGTACTTAGTTACTTTCCACTGCTCAATATCAGACAAGAAATCTGCATCAAATAGTGTGTTTTTGGTCAAATACTGTAAGATATGCAAACATTTATATTTACATCAAAATGTAAAATATCTAAAACATGTTGTCAATGAGTTCAGTTCTTCATGAGGTTTGACAGACAGAACTCAGTGCAAATCCAAAGTTTATGTGATTTCTCTCATATCAGTGTCTTTCCCAGGTTTCGCAGAGATGAAAGGATTTAAACATGAACAACGTGTAAGGAGTCAGTGTGAAGTGCTGAGGCATCACCTGGATATTTACTCAGGGCAGTCTGCATCACAGCAGTTTGGGTTAAAAATGACCACTCTCAGGTCTGACCGTCTTGCACCAAATAACTGACAGGGCTTCATGTAGATCGGCCAAACGCAGCGAGAAAAAAAGAAAAAGTAATGGAGGTTATGAATAAAAAGGATGTTTTCTTAGTCTGGAGATGGAGCAGTGTTTCAGCCCCCCTGAGTCTTAATCCACATGAATCCCTGCTGGATTCCCACCAGAACCTCCTAACCTAAGTCAGCTTTCCTACCAACCGCTAAAAGCAAAACAAAGAAACAACACAGAGAGATGGACTGCTGTCTCCTTCAAAACACATCTTCACTGTCTTCAAATGTACCATAACAGTTACACCTCTGTAAGTAAAAAGAACAAATAAGATCCTTTATAATAATGAGGGGTTCCTGCTCCTGCTTCCTCTTGTACAACTCTGTATATACAGCCTGTGTTATGATCTGCACTCCTACTGTAAAAATGCATCCTGGGATGCAGTGCAGCATTTTAAAACGTATTTATGAGCTTGAGGTTAAAGGGGGCTGTTACTGTGCACGTTGGGGATTTCTGCAGCTCTTCACACATAGAAAGGTTGTAAAGTTCTTTGGCAAATGGCCAAAGTAGTTATCATGACACTCGTGCTCATCTGGTAATGCAATATAGCTCTAACTTGACTTCCAGGCGGAGAACACAGAGGCAGATCATCCCAACGACAAAGAATTTACAGTGTATGTAATGTTGTCTGGAAATGACATTATTCAGGTCTTACGACAAGGTTATTATTAAATGAGATCTTAAATAGAGTTTTAGATTAAATATTGGTGTGATAACAAGCTTCTCTTTTGTATTTGAAGTGCACGTTGCGGTTGCCACGGCGACCAGCAGCTGCCTCCCACATGCTGGGATGCTGCGTAACTTTGTGGTTTTAATGAGCAGGGGCAGGCGACACCGCTTTTACTTCAGTCAGCACTTCAAACACATCTGTATCTGTGGAAGCAAGCTCACATGTGACATTCTTTCTAATAAACTGACTGAAACATTGGCTGGGTCGGATTTACTGTCTTTCCTGTGTGAAATTAAAGTGAAAAGTTTAAGAAAAATGTCCTCTCCTTGAGGATTGCAGGTCACATTTTTTCATTCCGATTTGCTTCCGTCTGTCCCATTATTGTGAATGATATATCTCAGGAAAGCCTGGAGGAAATTTCTTCAAATTTGGCACAAACGTTCAATCAAGATTGAACAGATTAGAATTTGGTGGTCAAAGTCCACTGTGACATCACAAAATTTACTCTTGGCCATAATTGAAGAATTCATACACAGATTCTGATAAAAAAAAAAAAAAAATTCCACACATATGTCTAATCGGGTAAAATGATGAAGAGATGACATTTTATATACAAAAGGTCAAAGGTCAACTTCAATGTGACAATATAATGTTCTGCAAAAATCAATTGGTGATACTAATCTTGGGTGTCCACCTTGAAAATGTGCTGATTGCATATTACTGTGCTGTTGGGTTGAAATTCTACGTTTTACATCTTGTAGCTTCTTTGCAGCAGCATCCATATTTGAAGCCTCGTCTACTGTCATGGCTGCAACTGTGTGTCTATCAGAATCAACCTTATTGATTCAATTCCTTCGAAGTCTCCACTAAATACGAGTCTAGACTGATATGGTTTTAAACTTGGACTTGACTGGTCAGAGGAGGTGTACAAACACTAGGCTGTAATTCTAGTTTACTTATCAAACTTGCTTCTGCACTGGGATTCAAAAGCAATTATCTTCTTTCATTGCCATGTCTCCTACACAAATCAGACTTTGGTGCCTGTAACTTTTGTTGGGAGTCTTTTACCACAGTATCATGTACGCATCCATCAACACAGTATTTAATAACCCTTTTACAAGAACCTGCTTTTAAAACAAGCCAGCTGTGAACATTAAATATAACCAGAGCTTAAAGCAGTGCTTTAACTTAAGTGGTCGCTGGAAATGAGGCCTGCCTTTGTTTACTAACCATTTCAAAAAGTATGAAGAATTTTGGCCAGTACATTTGCTATTGTTTTAGACTTTCATTATAGTAGTATAGTATGATCGGGAACTAAGGGAGGGGAGGTGGATAGCAAATGGTCAGTTGCAACTACATATCATGCACAATATTTCTCTTACCCTGGATTCCATTTTTAAAGTGTAAACAAACAAAGATAAAACACTAATTAAACCTGACAAATTTGATTAAGGCATTTGTATAAAAAAAAAAAAAACCAACATTTTTAATAATTTCAATTTACCATAACATATCTGTCATAATAGTGTTCAATGCAGACACAGCCTTTTATTACAGGTGACTCCAAGAAGAATCAAACTGACTCGATCCAGTTAACCATATACAACATGAAAGAGGTATGACTTAATCAGTAGCTCAAAACTCACATTCATTCAATGTGTTTTTTTCTTCCCCTCAGATTTCCCTTCTGGCTCTGGTATTATAGGAACACTAACTACAAGACTAACTGTGGTTTGCAACCACAAATTGAGACCCAAGTTCTGGTGTTTTGGATCGTAATCACTCAGCCCTGCACTCTCCACAACACAACATCTCTTGAAATCAATAGCAGCATGTGTTAAACCAAAATGGGAACACAGACAAGCTGGGATTATTTACTGTGACACAGGAGATGAGCTGAGGTCATAACAAGGGGCAGCTGTGGTCCACAAAGTTAACAAACTGCATTACATTGATGTTAAAATGGGTAAATAAGCAGCTTCCCAAATTGTATTTCAGTGTTTAAAAAGCCACACCGCTGAAATCAGGTTATCATATCTACGTGATATCCAAGAGGCTGCAAGCAAATTTGCAGCTTTGTAAGTGGTGGACAGAGATGTAGGCATGAGTGAGTGACAAGACCTCTGATCCCAACAGTAAAAAGAGGCCTCATCCACACCGTGAGCTGCCCTCACAGCACAGGGCAAAGGCCACGGTGTCTTGCTTAAAAGGCTCCCATGCTTGTAAAACACTCCGAAATAGCATTGAATGCGGTGAATCTACAGCCATTAAAACGCATAGGGTTTCTCCTGACATCACTGCTCTGGTTCGGAGGGACTGTTTTAGGAACGGGCTCTGCTGGGCCTCTAACAGGTCTGACTCCTACTGGGAACATGCACAAAAAGACAGACTGATGACAGGGGCTGCGCTCACTGTGGCTTTGTCACAACTTTGTGATGTGTGCTAGTGATACACATGTGGGCATACAACAGTTTTGCGTTAATATTCTGTTCAGGATCCTGGAGACTCCTGGATTTCTTCAACAGCTAAAAAAAAACATGTACAGATATGGCTAATTGTTCTATTAAAAAAATGCTCATGATTTAAGAATTTGTTCCAAAAAATGAGTTTTTCTTTTTAACTGATGACATGTTTTAGAAACATTGCTTTTAGACTTTTTATATATTCTATCTAAATAGATGCCTAAATGTGCTTCGTGTTGTCAGTACTTTGCCACTATGCCAGTCCCTCCAGAGAAGTCTATTTTGTAAGATGATGTCAGCTGTCATTAGACTTTAATTGTTGACACTGAGATTGGATGTCATTTTGTGTACTGACAGGTTATCCTGGATATATAAACTGGATAGGCATGTACATTAAAGTCATATAAAACTGGCACAGACATCCTTATTAAGAACGTGGCACTTATAAGTTCACATTAACAACTTCAGGCTTCCCACACCAGCCTCATCAATCATCAGCAAACACAGGTGATGTAGCCGAGCTGAGTCACAAGCAGCGACGGGCTAATTCAGGATTACAGTCTGAAGCTAATAGAGCTCCAAGCACATCTTTATAGGCCCAGGACAGGCCTATAAACTATATACTCAGAGTCCTCCACTAGGAGGGAAATCTAATCCTACAAGCAGCCAGTGAGTGTTCTGTGGAAAAATAAACAGCTCAGAGAGCAAGCAAGAGCCACAGTGAAAAAAGCCATACTGTAAATACTTCTAGTCAGTAGATGGACCACAGGATCACAGGATAGCGCTGACAGTCCAAGTTATGGAGTGACACTGCCCAGTGCTGCGCACAACCATGAGAAGCTGGTTTGAATGGAGCACCAGGCTTACTTGCATCCACATCCATGGATTCATTTACTCACCAAGTCCAGGAACTAACATATGATTTCTCTCAGTGCCACGCATGTAGCAGCATATCAGCAACTTCCAAACCCTCACTGTGAAGAGAGTCCAAAAAAAAACTTACACTGAGCAGCGAACTGTGCAATGCAACTCTCACAGCCAGAGTGTTAGCATCAATGGGAATCCCCACACTCTCCCAGGTTCCTCCAGGACCCAGCAGAGGTGAAGCGGGTCCTACCTGTGACCGCAGCTTCCCCTGCACACGCATGTGGAGGCAGATGAGCAACAGGAGAGCCAGTCCCGACAGCATTCTCTCATGTGGGCACGCAAAAAGTTCAAGCGGTCACTCGGGCTTCCCACACGAGTCCAGTGGCTGCTCCCGTCAGCCTCTTCCTCGCCTCTGCTGCTCTGAAAATGCCACACTACAGAGCTGATCTCCACGAACTTTCCTTGTAAACTGAGCTGGGGGGGAGGTGCGGCTGGGGGAGGTAGAGGGGGACCGGGTTTTTTTAGAGGAGGCAGTGAGAGGTAGAGCATGAATTGGAGAGAGAGAGGGGGGCTGGGGGGGAGGCAGAGAAGTAAAGTGTGGCAGCTACTACTGACAGCAAATTGGAAGTCAGAGAGGACGTTTTGGGGAATGTTTTCAATGTGATGAAAAAAGAAGAAAAAAGGCAGGAAGGAAATTCTTGAGCTGAAATGAGTGGATAAGCAAAACCACTTTCATGTCGAGCTAAATGTCAGGTGGGCATGCCATCTTCAAGGGATGCCAATAAAAATGCTCCATGCTTGTTTGTAATACTACAACAACAACAACAACAACACACCAGAAAAGCAGACATCCTGAGGTGGAAATAGCCCCGTATGAAAAACATATTTTTGCTGACAAACAACATTCATCTGCTCTCTTGGAGCTCAAGGCACGTTGCAAATGCTGGAAGCAAAACTGCTGCGGCCAAAAAGACTTGATTCATCATATGTCTTTCCTATTCCTATTGTTTCCGCAACATTAAATCCTAATTCAGCAGGACATACGGAGGGAAGGAGTACACTCCTCATCCTCGCATCTGACAGTTGGTTTTCTCATAAGATTATATGGACAGGCTGAGCACGTTGGGGACATTGTGGCAGGACTTGTTTCTGCACAAACAGACTGTTGCGAGCAGGAGCCCGGAATAAGCACGAGATAATTGAAAACTTTCCTGCTTTGAAGTGTCACAGGGAGACCACAACAGCACACTCTGCTTTATGCACTGAGGCTGCGTCTGCGATGGGCACACATGATGGGAATACATGATGGGAATACAAGGAGAGGAGGAGGACGATAGACAGCTGGACTTACTGAATGATATGAAAACATATAAAGAAGAAATATAGCTGATGAAAGTCTTTCCTGGTGACATCATGACTTCATGACTTATCACTTTTTGTGCGATGTGTATACAGTAAATTATATGCTTTAGTATACATTGCATATCAGCCATCAGTCAGTCATTTATGCTGTTTAGACTATTTAGACTGTACACTATCAAGTGAGCTGTAAATGGGTGACATGTCCAGTGTCACATACTTTGTTCAGACTGCAGGCAAATCAGATCTTTTCAAAAAACTAAAACTTTTAAAACTATTAATATAATGTATTATTATTAGTATTATTCAAATAAGATTTGACTGCATGAGTTATACTTTGGTACACTCACTTCAATTACAACATAATTAAATTTGTAGCTCTTACAATTTAATTACGCACTTTCAAATTTCAATTAATCATTCAGCTCCAAATGGAGCTGACTAACAAATGTAGTTTCACACTTGCATATGCGGTATTTACAAATAAACATGCAATCTCAGGGCATACCACAATTACAGTAAAGTTCTTTGGAAGGATGAATGGCTACACAGAAGAATTACAAATGGTCAGACAGATGCATAAACACACCAGGCGTGCGTAAATAAATTGACTCCCTTTTCCTCTGACACATGCAACTGCAAATTTGCAATGTTTTAAACAGCAGCTCGCAGTTCAGCTGCTCCCAGTAAAATTATTAGCTACTGTGAAGTCTGGGCCTCCAGATTTATGTGCGCACTTAAATGTGTTAAGTGAGCTGAGGAGATTGCCAAATATTTGCTTGATAATGATATGTATGTTGGCACTGTTCCTAATAAATCACGCACTTCCACCTCTTCCTAATATTCTGTAAAGTGGTTTCACAGAGGGAGTGCAAGCGAGTGCAAGGAAGAGTAGCAAGAAAAGAATATATCTCCACACCTACATCAGGTTTGGCTTGTGCTGGAACAGTGTCAGCTGA
Organism: Embiotoca jacksoni; assembly: GCF_022577435.1. NCBI lineage: Eukaryota > Metazoa > Chordata > Actinopteri > Embiotocidae > Embiotoca > Embiotoca jacksoni. The sequence goes on along the minus strand of NW_027185414.1, from coordinate 4,960,085 downwards.
AACACACACATGTGTGTGTGTGTGTGTGTGTGTGTGTGTGTGTGTGTGTGTGTGTGTGTGTGTGTGTGTGTGTGTGTGTGTACCATGAAGCAGCATGTACAGTATGCACGCTAAGCGACGACAGTCTCTCCAGTCAAACACAGCTGCACACATGAAGGAGGGGAACAGCTCTTTTCAGCAGCATATCCGTCACCATCAACATCGTCTCCTTCTCCCCTGATGTGCCTCTGATCTGGAAAGATCTCATTATGGAGGTATAGCGCCCAGAGGTCGGGTGGGGCCAGACTGACTCTGCAGTACACCTCAAGGTCTTTGGTCTCCTCCTGCAAGTGGGTCAGGCCCTGAAGCGACCTTAGCTCCAGGCGCCGATTCCTCCCGTCTCTAGTCCACACACGCCAGAGTCATGCAGGTGGCCTCTGTATTACTGCACACAGTATGTACACTATCCGGGTCTGGTAGACACACGCTCATGCAATAGCTGCATTGAGCGCCTTTCCTGTCATTTGCTGTTTGGTGATTATTTTAAATCCAAAGCTCATTAGCAGAACCATTACTGCAAACATTTCTAGAAAGTGTGGTCACTGGCTGTGGGAAACACTCTACCTGGCAGATGTAACATCTGTGCAATTTGTCTCCCTTAAATCATACTTCATGCATGCTAACACTGAAAGGCAGACATATTTAAAATCTCTGACAAATCTCAAATCCATTAATTCTTCTTGTGATCCTCTAAACAGTTTACAGTCCTGTTAAGTTGATCAGTAAACGGTAAGAAAAGGCAGAAAATAGGAAGAAGAGAAAACACATGAATTTTGTACAATCTGGGAAACATATTAGTCAGCAAGGCCAGACATGTAGGTCCCATGATTGTTCACTCGAAGCAATGTGTTTGACTGAGGGAGGCAGGAGTGGAGCGGGGGAGGACGGGTTAATGAATAAAGCAGGTCGAGAGGAGATCTGGGCTGGGAGGGGCAAGGTGTGGCCGAGGGAAGCTCCTCTTTCTGTTTGTCTTTGGCCTGTGATCGACAGACATTACTGTACATCAGACGTTTCTCCGACCATGTGCCTTCATGAGTATGGTTTAATTTCCCCTGAACACTAAAGCAGCTGATGTCCAATTTTAGTCACCCATCTCTGTCTGTGCGGTTTGGCTCAACATCATCCTCGTCTCTGGCACTGTAGCTTCATACTGTACATCTACTGTCAAACTAAATGTCAGAGGGGAGAGCTGAATTGATGATATAAGTTATCATATATTCACATACAATAGTCAATTATTTATATTTTCCATCACTTTAATTCAAGAAAGTCAACAATATAGTCCAGTTCTTTTCTCTAGATTACTCATCTACAGTATGATTGTCAGATTTCAGTCACAACACGTTCCTGCAAAAGCTTTAGAATAAAAGCCTCGTTAAGAAATGAAGGGTTTCTATCTACAGAAACACTAGAGGGCTTTTAATTTGAAACAGATACGACAAGTGTTGCGTTGGCATTAAGTCGTAACGCAGTAAATCGGTAGCGACAAACAGTAGCAGATTAAAACAAGGCTTGAAGGTCAATATACACATATCAATACTTTGACCATTGCACTTATTTTTATTGGCTCTCATATGCTGTAGAGATGATTGAAACTTCAAGCCCTTACAAAATGTAAATTAATTTCAACTGGATCTTGGACAAAAAACAGTTTTGTAAATATACTACTAACAAGTGGTCATATCTGGATGGCAAAACTTAAGTGGAGTAAATAGTTTCAATATTTTAAACAAGTTAAAAAAAAAAAAAAAAAAAGATAGGAAAAATAATCAAATAGAATACATAAATAAACTACGACACTTGATGGATGCAACTGTTGTGAGACTCGTTTTAGAGAGGTTTTTCCAGAACTATCGGTTATAGAGAGGTAGGAGGCCACGGCATGCACATCTGAGATCAATCACGATATAAATGGGTTCTCTGTTTGGTATTTCACTTTCATAAAGCCAGTGGACTTGCCTGAGACATAAAGAAAAGAATGGAGAAGCAGGAGAGGTATAATGCAATTTGATAAAAGTTTCTCATTCGATCCTGGCTGACTTAAACACTCAAGTGCTACACCCAAAATGTATAAGTAAGGCTGTCTGTTATAAACTTGTAGTCATTCAAATAATAAACAAAAGATGGCCTGTGTTTTTATCAAACTTCTAAATACTCAATCCAACACAGAAGACAACATTGTTTTCATAGGTCGAGCAATACCATGATAAATAAGTGGGAAGGAAAGAAAGCATATAAATCTACATTTCTGTTCATAAACCAACGACAAGCTTATCCATTAATCAATCTGTACCAAAGGCCTCCCTGTGTAGTTTTAAAAGACGATCATGTTGCAAACAATGTGAACGTCCACTTTTAAAGCTAAAGGATGCTAGTTAAAAGCCTCGACAGTGTCATGCTTTTCAGCAGTGACAACTTCATTTTTAACCCTCCCGCTGTCCTCGTGTCAAATTGACCCGCAGCTGTGTTCAACCAAGTTCTATTTTATTTTGATACTTTTTGGGATAATTGGTGACAATTTACAATATAAAATGTAAAAATAAAATAGAACTTGGTTGAACACAGCTGCGGGTCAATTTGACCCGAGAACAGCGGGAGGGTTAAAACTATCAAAGTTGACTGAAGTCTCCAATTGAGGCCTGCTGAGGTGACGAACACTCCCGATCTTATCAGGAGGCTTTTGTAAAGCCTTAAAACTGTGAATGACTAACAAGGCGACAGAGTGGATAAATTCTGTTAGTTTATTTATTTTGGTGTTGAATGACTTTATACACCAGCTGGAGCCATTTTGTTAATAAAGCTGTTTGACGCCATCAGATAAGAGTCTAATTTACAACGGGGTTTGACCCTGAGCAGCAGAGAGCTGCTGACACACAAGCACACACACAAATGCAGAAATAGCCGCAAACATTTCTAAAGTAATTTATAATTAAGACTGTGCACACAGACGTAGCAGCACAAAATATTATTATTGCATAAGTGAAACATCCACCGACAAACACTCACACCTCATATCTTATTCTCAAACAGGACCGTAAATACCAGCCGTCCAGCGAGCGCTGACCACACAGAGAGCTCCAGATCACTGACATACCAAACAAACCGATGAGGCATAAAATGCTCTCAACTGTCTCTTCAATTGACAGCCACCCAGATAGCAGCCAATCACTGTCAACAACCGTCTGTCTGAGGAAGACCTGTGTGACCACTGGGTGCTAAAAATACAAACTCGTATCCGTATAGGATATACCCTCATAAATCTGAAGGGCCCGGACGCCAGGACTCGCTGCACTCTGCTCTCAAAGTACACTCCATTCAAGAGCTCAACGTGTGCTTATCAGTCACCCAACACACTGTACATCACCTACAACCCAACTAACATCAATCCATCTGATCAGTCACATATTTTTTATTTTTTTTTATTCACTTTATTAATCCCCGAGGGGAAATTTCTTCACTACAGCAGGGGGGCTCTCAGGGGGGAGCTGCTGCAGCAGGCTGCCACTAGCGCGGCGCCAGGTAACCTGACCTGAGGTGCATGTTTTTGGATGATGGGAGGAAGCCGGAGAACCCGGAGAGAACCCACACAAGCACAGGGAGAACATGCAAACTCCGCACAGAAAGGCCCAGGACCGGATTCGAACCCGGAACCTTTTTGCTGTGAGGTGACAGTGCTAACCACTGCACCACCAACATCTGTCAGCCTTGCTGTCCACCTGCCCAGTCTCCACACACAAAACGTTCTCAATCGAGCTGTTGAGAAATTCTGTTTTCTCTCCAGTCTCCTGCTTGACCACACATGTTGAGCCTGCAGCTTCGTTGATGGTGACATGATCATATCATGAGTCAGCATGCAGTGAGCGATGCATCTTTGACAATGGAAAAACATCACAGAATGAGAGATCTACTGTTCAGTGGATCCAGCAGACAGACAAAACTCTAATAATTACATGTGATTTAACGTAGCATATATGATGCTGACGTCATCAGAGTCGGCTTCAACTGCTTCCTTCATGTGCAACTGGGTGTTTTAAGAGGAGAACTGTTTGTGAAAATCTTTTATTTGTGCTGACACCAACATTTGGAGGTGCTGGCCCAGCTGTTGTTTAGCAGAGCTGCCAGACTATGATCAGGAAATGGAAGTTCAAACACTTTTGGTCTTCCTGTGGTCATACAGTCCTGTGTGGTACCATACCAAAATAACCCCAACAACATAGCAACAGGAGTCAAGAGCAGGTCTGTGTCTATGAAGTTGTAAAGTACAGTGACAATGATAGCATGCTGCTTACCAAACTCACCATTTCTGTTTGACCTGTTAAAATGCAAACGTTCTCTTGTTGGAAGCATAAACTGTAAATCAAAATGGACGTGGTCTCTCAGTCTGAAAAGTGATGCCAACGCAGAAGTCCCTTAAAGTGCAATGCCAATGAGGCTGGCTCCAATAGTCTCCCATTCAAAAAGTGTCCACCTTACTATTGAAATACTACATCAATAGATTTGTTCCACAAGTCATGATGGTGCATTAGTTAAATCTACTCTATCTGATCAGTGTTCTGGTGTCTCGTAATTAATTAGATATTAGACCTCAAAGAGAGGTATGTTTGGTGACTTGCATGGTTTGATTGACATGCCTGAGATGAAGTCAGGTTTTCAGTATAGGTGTGCGGGTATAGTGCCCTCGGGTTCTCAGTCAGACCCACCCCTTGCTCCTCCCCAGCTCGTCCAAATATGGTCACTTCTGGCATGAAATAAAAAAGAATATGGCGACGGCCAAAATGCCACACTGGAGGCTTCAAAACAGCAGTTCACAAACCTATGGGTAACATCAAGGTGGGTTTCCACCTGGATAGCAGTAAACACAAAGTACAGATGAGGCTGATTCATTGTCATTAGTGTACATTTAAATTCAGGCACAAATCTGGACTGAAATTGTGATCTGACGATGGTACGTGATGAGAAAGTTAAATAATCAACAAAGTTATTAGAAACAATCCTGAGGGGAAATGACTATGTCCCAAATGTCATGGCAATCCAAGCAATAGTTGTCTGAACATTTTACTCTGAACCAAAAATGTCTACTTTTGGGCAGCACTAATCAGGGATCACAGAAGTTTTTGGTCAACCTGGATATCGTTATCAAATGTCATGGCAGTCAGTCCGATAGCCAACAGGAGATTTTGATTAAAACATCAAAAATGCCAACCACAAAGTGGCACTGGAGGAAAAGTAAGCTTCCTAAAGTCAGTGGAAATTCCTACTTTCAAAAGTTAATGACTGTTATTCAAACAATTTATTTACACAAGTTCATAAATTTTTGTTTATCCGCAAAAATAACTAAAGAGAAACCAACAATACAGACACTCTTTTGTGAAAATACAACCATTATTTACAGAAAATGAAGAGACCAAATGTAAAATACAGGATATGACCAGAGGACCACACTTCAAAAGAAGATCCCATCAACTGCAGACACCTTGCCTTCACTCGGCTTGAAGCACGCTCCACACAGACGAGGTTAAACGCTCCCCTGTCTCCTGTAGAAAGACTTTATGAGCTGTAGCAGAGCCCAGCAGAGGTGTGGCAGTGCAGAACAAGTGTCTGACCCCCAACCTGCAGCGCTCCAGCCGACTGGAGTTGCACAAGTCACACAGAGCCAGCGAGGGCCAACTTGGGCCACTGAGAGCCATGGAAGGAAGGGGGGTGGCAGCAGGGTCCATCAAGGTCCAGGAAGTTGAGGCCAAACGAAGACATCAATCTGTCATCTCCCTCACGTCTTCACATCCATTTGTCTTAACTGTCCTCCAACTGGAATTCCTGTATTCAAGACCCCTTGACAGCGACAAGTGCCCTAACAAGTGTGTCTCTATATATCTAGTAGGTTAAGGGTTGAACCTGATCTTTGACCCTCTGGTATGAGAGGTACAAGAATCACTGTCTTTCTTTCTCTATCTTTCAATCACATCTTTCATAAAAATTAATTTTGGTTTCTCTTACATTTGGCACTGTCAAAGAAATTGCTTGCACTTGTTTCAAAGATGTGTTGCGTGAAGTTAGCAACGACGTCATCAAAGTTTAATTCAACAACACTAAGAGTTGACAGCCACGACAGCAGCTCTGATAGGCTGCGCTTTCTTTTTTGACCGAGGTCCTGTTGAAATTAAAAATCTCTTTTTCCAATATCAATCCAAGCATTGATATCCAAAGAGTCTATATTCTGGTCTTTCAAAAGGGATTTAAAAGTTTTAAGAGAAATCAAATCACAGCGTTTTAAAACTCAATTATATATTCTAGTTTAATGTTGCAGGGTACCTAAACTAGGAGCTTAATGCAAACGTCCTTATGCACCTCACAATGACAATGTCAACATAGCGATTTCAGCAGGGATAATGTGGGTGGCACACGCTTGAGAACTTCAGGGAGAGCTCTGTAATGGAAAAAAAAAATGCACTACCTAGTTCTGCAGGTGCCAGGTATAATGGAAAAAAAACAACAACAAAAAAACAATTGGATACAAGTCATACAGGAGAAGTAATATAAAATACAGAGGAACAAGGACGTGACGGTTTCAAATCTGAAAAGGTGGAGATGCAGAACTAAACACAGCGAGTGCTGACAGACTAAAGAGGCAAAGATGAGCCCAACAGCTGATAGGAAGAAAAACACACACTAGAGGCAGAGGTGAAACAAAAAAGATTTGATTCATTTAAAAAATAAAACAGGAAACCCACCAAACTAAAAAGTCAGAATCAGATCAGAATCTTAATGTGATATTCTAAATCTGATAAAGTAGGAGTTATGTCTGCATGAACACTAACATTATGAATAAAATGCCCTGTTATGGAGGGAAGTTAGCTTGCTGCAATTTTCAGTTAGTTTTTTTTCCTCACGATAACTTTGTATAAATTATAATTAAATAAAATCTTTGGGTGGTTCTAATCAGTTAGTGAAAACTGAATTACATTGAAACAAAGAAACTTTACCGTGGTAACTGTAAACTGTTGTGTTATGTTCTTCATTGTTTATCTTCTTCTACAACATGATTAGACAAGCTACTGTAGAAAAGCAACCAGAAAATATCCTATTATTTCTGATGGCTGTCTCCACTGGTGACGTGACCCCAACGTTGCAGGTTTGTGACGAGTCTCAGCTGGAGCTGAACACCGAGCATGGCTAAAAATGTCATTAGAAAAGCAACACGCATGTCACACGAGTTAAAACTCTGTGGTAAAGGCCGCATCTTTCTTCAGCAAACATTCATCAAATCTGTTTCTGTATGTCCTCTGAGTGGAGGCAGGCTCTGCTGTCATGAACCCATAACCATCTGCAGTGGGTAATGATGGGGAACACCCTGTGAGTTTGCAGCTGGGGCTTGTCGTGACAGTGATGGGTTGGAGGTATCTCCACCAGTCTGTGCCAGGCAGGCTGTATATCAGAGCACTCATCCCCCTTTTAACAAGTCTGCCTGTTCACCACAGCAGGGAATGCATAAAGCAGATGCAGCTGTCAGGAGGAAAGAAGTGAGGAGCGGCCTGGGCTGGGAAGGTTGAGGCTGAGATCTCAGCATCGCGCTGGGTCGGTCTCATTCTGTCATCTTCATTAGGAGAGAACAATACGTCAAAATCCAGGCTGAAATCAGGTCAGGTCAACACTGTAATGCTTATCAGCAAGCATTACTCTGAATAGAGCCTGAATTAAAACAGTTCACAGCCCATCAAACGTCCACATCAATAGGAGTTAAACTGCAGCCTTCATCACTGGATTTCCTGTCATTTCATCACTGCCTCCCACCTAACTGCGTTGAGCAGTAGGAAGTATTGTGCAAACACACTGCTGTGTCTATAATAGTCTGGGCAAGATTGATTTTTACCCTCAGCTGTGCCCACCACCACCAGTGTGTGGTCAGTGATCGCCCTTAAAAAAAAATACACACACCCTTCTCAAGTGCACTTCCCCGGTATAAGTCACAGCTGAATGGGAGTCTCACCATAAAGGGATTTTTCTTTCTCCGTTCATCTGAAATGAGTGACCGCATTCAAGTGTTTCAGTGGCTCAGAGCTGGTTTTTCTAACGTGCACATGTGGATCATGCTCAATGTTCTTAAAACACAGAGTGATCGAAAGAAAATGATCGAAGGGTGTCAGGCTACTAAATGTACTGGACATCACTTTCAAAAATCATGCTTAAACATATTTTCACTAAAACGATGCAGTGCTTTGATTTTTAATTTATATGCAATATAGGATATAACGCAATGAAAATGAATTTTAATGTAAATGAAATTATACACAATAAGACTTACAGACGAGGCAAAAATACACATACTGTCACGTAATGGAATAAAAAAGTATTTACAACATAAGTTTAAGGCTGATTAGTTATTTTTCTGATTTGCCAGATGCAGGGGTAAGGGCAGGTGGGCTGCTGCTCTCAACACAATGATACGTTTTGATAATACATGCATTATATATACCTGCTTTATCCTGAACAGGATCACGGGGCTAAAGTCAAAGTTCGCCCAAAGCTTACTTTGGGCGAAAGTGGAGTGCAATCTGGACAGGTCCCCAGTCCATCACAGAACAATGCACGCTCACATTCACACCTATTGCTACACTTACGGGCAATTAAGAGTCATCAATTAACCTTGGAGGGCGGGAGGAAGCTGGAAAACCCAGAGGGAACCCACGCAGGCACAGGGAGAACATGCAAACTCCACACGGAAAGGCTGCGGTCGAAGTTCAAACCCAGAACCCTCTTTCTGTGAGGCCACAGTGCTAAAACAGAGCCACCCTAAAAGTGAGGGAAAAGTGTTTGAAATTCTATGAGCTCTCAGTAACTCACCCATACATTATAATAAAGTACAGCTTTGAAGCTACTGTGATGGTTTTGTCCAACACTCTGAACCGGGCCCTACAGATCCCTCAGAATAGATTTTGTTCTTCTTGTATGTACATATATCTCAAAGTCAGCCGAGTGTCCTGAGCAGTGAGCAATTGTTAAAGTTGACACTCCTACAGCTAGGGTTGTCGACGCTCTGGGAGTAAGCACAGGCATTGTAACATGATGAAAGAACATTGGGAAGCTTTTGTACTGTGCGTGAGCAAACTGAGCACCAACATAGACAAAATAAAACAAAAAAAGAGTGTTAGCTTGAAATCTTAACTGTATTTTCCAAATGTTTTGTGTGCTTTAAACATGCTGATGGACTCTGACCACTAAGCCTATGGTTGCTTTCTGAGAATAACAAAGTTACACAGAATAAGAAGTCAAGTGTCAATATAGCAGGCAGTTTCAATGCAGGCAGATGAAATCCCACAAAACTTTAAAGCACTCGTCTAAACTGACCTTGGCTTGTTAAAGAGATGCACGTCTACCACGTTTTGCAACAAACCAATTTGAGGGTGCCACTGCTTAAGATCCGGAAACATGAAAGAGGACTGCACGGTCACCAGAAGACAAAGGTCAAATAGGGAGATGTAGGTTGTTATAGATGAACCATGAAAGGTTTTAGGGAGAAGTACCAGGAACCACACAAACTGTGGGCTATGTAGCAGGAGGCAGTGTTTCCTCTACAGTGCGTCAAATGCAGTGCATTAGTGCAGAAAAAAATTTCCCCTCGGGGATTAATAAAGTAAATACCTACCTACCAACACGGCGAACGCACGACTTCTATGGTTTGAATATAAAAAGATGAAATAACAATAATGATTGAGACACATTTCCCTCTCATACAAAAACACAGTCCAAATGTTTTGAATTCATTTTTCCTTGTTATGATTAAGTATAAAAAAAATAAAAAAAAATCAGTTCATTGCCACAGCAGAGAACCACAATGGAACCAGCATGAAAGCCAAAACTCAAATTATCTCCAGACATCACTGCAGAGTACAATAACTCAGACGAAACACCAAAGAGTTGCGAGCTTACTGCTGTAGTGTTTCCATGACCTTTCACCTCTTTCGTTGGTAATACAGAAAGAAGCCCAACACATGTATGTGACACGTGTGTCTGTATGTGGGTAGGTCCAATGGTCAAATTATGCTCATGACATAACATGCTCCATTAGCATGAGGTTAATATTGTATCTTCACACAAAAATTCCCCTGCAGACACGCACTCAGTCACACACACTACAGTTATTTGACTGCTGTAGTTTGTACTCATATTAAGCTCTTTAAGATATATAGAGCCAATAAAATTATGCATATTAGTATTGACTTCGTTACTGTTTTCATTCTGGGCAATAACCACCATAACCACTTTTAGGTAAAAAAAAAGAAAAAAGAAAAGAAACTCTGGCAGACTTAGAAGGAAATGAGACAAAGAGGCTGCCGAGAGCTTAAATTTTAAAAACCAGAGGATGGTGGTACTGCTTTAACAACCAAACTACTAGATCAAACTTGATTTTTCCATGCCAAGTTGTACAAAAACATAATATCCTTTCACTATTTGTCAGGTCAAAAGGAGTAAACAGTCTGGCCTTCCCACGGAGCAACAACTGGAAACAGCAGTTCCAAGTTATGAATGTGTGAAACGTATTGTAAAATACAATCTGGTACAATGACCCAGTTGTAACATTCACTCATGCAGCTTGAATTACAAAGAGACTTCAGTGAACAAGCTCACTCTGCATAGACCACAGGATTCATACGATATCCTGTTGTAACTTTATACTTAAGACCCAGCAGACACAGAGTGGACTGAGCTGTAGTGCTCCTCCTTCATCCACAGAGCAGCTGGTTGGTTCCTGGGCAAACTGAAAGCCACGCAGGCCACATCACAACAGCAGAGCAATTATTCCACATGGTACCTGCCTGCTGCAGCAGCCACAAAAACTACAGCCTGGAGGTGAGCAGCTGACAAGCTAACTTCAGCAAAACTGCATGATGTAATAAAGTTTTAGTTGTGGTGATCCAATATCACTCAAAGTGGGTGTAAAATGTGATCAAACCTACACCTACAAAATGCACCTAGACAATTTGCATCAACCTGTCAGTTTAATGCATTACAATAGTTACCAGTTGATCATTAATATGGCATCATTTAACAAGCCTTTAGTATAGACTGTAGAGTCTATGATAAGAGTGGCTCTGTAACATTTGTACTTAAAGCATGCTGACATTAACATGTAGCTCAAAACACAACCGTGCCAATAACACAATGAAAATGGTTACGTTCTGATGTTTAGCAGGTGTGCAAATTTATCTTATGCCATATGGACACATCTGTAGTGATGTGCCAAGGGTCATTTGGAGTATTGGGTCTTTCAACATCATAGCTCCTCCCTCACCCAGGTGCCCCAGCAGAGGTTGATCAATTCGCTTGGTGTGTCCAGCTTCCTCCGAATCTTCAGTTTTATTCTTTTGAGCCAAAGCCAACTTGAGGTTTTGCTGCACTGGTGGTTTCGATTCTAGCTTTTCTTTTTACCTATCCCCAATACCCAATGTGGCGAGGGCTTCAGCTCCAGGCTCCAGGCTCTTGGCATGAACCCTCTGCATCCAATTTCCATGGGCAAGCATTTGGCGTTCATACTTTATTTCCTTCCACGCAGGCCTCTTCGAGATGTTGTTTTCCTGGTACATGCTCAGGCGGCACGCTTGCACAGTGTACAGTCACAAATTTTGAGCGGCATATGAACGTCCATAGAGAGGTCCGTGTGGACCTTTGCAGACTTGGACAGATGACAAAATGTATGTCACGCAGACCCACATGGATCCTTGCAGACACAAGAATGAAAACATGAATTGCTTGTAATTCATTCTAAACATAGTCTGACTCACCTCATGTAAAATGTTGTCATAAACCTGCCATTGACTTGACTGTGTCAGTCACCAGTGTTCTCACCTTCTGCTATGTGTGTTACTTACTTCAAAAACCCAATCATAACAGGACACAACAACGTCAGAGCAAAAATCTTCACCCTGAAAATGGCAAGTTTTGACAAAGATTTGGATCATGCAGTAAGGCAGGCCTACTTGGTTCTATTCAGCTTTTTGTGGGGATATTGACGTTTTTATGGCAGGGCTCGCCAACCCACGTGCAAATGTTCCTTCAAAAAAAAAGTTCCCCCGACACCATTTCACCCAGTCACCTTCACAGAATCACACAGGCTTAATGTCGCCCAAGATTATTGTGATTTAGAGAAGTACAAAAAAGTAATTTTTTTTGCCCCATAGCAGAATGACATACCGGAGCTGCCAGACCATTCTCCAGCACTGTCACAGCATGGTGAAGATAGCTGGCTATGCAAGACTATACTGAGCACAAAACACACTTGTGGGTGGTGGATGGATGAGGATGATGATGTTGCATGTATTTGGTTATAAACCACTGCATTGTTATAAGGTTTTACAGTTTATCCTTTACGGGTCCTGAGTATATTGACCAGCTTTCATATCAATCCATCATATTTGTCAAAATATTTGTCTTTGAACACAAAAATCAATCCCACTATGATACAAGAGGGAAAAGTCAGAGGACCACGTTCAGGCCAGACGGATTCATCGTCTGTGGATCAAGAATATCTGCACCAAATTTCATGGTAATCCAGATATTTTAGTCAGAATGATGGTGGCTCATAGAGCTGTGGTGTTGGCATTGATAAAAAATATATTAAACCTCTGATAAAGTTGAAGTGTAAAAATTTCATTTGACAGATTTTATAAATTTTGTTTCAGTACATTTTGATCCATCACTTATTACAATATTTTGACAAGGTAAGAAGTATCATGTTAGGTCAAGCAGAGTGCACCAAACCAGCTGACCGTCAGCTGATCCAAACAAGCACCAATGATGACTGACACTTCAAACAATCTGTTTCAGCTGCCAACTCCTCATTCTTCCCCACGGCTCCTTCCTGCTCCATGCTGCTGCTGCTGCTAAAGATGAATGGCTGTGCTGCTTACTCCCTATACCAGAACCAGAACTCCCCTTTTTTTTAACAATACACTTGTAATGACATATCTTGCTTTGAGTGTTATGTATTTTCCATATGTCATGATCTGTATCTGCAGGGTCCTCTTACTTCCTGGAGAGGAGAGCAAAACCTGCAGGGCCAACTGCTAACATACAATAATGTTTAATTCCAATCCTGAGGACAGTTTGGATTAAATTAAATTATCCAGATGTTTTTACATTATATCCTGGCCTGTAGCTGGGGGGATGTCCTGTTCAGATGGCTGGACCAGCTGAGAAAATCTCAGAGGGGAAAGAGATGAGGAAAAAAATCTCCCTTTCCTGAGAAACTGCTCACGAGTTTGAATCTTCAAATAATGAGCTAGAAAAATCTGAGGCTGGAAAATAGATGATTAGCACTTGAAGATCAATAACAATTAGTTTCCATCGTTGATAATAATTCACTTCGACCACGGGTCGTGTGACTCAATGGAAATGTGATCAAGGGCAAAGTCAGAGATCAGAGGGCTTTCTGTCTTGATTAAATCGTAATGTTGCAAAGATTTCTGTGGGATTAAAGTGCATGGGAAACACACAGGGTTAACAGAGTGTAATCAGCATGACCAACTGCAAATGAGCTCTTTCTCCCAACACATTTCTTGGAGCTAAACCTTGATCAAACGAATGTTAAAGTGAATCCAGCACACTGAATACACAGCCAACCATCAGCAGGCCCGCACAGTGACAGTGTCCTGCTCCGTCCCAAGAGGGTAAAAACTTCCTTCAGCACATCCCAAAGGTAGAGCTCACTCTTGTGCTGTGCTGTGCTGCCCTCTGCTGCTCACAGCCATTACTACATCAGATCTACTGTCTTGAGCTTTATATTATGCTCAAACCACAAATTAATTGTCCAACATCTTACTCACCTCCATATCCTCTTTAGAAAATAAGGTCATGCCAAAAATTCAAGTGAAAGTACTGATACACTATGAGGTCATAAAGGACGCAACAACAGTGCAACAATGATAAAAATACAGCTTGATGAAGATCATTCTAGTATTTTAAGGTATGTACATGGTCACATGATACATCATGGATCTTACATGAGAACAATTGTAGGGTGCAGAGAATCTGCCCGTCCCTGTACATCAGTGGAGCAGTGCAGTGGCCAAAAGTAGACATGGTTTTGATAAAGGAAACTAAATCCTTTCCAGGATAGTTTTCTTTTGTGACATTTAAAAAAAACTAAAAACAAAACTGTGGTTTTGGCCTACCGTACACTTTCCCGCCACACAGAGAGAAGTCTCGTTCTGTCCACATGGCGTGCCGTCGATCACTCTGTTGGACTGTTGTACGTAGAACCTGAACCCAATGGCCCGGCAGTGGAGTTCACAATGCTGCTCTTCTGGAACTGAAAGGAGATTTAGGAGCTTGTGATACGTATACATTTCAAAATTTTGAGAATATATTGGTTTCACAATGCACAGTGACAAAAGAAATTAAAAGAGCTTAAAGACAATCACAGACACATGATAGACACATTATGATATCATTGAATCTAAACATGTCATGAGTTAATAGCCTCACACATACTGTCGTCATATATATAAATTTATTGTGCATATTAACATTAAACTAATGACTTAATAATGATGTCAAATATAAGTAACAGCTGTATATGTAGACAACAGTGAACCTGTTTTGTAGCATAATAAAAGTGGAATATTCAAGCACAGACCTTCAATTACTTCACTTCCCAAGAGGAATTAAATCACACACGGTACAGTAAACCATGATGTTAACATGCTAATAATACAATCAAGATGCAGGTCTGCCATTTTACCCTGCGGCTGTATTCTGTTCTCATTTCAGTCTGTCAAAGCACTCAAACAGTATTCCATTAACCTTGGTGGTTGTTTTGAAAACTGCAATGAATGGAAACGGATACTGTGAAGTGTTTTTAAAAAAAAAGAAAAGAAAAAAAGCTCTTTAATACTAATAAAAGATTCTGTTTGATGTCACAAAAATGGCAGTAAGTGGCCACTATGCATTCTGATCCCTGCTCTCCATTTTGTTCATATGCTTTTTCAATTAGATACACAACAAGCCCAAAAGCCAGGCAATTCTTAGACACATGTACAAGAGTGTTTAAGTATTGTTCAAGATGGGTGTCAAATGATCCAGACTCAGCCTCATACATTTATTTAATCTTACATCTGCATTACCCGTCAGTCAGGGCTGCAGCACAAAACTACATGTGTTTGACAGGATATTAATTGTGAGGCTGTTATTACCATTAGCGTTCTCGGACAAATGACAGAGCATCAGGTGTTTTGACTGTTGCCTAGATACCGCAGGTGAGTGAGGTCACCGAGTCTGTATAGTGAGCGCTAAACAGGGAGCTAAGGACAGGAAATATACTGCATACATACTGCAGTCCTCACATCACAGCACATACGGCATCATATAGGTCAAAGGTCAGGCAGCTGAAGACATAACAGACTAAAAATGTAGTTTCCTGTGAAATGTGTGTGACCTTAACATTACATTTACATTTCATTTTGTTTTACACTGAAGTTTTGTTTTTCCTTTTTTTTTTTCTTTAAGCCGTGCCAGCAGTCTGGCTCTAGGGCTGGCAATGTTGGCCTGTTGATCAGTTAATGTGTCAAACATTTTGAACATTCAAGGCGTCCAGAGGATGAAGCCTGTTGACTCTAGTGATCCCTGACTCATACTCCTCCACGATGAGATTGACATTAAATACTGGATGATTGTGAAATTTGGTTCAGACAGTCAATAATTTCACCCTCAGGATGAACCGTTGGCAAACCCTCAGCTTTTCATTAAGTGTGATCATCAGGTCAAATACCTGTAAAAATACTAATATTCCCTTAAGCATCAGCTGTACAATGTATTTAGTATTATTTAGATAATGTTAGCATGTAAAGTATTGCAAACATGCTAGTAGATACAGTAGAAAGATGTTATTACAAGATGCATATAAGATTTTTGCTCATTTCATGGATTCCTGCAAGATTCACCATCACAACAGCTTCTCTTCCTCAGTTCCTCAGGTAAACATTGAATTTAATCCAAAGTTAAAATAATAAATCATTCATATACACACAGGCTGCTGTACATACATACAGTATATACAACGTACCCTCATTAAAAGGTTCCCACTCGTACACTCTGCCCATGAAAGGCTGGTTGTTGTAAGAAGAACACTGGACAGCTCTGATGTGTCTGCTGGATGGAGGACAGGCCTGAAGATGGACCAGAGAAACACAAACACATGCATTCATTTTTACATAAAGTCTTAAAGGTAAATCCTTTAGTAGTTGCCATTCTCTGTAGCCACCGACCGACAGCTAATGTCAAACTTCTCCTGTTTTGTCTGCCCCCTCTCCATTTGTAGCTCCGTCTTTCCGAACAAAAGTAGTTAGGTTCCAGTACTGTGAAGGCTCTCCAGTGAAATCTGACCTCCCTGAAGTCTCTCCATATAACCTTGGTTTAAACAGGCCTCTGGTCTGCTCTACCGTCCTTGATTTCCTGTGGCATCGCACACCAGAGAGACAATATACAGAGCCAGACATTGAATTTACATAACGTATGGCATCGATTCAATGACCTCACATCCAGTAAACAAAGCTCATCCTCACACTTGTGCATTAAACCTGAGGTTTAACTGGATAATAGCTCAGATAATAGCTTCAGCATTGCCAGTAGAGCGTATTTAGAGTCAGTATTTACCAAATGTTGAATTGTAAAATACTCAAAATGTCAGGGAGAGAAAGTATGCCAAGTCGAGTGTGCGACAACCTGTGTGGGTTTTAATTACCGTTTTTCCTTTTCTGGATGTTACAGTATCATTACTTTTACATGAGGATCAGAATTTAACACAATGCCAGCATTGTTTCATTCTGTAGCACACCTTATTCTCTTTGATTGGCGGCCCATGGGAAGAAGCTTACTACATGCAATATGTTTTTATTCCAGGTGTGCATATTGTCCTGAGATTCTGTAACTATACAGACTTTATATATGCAATAATAACTGCTCTTTTTCCACTCAGGGGAAGTGGGAGGGCTGTTTTTAAACAGTTAATATTTCTGTCTAATTACAAACAAAATATATGTTAAGAGTGATCACAGAACATTGTTATTAGCTTAGCAGCAGCATGGGCAGCACAGACATGTGCTTGTTCAATTCCTATGTAATCGGTCTCAGAGACACCCAATGACCAGAGATGATGTGTCCCAGTGTACGGGATAGGGTGTACCTCACACTCAGCTGATGGAGGTTGTTTGCAAATACATCAGGAATTGGAAATGAGACACAAATCCATTTAGACCTTGTGCCCAATCATCTGTTAAGAACCTACAGTACAAATCTATTCCTGAGCTTCACAAACAATTCAACAGCAGAATGTACACTTTGTTTTCTAGTGAGATTTGCAGTGCAGACTTTGCAACAAAAGCCATTTCCGGAAGCTATAAAATAAATGACTGACAGTTCGCTTCTTCACTTAGACATTTAAATATACCCTTCAAATTCCTTCTTTCCTTTACAATACAGTTAAAATACTTAATCAATACAGGTAATGATAAACTTAAATAAATGCTTTCTTCTTATCAAAGCTAATTTGAGCCATAACAAAAGGAAAGATCATTAAGTTTTTATCTTTTATTCTAAAAATTTAGTGGATTTCATGTAAATGTATATTTTCAATCAGCAAAGCTTAAACAATAGAACAAATCGACACTTTGCATGTGATCACATTGAGAATAAGAACTGCTTACATTACTGTTGCAGATCCTGTAGTGAGCGGGCTCCCCCGTGCAGAAAGAAGAAGGCAGTGGGTTGTAAGGTCTCTCTTGATGCTGCTGAGGGCCGGGGGTTTGGCTGCCTGGTTGTAGCCCCTGCTGGACCTCCGCCTGGTTTGCTGAACTAGGCTGGTAAAGCGGTGCCCAGACTTGGTTATTTTGGGGATGCTGTGCCCTGGGGTGCATGTGGGGTCTGCTGTAGCGATGGGGGTGTTTGGAGCGGTCCAGGTTGTTTGACCTGTGGCCGCCGTGGCTTCTAACAGTGGGGTGGTGGGAATTCGCTGCAGCAGAGCGTCTCTGTCTGTGGTGGTGAGGTGTGTCAGAGCCCCGCCCTGTATCCGTCTGCAGGGGAGCAACATAAGGCGCTCTCCCGTAGCCGTACCTCCCTGGGACAATGTGAGGGACCCTCCTGAAAACACAAACATGAGGAGATCAACACTGGCTTTAAATATAGAAAATATCATCTACCTACCTACCTTCCAAAAAACATCCATGGAGTGTAATGCTGAGGGCAACTAGTATATTTGGATTCATTTCTTCTTTATTTACGGACGTTTTAGTTAAATGTCATTTTCTATTGTTGAGGACACCACCATGGCCCTTCATCCGACACTAAAACTTTTGAGAAGCTCCAGGATCCCAGTAGCAGAATTCAGGGAGCTTTTGTTGTTATTTGGCTCCTTAGATTCCAACTCAAACGACCCCCCACTACTCAGCTGTCAGTGCTATTTGTTTAAAGGCAAGCACAACAGGAAGGAGGTCACAAAGCTGCCAAGCACAAGCCGAGCCTTTGACTCTAACTATAAAAGAGCAGCCTTCCACTGGAGGGCAGTCAGATGGCCCACAGTGATGGCTCCAAAGAGTCACTTTTAGACTGTGCTGCTCAGCATGCAGCACAGCCGTGCAGATCTCGGAGGCAAGAGCTGCAATATGTTCTTCACTGATCATTATTATGGTGAAATAAAATGCAAGAGGCAAAGACATGGTATTTTAAACAGATAATTACAAATTAGTTTACACGTTTCTGCTTGGAGGAAGCAAAAAATTAACTACAGATTAAAGGAAAGAAATCAAAGTAGAGTGTTGGTCTTTGTTGATGGTCACTGTGTGACGTTAAACAATCATGGGGTGATCATTTTTGCAGTGACTCAGTCACGAGACATGGCACACTACACTCTGGAGTGTCTTTTTGTTTGGTGTCTTGCCCGAGAGCAAACGTACGAGGTGGAATCAAAAGGTTTAGAGACTGCTCCTGTTGCGCGCAAATGGTGCACAGCACTGTGACATGCACAGAGCACAAAGGAGCCATAACTTTCGTGAGTTAGTACCAAGTTTCTAAGTTTCAACACTTGATCAAAATCAGCAACTGAATTACAAATGCTTTTTTGAGCAGTGGTCCTGGTGCGTCAGTACCTAGACCACTAGAGCAGAGGATGATGCTCCTGACCTAAGTGCCAATTACATCCTGTAGTCTGATCCTCATCAGTGACTCCTTGAGGCCTATATTGAAGTCCCTGTATTCATTATTTTGATCCACTATCAGTTTTTTTCTTTCGTCACTCAGCCGTAACTAAACCCAAAACAGATCTTGGAGAGTTTTGAAATTCCAGTCTTAAATACAGTGATTTGGCACATTGCTAATTCCACCCTCTGGCCAGGATGATACCTGCGTCCACCAGGCCTGGTCTCCTTCTCCGTCCTCAGCTCTCCTCGGCTGCTGCTGTTGGAGGCTCTGAAACCGTCACGGTGCAGTGGAACTGTCGGTCGCAGGGCTGAAATGACATGGCCTGGCTGCTGAGGCTGTATTCCAGCTCCTCTGGAGGGGTATTGCGATGGACTGTACACAGCCAGACAGGGCCTGGTCTGCTCTTGCACCCCTTTTCCGCAGGTCCGTGAGCAGGTTGACCAGGGCCCCCAGGTGCCCCAGGAGCCCCGAATTTCTCCGTGCTCTGCCCTGAACTCCTGCTGCTCTGCCCTTTGAGGAACCTGTATGGAGATGAAACGGCCTCGATTAGCAACATCACAAAGTGCAGAGAAGAGTGAGAGTGCCACAAGACTGATGGAGGCTAAGGACAGATGGAAAGCATCTATCAACAAGACTTTAATCTCTGCAGATCGTGGCCTCGTATAAACGCTCAAGTCAGTGACCTCATCTCATCACCATGACTATCGTACTCTTTTGCCCCCCACCACTGTTCATGAAACAGACCTCTGTTCACACTTATAAAGCCCTGATTTGGCTGATTAGTGGGTGTCTGTTAGTGGCCTATCCCCTATTGGCTACCTGCATTTCTCACTGTTGACTCTATCCCTCTGTGCGACTGTGCCAGCGACGTATTAGCAGTGATCACTGCGCTCTCTGTTTGAGGAACCTGCCAGCAGGAGTCCTGTGCCAAGCCGGCTTTATCCATGGAGCCGCGTGGAAATCCTGCTCTTTAAGGAGCACTTTGTCTCCATTCACAGCAACCTCTCTGGGCAAACACATGGCCGTCATAAAAGCTCAGCTGCCTTTGACTTTTAGCGGATGGAAAGAGAATACAGAAGCAGTGGAGAGAGTTGGCAGGGAGCTCCTCTGCTGTCAATCAGTCTGTGCAGCTATTCAGAGAGACCACGGACCCCCCCACCCCACCTCTTCTACTGCTCCAGCTTTTGAAACTCAACGCCACTGTCATCTCCGGGTCAGCCACAGGTCACACAGCTGGACCTCCAGCGGAAACACGTGGAGCCGCCTCACAATGACCCCCTACTGACTGACAGGATTGTTGATGTGTCAGTCAGCTTGGTCCACTTGAAGTTCCTTCAGGGTGACTCCTCGTGTGGCTGCAGGGTTCAGGAGGTGCTTGGCTGACAGCTGACATCAGCCCTCTACAGTCTCCGTTTTACTGCCATGAACAGACGTTTTCACTCTCTCTCGCTACAAGTTCACAGATTACCACCCTAATCAGGTTCTCCCTGGCAAGACTCTCGTTTGTTCTTCAGGGTGGCATTTGGCTGTGCTGACAAGACATAATCATGCATGCCATCTTTGGAGATAAGCATTCCACTCACCTGTGCCAACCCAACAATTAGACTGACAGATAAAACAAAAAGGAAAACTCCTGGAAATATGGGATTGATGGTCTGCCATCATGAGAGTGAGGATATCAAACAGGTCACATGTAAGAACACAGATGTATTTCTCAGTAACAGCACCATCTGCTGCTCACCTTCCTGTGGTCTGCAGTGTGCTGGCTGTCCAGGGGGTCTGGATGAAGCAGCAGCAGCAGCAAAACTCTGCAGGCAACAGACCCAAAGTGATTACTGTTCACACAAGTACTTTTCCTCAAATGGCTTATAAATTTGAATCTACAGATGCATTTCAAATAGTGCTATTATTGAACTGGATTATCAGAGAATGAGACAGCCACACACAACAGAATGGGAACGCAGACATTCAGCTGCATTTCAATACAGATCAAAGCAGAAACTATTAAATTACCTGATAATCCAGAAACAGTCTCCTTGCATAGTTCCTGTTTTCTTGGAACTGGACACTTAAATGTAAAGAGAGAAGTTTACTTTAGCAGACACCTGAGTGGTGGTGACATTTTCAACACAGCAGCATGTGTGGCCACGGTCCAGAGGCTCCATGGGAATAGACTGTGTCGGATCACTACCCATCGACAGAAAATAGTCAACTATATACTCTGATGTACTCAGGGTGACAAACAGTGATTGTATAAAAATGGAAATTATTTTACTTTATTAGTAGCAGCATCTGTCACAAATCCAAATGTCTAAATCCTGACTATTTTCTTCATTTGTCTTCTGGGGGAAAAAAAAAAAAAAAAAGGCTTCTCCTTACTTGACCATGTGAGTTGACCTCTGACCTTCCAGGCTCCTAATGAAGGAGCCCCCCTGCTGAAAAACTGCAACCCCTTGGACAGCAGGTCTGAGGTTCAGTGAGGACTTTCACCCCTCACCATAACTCAGCCCTACTCTGCACCTTGTCTAAATTAAGTTCAGTGAACCAAACAAGTTGGTCAAAAGGTCCTGCAGACTTCTAATAATAAATCTCTACAAAAATCGAATCTTTTAGCATGTAAATATTAGTATTACTGTCATTATTAAAGCAAAAATAATGAACAATAATAACCCATATATCATTATGACAGCGTACCTGTAGGTTATTGATGCGGGGGAGGTGAAGTATTCGCTACTTCACTGTACTTTCTGACCAGTGTGTCCTATTCAAGCGCAGGTATCCTCGTGGCTGAAACATTAATCCAGGTAGAAATGCAGGGTTTCCCTCCAGAAACTTGATTCAACTCGAGTCATGGATATCAGTTAATCCTTACTCAGAGTTGAAAATCAAACCCAGGCAAAATGCAAAACTCCGGTCCCTGGTCATCGCCGTGAGTCCGGCGTAGCTGCTTTTACGCACAAAGACACCGAATGACAGAAAGCTGGAAGACGCCGCGGCAGACAGAAAACAACCTCTGCTGCGCCCCCTGCCGCGACTACTACTTTGTCTTGGCGTGTGCGGTAGTGTCATATATATATATAAAGAGGAGAGTCTCCTCCTCTCCCCACTCCGTGAGTGCCTTGGCGCGCTTCAGAGAGAGCATTAGTTTTTAAATGCTCAGCCCCAGTGTCTCTCTCCCTTACGCTCCTCGCTCACAGTGACATCCGAGGTAAACGATCTCATTTATCTGATGAAGTGAAGCCAAAACTCAAAGCTGCTCGGCTCCACTGATAGTGGGCACAAAACTGTAGTCATGAAACAGAAATCCTGATATGACCTCAACGAACTGCAATCAGCTTCTCCGCTGTTTAACTTTATACGACAAAAGAAATCGGTATACTTTTTTTTCTTTTTCTGTTGCGTTTGATTCATTGCTGTTAAAATTAAAGGGCCAGTTCACCCAAATGATAACGTACAGTACATATACGGCCCCCATTCTTCCTACTCGATACAACTATCTCGCCACAGTATCCATGAGCCTCTAAATATAAGCTGATAAAGTGGGTTACTGATCATTTTATAATCCAAAAGTGCATTGAAGAAAATCATTCTTGAAAGCACCAACTTTCTTCGACTGAGCTAAAAACAGCTGTATTGTTTTCTTATCCACCAAACAGATGGAAGAACATTTACAGTGCTCTATCATAGTCTACTACCAAGAACCACTGCAGCAATTAGTAAATTCCAATTAACCCATAGTTCAATTAACGATCAATTCTGATGCCAGGCAGACAGAGTTCATCAAGAGGAATCTTGACACTTGGATTCTCACACGACTTACCGTCCAAAAGCAAATAAACAAAACTGTAAAACTTAAAGTGTTTTAAGCCTGATGAAAAAGGACAAAAGTTTCCTAATTTATGAGGGAGGTCAAAACGTTTTTTACACTTCTGTACATGTATACAGCCTAGTGGTGAAGCTACATTTTTGCTTTGGGCTAAAATTACTCACATTGTATGCTTTATACGTCAAAGCTCAGTTTAATGATCTTTCTGGCCTGTTTGTTTGTGAAAGAACAAAACAGAGCTATGCATAGTTCAGTGGTTCATATCAAAGCAGCTCATTATAGCCATTGTCTGTAAACATGCTAGAAGGACAAGACCTTCATTATACTGCAGGCAGCCGCGTCTGCAAATATTGTGACATCTATTTAAACAAGTCTAAACAAACATGTCTGTACCGACAGATCCATCAAGTGATCCGTGTACTGCTGCACTGCACTGTATTGTATGTATACAGTATGTGTGCGGACAGCAAGGGAGCTGGTGCTGGTGTTGCCCCCGCTGACCTTCGTCACTGGTGCGTAGATGTTGATACTGCTCAGGAATTTGCCTTTAACCCCAATGTTTCCAAACCTTTCACAGGCAAACAGGCCTCCAATTAAGGCCTCTGTAATGAACTACTGTTCCGGATGACCAATTGATGGCCTCATTGGCCGAGATTTAGAGGGCAGTCACTGTTGACTGACGCAGGATGAAAAGGCACCATGACTTGCCTCTGCACATAAACTGCACTGGAAGTAATATCCACCTTACAGTTACATAATAGCACGATAAGATATAGGACTGTACTGTGCTAATTTTCCTTATGTTTATATATAATATAGTATACATTTGTCAAAATAAAAAAAAGTTAAAGTTGTAATGTAACTAAATTGCAGTGAAGGTTTATTTGATTAAAAGTTAATAGTAATGGTAACTGATGTATTAAATGTTGTTGACTCCCTAACCAGTGAAATCACAGTCTCAGATGATTATTGTTTGTAGCGAGTGGCTCACAATAAACAATACACTTGGTTCATTCCAGGAGAGACTAATAATTGGTCCTGTGAGGTAGAACGAGTTGGCAGCCATGTCTACAGATGGAACGAAAGTCAATGAGAGGGTCGAGCCCATCAACACTGCAGCCTCCAAACCGGTGCTTAGCTTTATTGCTTCTCATTCACCCAAACACAGATTATGTTGATAATATTGCATGACTTTAGTCAGCAAATCCACACCAGTACAGCAATGCTCTCACTTTACTTCACTTCTTTTTGGAATCAGTTTAACCTCCTCTATATTCCACTGGCATTTCCAGATTTGGACCAATATGAATTATGTATATTCAATTAAATTCAGTGATGGTGTACAGCAATTTAGCCAACATATGTTGTGTGTAAATAGTGACTTGGCCATATGTCCAGAATTATGATTACAACAGTACAGTGTTAAACAGACAGCTGTAAATCTAACAGCTGACTGAGTTCAGGCATGTAGCCCAGGGGTTATAATAAAAAAAAGTATTTGAAAAACTGACAAAGTGAAATGGCCGATCTCCGCTGTGCCCTGGCAGCCGAGACCTACAGTGATGTTGTGATGGAGGGGGAAACAAAACAATGCTTTGATTTCAGTTCAAGAGTTCAGTTTGTTAATTTAGATAACAGCAACAGTTTTGATGATATGGACAATGCTAACAAACCTGTCTCTCTGTATTCACTCAGTTCTTCAGTGTCAGTTATCAACAGGTAACCAGATGCATAATGTCCAAGTTACATAGACACCAACCTTAAACTTGAAAAATCCTACAGTAAGTCAAATAAGTATTTAAATATGACATTCATATGAAAACAGCTTGATTTTAGAGGATAGTTCTGACATTTGATGTCAGAAACAACCGGAGGAGGAGGAGCTGCACTCAGCTGGAGACTTACAGCAGTTTTACTTCTCTGACAACAGCTCAGAAAACATAAACTACCAAACATAAAAAGTACAGTTTACCGATGTGCATTGCTGTACACATCGTATAAATTGTATACTTTACTATTTTTGTAGTTTTTAAACATCTTCGTTGTGATCCATTAGTCGTGAATTGTAAATGCAAAATGTGTTTCTTAACGCGCGTACCTGGAGTTTGTCCTTTGTCGCTTGCCACTTCTTTCCTGCCGCAGTTGCAGCTCCATTGTTGTGTTAATATTTGTTCAATATTAAGGAAACGGGCAATTGTTTGGTGTCAGTTAAATGTATACGCGTATGTTGTACCATTTCTGCGGTAGACACGTTGACACGTAGCGCGTCTCACACACCTGCGTCTATCTATCACTTGATTACGTGACGTAACCGATCACCTATACGTTACTGCCCACTAGTGACGTGGCATGCGTGGCATGCCCAAAGAGTCTTTTAAAAAAAAAAGACAGCAAAACACTGTAATAATTAAATACCTTTATAACTTTATTGATATTGTTACAATATTGTAGGGAGGACTACATGGTGCTTGCACAAAATATTAAAGATCGTAGCTTGAGCAGTCTGAGTTGACAAAGTTACATCAGTTTAATGCAATGCAGCCCATAGAATCAGGGGAAGACTTAGACCATACCACAATATTATAATATCCAAAATCAGAGACGGTATGTAGTCTCAGATTATGATATTCATATAATATCTGCCCGGTACACATGTCACAGGCTTGTGTGAGCAGTGAAACTGCAGTGAAACTCTTGTATGCTGAGTGGACAGAGTAGAGCGGGACGTTGTGTTGGCCTTTTACAAGTTTGGAGTATTTTTAATGAGCAGCAGGATGATTGTTATTCCTCATCATGACACATGGACTTGTGTTAATGTGTTGAGCCACCTTCACTGCTTGGACCTCAGGAAAGATTGGTCTGTCTGGACTGAGACACTGTTTCTCACAGTCTGTCTCTGCGTGCTGTCACTAGTCATTGAGCTCTGTCAGTCCTTTGGGACTACACTCGTCTCGCAATGTTGACAGCCGTACTCCCATAAACTGACAAAATGTGTCAGCACAAAGCGATGCTGTTTATCAGAGCTGTGCGAGACAAACCAGCTGTAGCTGCATTCTGATGGCAGACATTTGCAGTGAGTGGTTATCTTTGATATCAACAAGAGGCCGTCGTGTGAGGTCTTCGGGGGACAGGTGCCCCGAAAAGCAACACATTATTCTGTTGTGTACAACATGCTTAGATGTTTGTTTAAAAAAATATATGTTTACATGTTTGGACAGAGAACTCAAAAGTACTGAACTACAGAGGCCGTTCACAAGACTGTATAAAAGTGCGGTTTGCGGTCATCTGTTTGGAGACAGTGTGCCACCTGGAGGATTGAGATGAACATGATGCTTCCAGAGGTATTTATCAGGAGTGCCGCCGGAAAAAGAGAAAACAACCACCCACCACTGAGAAGAAAAAGTCTTTACTATATTACCTGACATTGTTGTCTACTTCAAGTCAAATACGTGCGAGCAGGGCATTGATCTCCAGTGGGGCGGATGACACAGGACAGCAGCAGCTGTCAGTTCCTCGGTGTGTGTGTGGAGCTGTTGACCTTCCGTCGCCCTGCGGTTGCTCCTCCAGGGATCGGCCCGTGTTCTCCGCTGACATGTCTGATTAAATACGTTGGGGTTTTTTTGTGGGATAGTTTTAGTGAGGGGGGTCATGAACAGGTGGTGAGAAATCGCTGAAGCCTCTACACCTCCAGGGACATTTCAGTCTGAGCTCACACTACCTAGAAGACAATTGTTGGACCTCCTAGCACGCACACAGAGCCTCATTTGAGACCAGTGGTCTACAAGGTGTCGATTATGCTTTCTGTCAAAGTGACTGCAGACTCCCTCGAAGACACAACATGCTTCACAGGTGGATTCATGCTGTAGGAGAAGGTTTGCACCTGAAATAAAACTGATCTGACTGGATGCCTGGAAGAACTGACTCCTTCGGAGACATTTCTAGGAACCATGAAAACCATGTACACAAGCTCAGTGTTAATGCAGAATCTTTTAATACTAAGTATAATACAGAAAATCAGTGGTAAACAAAGAAAACACTTTGTCGTTGTTTGTGCCATTTCTTTTTATGTCAGGCAGGAGGAAGTGAGAGAGCAATGCAACTTTTAATACAGAAAAAAAATCATTCTAGCCTCAAGAAACGAGACACGGGTCATTTTTTTAGTGATAGCGAAGGTTTAGAGGGGTCATTCAGAACGCTTTTAAAGTGCAGAGGATTCTCCGTAGGGACCACAATGCATCACAAGTCATCAAGTCTCTTTAACGTTCTCCAAGTATGATACAGCTCCAAGCTCGGAAGAATCCAATTTGTGTGGTTTCAGGGAAAATCTACATTCAGTCAAGATGCCTTTGTCATCTTTTAAAATACATCGAACTCCAGAAATACACTCTTCAGTTTCCAAAGACTTTAAAAACTGACAGAAGTGATGATGTGTACTAGATGGAGTTTAAAATCACGCAAAGGAGGTGCCCAAGAGAGTTATGTCTACGTGTGTGTGTGTGTGTGTGTGTGTGTGTGTGTGTGTGTGTGTGTGTGTGTGTGTGTGTGTGTGTGTGTGTGTGTGTGTGTGTGTGTGGTCTAAGAGTGAACCTTTGGTCCTTTTTCACTTGGTCTCAGAGAGCTTTGCCAGGCTTGCTTGGCGGAAGGCCGTTCGGTCCCTCATCTCCAACACACAGTCTCTCACCATCTCCGCGAACATGGAGGGCCAGAGCTTGTGTAAAGCCTCGCCCTTCAGATTGGTGTCTGACGCCCTTTGGACCAGTTCCTGGAGGTACTGCTCTATCATGGCAGCGCGCTCCGATGACTCCACAGTGCCCTCCTGTCAAACAAACAAGACAATATCATTTTCGTAGGGAAAAAACACGTTATAACTTGGGAACTGCCTCATTTCCTGCATGAACTGGTCACAAAATGTGATCTGATCTTCATCTAAATCACAAGTATAGACAGACACAATGACCTTAAGCTAAAAAGACAAACAGTTTTAATCCTATATGTGTTCACTGAACACATCCATTACACATCCTCAGTGCTGGTGAAAAAAGGAAGTGAACCCTCGAATTCAGTAATTAGTCCAATCTGCACAATGTTCAGGAGGAAATTTGGGACTATTCTTTCTTGCGTAACCTCTTAAGCGCAGACACATTCTTCGGATGTCTGGTGTGAACAGCTCTCTTAAGCTCATTCCACAGTATCTCTATTGTTGTATGGTCTGGGCTCTCCCTGGGCCACACTTGCCCTGCTGCATCATCCAACTTCCACTGAGCTTCAGCTCGCAGACACCCACCCTGATGTTATCCTCTAAGATATCTTGATAAGTTATTTTCCCCTTGATGACGGCAGTCTACATAAAACATTCCAATCAGCACTGTGAAGTGTCTCTTTGGCAAACCTCAGATTGTCATAAGTTTCAACAGGAGTTGAAAATGCTATCATGTAGTATAAGCTATTCAATGAATTTCATTGCTGGTGTTGATGTTATCATGCGATTAGATAAAAAGCCAAAAGAATCACATCCTGATCCACTGATTGAAATAAAAGTTGTCCTTTTATGTCGTTGAAAATCTGTACTAGATGAAATATGTTCATCCCCTATTTGGTCACTAAGTGAATGAGGTGACCTGAGCAGGGGGAATTAGAAGTAAGAGCAACATCATGCCAAAGCAGGCAGAAGTGCCCAATTTACACAAACATGTCACATTCACCACGTGAATGAAGGTTAGTTTGCACCCAAATAAAATGGGATGAAACTGCAATAGTGTGACTGCCCGCTTTTAAGAGGCTATTAGCTATAGAATGAATCTTCTCAGCTGCTGAGCAGGCTGTTATCCCAAATCCCCTTTATCTATTAGTGTGAGTAAAGATGTATATTGAAGACGAGGATTGAGCCCAAGTGTAATCATGTTCGCTGTATTTGGGATCTCTAAAGTGGTTTAGAGATCCCTGGGTTTATATGCCATGTCAGCCAATGCAGTTTCTGGTGTTACTTGTGGGACTAATTCCATTTCTGAGATAGATTCTCGCCGCCCAAATAGAAGCATGACTTTCATGAAATTCACTCTCTAGTTTTGATGATCTCACACTTCTGGCAGGTCACTTTCTTTTTGCCAGATACTTGTATACATAAAATAGCAGTATGATACATTTAATGTAACTGTTCTAAGGATACATTGCAGTAAAGCACTGCTTAGATTTATTTTTACTTGAAATCACAATATAGTAAAAGGGAAAAATGACATGCAGTGTTGACATGGTGCATCTTGCTAAATATGTGGAAGGGCAGGTGATCACATGGTCACGCATGTGAGATCCAAACTGTCATAAGGCAACATGTCAAATGGTAATTCCTATCTCATATTGTATTAATGACCAGTGTGTGAATGTCAATAATGACACCAGAAACTGATTCCTTTTCTCGTCACAACTTGTGTTTTTATTTTTGTCTCTTTTGACACCTGATTCTAGATTCTGTATGAAGGCAACAAAACAGAAAGGTTGATGTACAGAGGGCACCAACTCTGAAACTAAAGAAAGCTTTGTTAGCTATCAGTAGACAAATGTTAATGGTTGATGTGGCAATCAAACGAGTAACTTCCATCTCGTTCAAGAGTTGAAGTAGTTTTTGTGGTGTTGTGAAACTATTGTGAACTAGAAGTACACTCACAGTGCGCAGGCCTCCACCAAGGCTATAGTCCACTCTTCTATGATATGCAAATCAGCTACTGCAACCACTATACATGTAGTAATTTATTTTCAAAACTATTAGAACAAAATATGCTCGTGCCTAGCTGAAGCCTCACATTTCAGTTGTTGTACTGGTTCAGGTCTCCTAAAACGAAACCATTGTCCCTGAGTGCTCCATAACAACTACCTGCTGTATAGAGTTTGAGGAAATAGGCTGCATGTGTAACCCAGAGGATTATTGGTACCCATTCATGTGGATTGTGATATGGAGTCATCGTATTTCAAGAATGGCCTATGTTTTGTCAGTATTGAACTTTACTGCCATCTGCTGGATTTATGGATGTATGGCATTTTGATGGCCAAATGTCCAATCTGGCAATGTTAATGAAAGTGAAAAATATTTTTTGGATCCGCCCTGTGTTTCGAATTCAATACAAAATTAATGACTTCTTCCTTGGCCAATGCTACACCATTTCACCAAGTTTAATAAAAAAAAAAATCAGGTTGGTAGGTTTTCTGTAATCCTGAAGACAAACAGACAGAAAAAACACGGGTAACCTCCTCGATGAAGGTCATAAAACAGAACTAACCTCAGGGCTCTCTGCGTTGCAGTCTCGGTTTGGGTAGTTAAACAGCGCTCTGCTCAGGCCTTCTCCCAGAAGCTTCCCATTATCTCGCAGCTCTTCTGGACTCAGTCCTGCCCGCCGGCCGCGCCCCTCCAACAAGAACTGCAGCTGCCGCTTCCTGCAGGGTGAGCAAAGAGAAGAGAGGAGGATGAGTCAGACACAGCGTGACGAAACACACCAGTGGAGAAACAGTAAATGTTAGCGGCACAAAGTAAGTAAAGGTAATGCTCCTGTCCATCAAATTGCACTCTCTCACCTTAATACTGTGAAACAAGTGAATTGAAACAATTTAAAAACGTATTCGTTTAAGAAATCCATCAGAATTGACAGCAGATGAAGCACCATAAACCGTAAAAACACCATAATTCATGAGCTGACAGCAATCAAACTGACATTGAATGTATTTGAATGTTAATAGATTTCTTTTTAATACATTTCCCTAATAGCAGCAGGATTCACACACATTAAAAGTGATGTAAGCTCCATCAAATGTTGCAGTCTATCAGTATGAAATCTCTCATGATGCACGACTGCACCGACATGTTCCACAGGTCAGTGCCAGGATGCCGAAATATTCAGAAGAGGCTGGAGGCAAATATTTCTTGTGAGATAAAATAGTTTGTAAAGTGTGGGAGAGTGTGTGTTTGCCAAAACTCATCAATGTGTACCAGTCACACATATTGCAGAGTAACACGGTAAAATAGGCTTCAGGGAGCTGGACCGGTGTGTGTACTTCTGTGTGTGTGTTTGTGTGTGTGTGTGTGTGTGTGTGTGTGTGTGTGTGTGTGTGTGTGTGTGTGTGTGTGTGTGTGTGTGTGTGTGTATGTGGGTGTGTGTGTGTCATCAGGAAAAGTGTTGTGTAAAAAAAAATCCTGTGATAAAACAGTAGTTATGATCAGCAGGTCCAGCTGAGTGAAGCGGCTCATGTAAAAACAATATATAACGTCTGATCAAAAACCTGTGACAATACTTTGGGTTTGAGCCAAAAGTCAAAATGATCCTTAAGTTTCTGTCTGTTTTACCAACACAAAGCAGATAATGTGTGTTTACGGCTCCTGTGCAGTAAGATTTTTACACAACAGCATTAAACATTGCAGCGAGTGCATTTAGTTCCACATTAAAACAGTTTTCCTTTGATGTGCGTGAAGTGCCGAGAGATTACATTTCCTAAACATGAGCTCTTCTCACTGTCAAGATCAAGAAATCATCTGAGGCAGAAATCAAAGTCCCCCGACAGCCAATACATGTGTGCTGCCATGATAACCGTTTTCTAGTAAAAAGGTTGAAAGCCTTTACTTTTCACACACAACTTGTTACCAACGCCGCATTGTAAATAAACAGCCAGTGAAAGCAAAGGAATTACACACCGCAGCATTTTACTAATACAACTAGAACTCAAACGAGACTGCATTTGGGGGGCCTATGTCTTCAATTGATATTAAACAAGTTAAATACATCTGATAGCAACATACTGTCTGATATTCTTTATATATACATACTATATATATAAAGTATATATAATATATATATAACACTGTTGGACTCTTGTGACAAAGATATGTAATGGATACATATATTTTACAATTTATTGTCCTCACTGAGATCAGTATACTGAATTAGTAAACTTCACTGAGAATTTTATAATTATAGATAACTTTTTAAAAAAAGTTAAATTTTGTAATAGACTCCAGGCATCTTTTCCTGCATTTTTTTTTTTTTTAAGCTGTCTGATATGGGCCAACATATTTGCTGGTACTGATACAGTATATCTGTGAAAGACCAATATCGGCCATAAAAACTGGCCAGCTGATATATCAGGCTCTACATGCAACCTCATTTTGTGATGACTTCTGGGATACTTTTCATGCTGATAGTATTGTATACCCTGCAAGAGGAGCTGGAGAAGGAGGAAAGATTTTAGTGCACTTCACAAAAATGAAAAACAAGTCTCACCTGGCAAGTCTGTGGACTGCCACATTGATTCAAACGAAAGTAACGATTTTGCATGAAAATAAGACATCAGTGAGATTAGCTCAGCAGCATAATTATGGGGTGACTGCAAATTGGCAAAATACTAAATTTTAAGAGAAAAATGTCACCAAAACCACACAGTTAAGGATTACATGCAACATAAATGACATCACATGTGGGTCAAATACAGTTTTTAGATCAATGTTGCCACATATGTGGGGTTTACATTGTCAGGGCAATTCTGTTCGCGCTCCTTACACTGCAGGACACAGTGAACTCTACCAAACTGCAGGAATGTATTCAAATGAGATCATTAGTTCCACATTTTATGGTGAAGTGATCTTTGACTACAATATCTTAGACGCACAAAGGCTTTGACACCTCACCAGTGTTTTGCATCAACCCCACAACCCACTGAACAACACAAGAACATAAAAAAAGATGTGGGAAAATGAACTCAACATTACTTTGCCATATTCTCTCGATATGGCTACTTGCTTCATAATTCCCTTTTCCTGTATTTTTTTTTTTTTTATTTTTTATTTTTTTTATACTTTGTGCAAATAAATTTAATCCAAAACATACACTTTATGCAACATATAATTTACAGCCGTAAGGTTTTCAGAAATTAGAAGTCAAATCTAACAGCAGCCAGTGTAACAAACATACAATTGACTAAGAGGGAAGAGATGCTGCATGCAGATAAAAGTGATTAAGACTTCAGTGCTGATATGAAAATGATCTTTGGCCCTGAGCTGTTGTGAGCTATCTATCCAAAACAGGATGAGTATGAATCAGGGGGCGAGATGCAGCAAAGAGACAGTTGTCGTAAAGTTTACGAGTTCATTTCAACATGATTCTAAAAGAACAACTGAGGACAAACATGGAGCTTAAGTTCCTGACCAGGCTCTAAGGCTGGGCAATATAGCAATATTAGATTGATAACATGATATGAGACTTCATATCGTCTTAGGTTTTGGATGTCATAATATCATAATACGGCATGTTGTCTTTTCCTGGTTTAAAAAGCTATAATACAGTGAAGTCATGTCATTTTCTGAACCTACCAGATCGTTTTATTATTTTCCTCATTCATTATATCCACATTCATGATGATTATTTATTAAAAAAAAATCTCATGGGTTAAATACTTTGTGAACGCACCTGCATTCATTCCCACAATCTCGTCGCAATATCGATGTTTGATAATAATATCGTTCTATTTGGTTTTGTCAATATTTCCTGGCTGTAGTAACCTCACACTATGCTCTACTGCTCATCAAAAAGTATTGCAAGTTTTGTTTATATTTTATTTAATATGTATTGGCTTTATTCTGCAACACCAAAATGTACATTTAGATCTGCACATTAGTGTCACTATCTGCGGCTTACAGAAATAACAAAATAACTTTAATGAATACGATGGAAGTTTAGTGGAAAAGAAATACATGTTATAGAGTTTTTAGTCAGATGATTTGACCTGACAGTTTTCCACAAGTAACACTAATATAGTGTGTAGTTTTACTTTTGACCTTTCTTAATTTAGTCTTTACACTTAACTAAAAAGTTTATTAAAACCATTAAAAAATATTCTTGTGCGTGACAAGTTGAGCAGATTTTTGCTTTGCAAGGATGTTTTTCATTGACCCAGAGTGACAGACCTCAAGAGGTTTTTTTGGCTGCAGAGAGAGAGGAATGTTTCTGTCTCAGTGCCAAGTACCCAGCCTTACCCTAAGACACAGTCTAATTCCCCTGGCTCCTCAGTGCCAGGCTCTGTCTCCCCACTTCACACAAACCTGCACACACACACACACACACACACACACACACACACACACACACACACACACACACACACACAAGTGTATACGCACAGGCATGCACACACATGTATAGAAGTCTACACACTGAGAAGCTGTAACTCACATTTATACATTGAAGAATCCACACATTCTTGACATATTTAAACAAACAACATGCACCATCCAGGACACAGCACACACCTGTCATTAAAATGCAGTTAATGTTATGTTGTGGTTACGCATCTGAATCCTCACCTGGACTCCTCGAGCAGCAGGAGCAGCCGGCAACGTGGCGTTTCTGTGGCTGCTATATGACCCAGTGTCCCGAACACACGCTCTGCAGCGATCACATCATTCATGGTCACCTGAGGTCGACACACAAACACACAAGACACTTCATTGTGTAATTCAATACAAATCAAGACTTACAGCTTTTGTTATGGGTGGTGCAATTTTGTAAATTTTGTTCTTGCTTTGGCTAAATAATTCAACTCTGGGATAAGACATAAAAACAACAGCTGATACAATGGAAACAAGCAGCAGGTGAAACTAATCTAAAGATCGTTTATCAAATCAAGTCTGAAAGGAGTTCCACTGGAGAGGAAATGTCCTCAGGTCGGACATTCCTGCTAACATAGACCTATAATTTAAGGGTGGCAAGAGTAAAGGGATACTTTGACATTTTGAGAAGTACACATTTTCACTTTCTGGTGCAGAGTTAGATGAAAAACAAATCAATACTCTCATATCTGTCCTTTAAATATGAAGCTACAACCAGACACCAGATAGTTTACAAAAAAAAAAAAAAACTGGAAACAGCTCCCATGATTCTGTTGAAAATCAACACCAGCACGGTCAAAGCACACTTCTGTCTTACATGTTAAATTCAAAAGAAAACAGAAGTTTGAAAATGACAGTTTGCTGTTTTAAGGGCTAAACTTGTGTCAGATTCTTTCTTGGATCCAGTTATTTAGTTATTTAGCCTGGTATAACCATATTAAAATTTACTGCGTAAATATAAGAGCTTGGCAACGCTCCATTGAGGACTGTTTCCAGTCATTACATCCTAACTGGTGTCAACCTTGTGTTAATTGTAAAATTATTGGAGCAGCCTCTAACCAATTAACCACCATATACCGAATGTTGTGAGCCAAAACTCTACCACCGCCGCCATTGTTGGAACTACTTCAATGTTATCACATTTAGCCACCCCCAATGGTCGCTGATTGGCCCACATAACAGAGTGGCTGAGCAAACCTTAATCCAAACAGAGTTTCCAGACTGTTATCACAGTGAAGACTGAATATGTGTGCAATAACTGGGCAGAGCCAGGCTGCAAGTTACCACTTAACCAACAGACTCCAGGAAGTTACAAATCATTGTCAAGACATACAACATTGTACAGATTAAACATACAAGATATAAAAATGTAAAGGAGACATTTTTTGAGGTGCCAATATGAAGATTTTTTTATTCCGTTACATTTTCCTTGTTTCCAGCTTCTACACTAACCTGCTGCAGTCAGGAGAGCGGTATCAACCTGCTCATCTAAATCTCTTAAAATGGCATATCAAACAAATTCTGTTTCATTGTGCATTAGAAAAAAAAATATATTTAATTACCTTTGAGTAAAATTTTTTATTGGTCATTAGATTTCTGTCCTACAAAGACAACATGACTCATTACATCGTATACAGGAGGAAGACTGCAATCAAAATCCAGCCAGCCCTTACCTCCTGGCCATTGATCCTCTGCAGGTTGAAGTGGTAGAGGCGGTAGATGACGAAGGAGCGCCACACAGCCAGGCTCACCACTGGGTTGCCCTCTGGGTGGATGGTCAACTGGTCTAGACGCCTCACCTGAGCCAGGGCGGCCAGCTGCAGCAGACGGCTGATGTTGGTTTCCATGAAGATCAGGTGCTACAGAAACAGAAAGAAGTTGGTCTCAGGTCAAATTATAAGTTAGTTATGCCTCCAATTTAATAAGTTGAATATGGCAAAGATTTACAAGGTAGGGGGCTTTGTTTGTCTTCATAGATCTAGAACACGAGCTTTCAACACACCTAATGGTGTTTTGGATATAAATGTTCAACCACTTACCACTTGCCCATACGTGGGCAAAGTTTTTCATTCTTCTAAATTTCCCTAGGTCTTGGTTTCTCAGTGTGGAGTACCCTGCTTACATACCCGTGTCGCTCATGATTAAACCTGCCTCTTTGTGTACAACAATTTGTTTCATGCTCAGCAGCGGGAATGCTCTGGAGCTAGTATGGCTGAAGTAGAAGAAACACATGCATCAGACATTAGAGACCCTGGACTACTGAAACAACTCTTCAGTGTCAGTTCTCTGTACTAAAGCACTATGGCAACTTTTTAATGATTATGCAGGGAAAGAACATCTTTGTTTTTTGTGCAGGAGGATACCTAAGTAAGATGGTGTTAGATTAGCCTGGGAAAATGTACATTGGGTTAACACTTGGGTTAACACACTTGGGTTAACGTGGTGTTCTACAAGGTACATTGCCTAAAAAAGGGAAGGGTTCAGTAAATGAAGGCAAAATTGGACAGCAAAGAAGTGCTACCGGGCTGCAAGGGGGCAGATCTCCATCCATCAAGACCTCCAAAGTCCTCCCTCTTTGTGTCATGGTCATGTCATGGCAGTTTGGAGTTAGATGATATTCAGAGTTTACTGTAAACACATGTGAAGCTCAAAGGAAGCATTCAGTTTTGTTTTTTTTCCTCTTGAGGAATTTATGTCAGTGCTGTACCACTGCTTATGATAGTATGTGGCCTCACCGACAGATTTGGGAACTTGACCCTTATTCGCGGCAGTGTTGGTATGATGGCATCAAAGTTGATGTAGCGGAAGGTTATTACAGTGACAGCACCAGCCGTCTGAACACCCCAGCCCCTCTCCAGGGCCTCCAGAGCTCCGAGTCCAAACAAACGCAGGGTGTCTCCATCCAGCTCCGCCAGGTGACTGTCTGATAGGGACAGGCTCTGAATGCTGCCGCTCCCTGTCTCCACAAATCTGCAAAGTGAACACAAACACACACAAAAACACTTTGAATTTGTTGCCTTTAAAGAATGATCCAAAAGTTTGCTAGCTGTAAAATTCAAGCATTGGTCCTTGCCTCTGTTGTTTACAGCTTAGTGAGTTTTGGAAAACAATTACGTCATATGCTGATCAATGTCGGTTGGTTAAAGGCTTCTCCAGTAGATTAAAAAAAAAAAAAAAAAATGTCTACGCATAATAATATGCAACGACTGGAAAAAAAACAACAATGGAGCTTAGCCAGACCCACGAAATTAATTTGGATCTGGTGAGGTTAACCCTGCCGAGATGTCAATTCTCTGTACTGCAGAGAAGGAGCTCTCCTAAATGAGGCAAAGAGGCGATCAAAGGCTTGGAGTAAACTGAACAAATCTTTCAACTGGATTAGTAAATGAGAGATATATGAGAGTCGATTGGGGTCTCAATCAGATAAACAAGGAGGACCAAGTAGAGGGAAAAACAGCAGGAAGAAAGAAGGGAAGAAATGTGATGCAGACAAAACTGCTATTCTTTGTAAACAGGTTGTATTTATACTGATTTTCAGAGTAGTTTAAGATCCAAAAACGTTTGTTTTAGACTGTGAGTTAAAAAAAAAACAACATACAAAATTACATGTTAATTGTGCTGAAGCTTTTCATTATGATAAACAGCTTAAATGTATGTTTGGTTATCATAGTCATGTACTGTTGATTAGGTCTGCAACTAACAAATATTTCATGATCAATTCACCTGCTTCTTATTTTCTCGATTCATCTATTAACCACTGCTTCAAAACTGACAGAAAATACTAAGAACTGCCCTTCATTATATTCTTATGTCCAAATGGTGTCTTCAAAACTATTTCTTTGTCTAACTTGCAGTCTATAGCCCAAAGCTACCGCAATCAATTTACTATCACATAAGGCAAAGAAACCTTGAATCCACAATTGAGAGCCAAAGATTCTTCTTTTGAATAAAATGCATTAAAGGATTCAGAAATAAATAACAAGAGAGATGACTACTTTGTATTCAGTTGATTGTCTTGAGAGGTGAAAACAGTGGTGATGGATGATCACTAACCAGAAATCACAGTGGAATATTCCAACAGGCGACATGAAATGTTTACGCTGCCAGTATAGATAAGGCGATCCATCATGAATCCGGTATGGAAGCCCTTATTAATCAAATGTTAAGGGATGGTCATGGTGCAGGGGATCCCACAGATGTACTAAAAGAAATGGATATGGCGTGGCAGAGTCATTCTTGCTGTCAGTTTTTTTCCGAGTGGCCAACGAGTGAACTCCAACTTAAAAAAGTCCCCTGAAACCATAGAAAGCACATCCTCAAGGGCCATGATCGCAACAGCTGACCGCATACTTTGAACAACACACAAGGTCAGTTATTACGCTGGTTCATTTCAGCACTTCAGGAGCTGACATGGACACTGACGGACATACAAAGGATTCAAAAAAGCGCATTTTGGCAATGAATGCAGCTACGAAAGCAGATGTAAGTGTACACATTTTGTTCTTTAAAATTTGAATGGAGAGAGTGGTGGGTACACTCTTCCAGATTAAAAAAAAAAAATCTCAAAATTAATTCAAATGGAAACAACAGCAGGCATGTTGTGTGAAGATTTCAAACCAGAACTGATGGGGAAGAAGCTGCAAAGTCCAAGTGTGTCATGGGAAGAAACATTGAACAACATTAATCAGGATAAGGATAAGCCACAATTTAGAGCCACCAACTGCAGTAAATCAAATGGAGTTTGGAGAGTGGTGCAGGAGATGGAGCGTAACATGTAGATAAGAGAGTAACTTCTGTGCGCCTGGACGCATGCCATCAACACACTCTGCAGAGTGTCAGATATTGTTCCCTCGTAATCATGGCTGAGAGGTTGCCAGGTGGCCCTGATTCCCCTCATGACACCAACACATGCTGAGAGGAGAGAATAATCTGTCACAATTAAGGGGATCCTGCTCCAGACAATTAGACTCAAAATTTTATTCAATTAGGCCTATCCCACTTAATCCTACTGAAGTCACCTAGCTTGTACATGTTGTTAAATATTGTGAGGTAATGATGCGACACAGCATTCTGTCATTTCACTGAGTTAAAAAGTGAAAACAAGTGGTTCAACTGCACTTATTGGGTGCTGAGTCCTGCAGGCTATTAATGTAAACTGTTCCTACAGCGTGTGCTGGTTTCGGACTTCATGTTTCATTCAAGGACGGAACTAAACTTCTTTCTCACTATTGTTCAGAAATCTCACTGATTTATGTGGCTGAAAAAACACCTATTTATTAAATAAAAGCATGAAACAGTACAAAGGCCGTTCCACGTCCTCACATAGTGACCAGCTCCACTACTGGATTTCTGGGTAATAACTCCTCTACTGCCGTGCATCCCTTCTTTCACGTCTAACGGGAAATGAAGTTGAGTGAATCTTTAATTGCTCACAACTGAATAAACTTGGGGCTGCATCACAGTCACAGTTTGGCAGCGAAACAAGCTTTTGTCCCATAAATTTCAGACACATGTTGACACTATCAAGCTAAAAGATTCATTTCACTCTCGTTCT
Organism: Embiotoca jacksoni; assembly: GCF_022577435.1. Lineage (NCBI taxonomy): Eukaryota > Metazoa > Chordata > Actinopteri > Embiotocidae > Embiotoca > Embiotoca jacksoni. The sequence goes on along the minus strand of NW_027185414.1, from coordinate 4,920,344 downwards.
AATTTGTTACCGAACTGGGGCTGCTAATGTCAACCAGAGATGACATCATGTGTTTTCTTTGTATAAAAAGACAAATGGTCCCATCTAGTCAATACATCACATACTCCATGAAAAGACAATTTTAAAGTGACATTAGCTCTCGCTCATAGTCTATGGACTATGAGGGGATTTAGGTTTACGTGTGGTTGTTAAAAGTTAGCCAAGGATCACGTTGCCATGGTAGGTCCTGTGAAATATTGAAGGGTGTGACTGTAAGTGGCACTATTTCAGAAAGACTGTTGAACTTCCAGCTTTCTGAAAACTGATTTAATTAAAAAACACTGATTGATGCAAAGCATTTTCTCCATTTTTCAAAAAATGTAACTATGTTCTGCTGCATTGCACTGGAGTTATGACATTTAGCTGTAAATGTTTTTTAACCCCTTTGTGACACAAATTATTTTGTTTATATAGTTTATAGAGAATTAATATTACCATAACCTTTTTTCTCATGTATTGTTCTTATCAAAATGGTTATTTAGGTTTAACATATATAAGTTGGCTACTGTTATTGCCAGAGCTTGTCAGGGGGTTCCTTTTGGTTTTGAATCACTTGAAATGTTTGTTGTTACTCTGGGTAACCTTTTCTTTTTTTCTTTTCTTTTTTAATATGGCCATAATGTTTATTCATGACACAATAAAATACAAAATAATCCATTAATCACACCTTGAACAATGTGTGAACATAACTATATTTTGCAGTGTTTGCATGTCTCCCTCTTTCCTGGTATCTGAACAACGTGACATTTGTCGAGGTGGAATTTTTAGAATTCCAACAATGCGAAAATTGTAGACTTAAGCAATATTACACTCCAGGGTGTATTTTAACGTGATTATTGTCATCATTGCCAATAATCACGTTAAAGCTCACCCTCCAGTGTAATATTGCGATTATACAACTAGCTACCATCTAAATAAAATATGTAATCTAAATGTATTCATATTGTAGGGCAATTCGCTCTCAAAATATAAAACTTTTTTGTTAGCGGGAGCTCCGTTTCCATGGCAATACATGGGGAATGACTAACAACTGGAAAACAATCAGTCGCCTCAGTAGAAGCGAATGTAATGTATCAATGTTTACCACTGCAGGAAGTTGTCCGACCCCTAGCAACGACCCTAGCAACAGTGACGAGATCTAGTCCGCATTATTGCTTTCCAGATATCATTTCTCAAACTGAATAACTACAGCACATAGAAACACTAAACTACTTCGCTCGCTCAATCTTGTTGTAAGTAAGATATCTGCTGAAAAAAATATATCGATACCCTCATGTATTTTTAAGATTTTAGCACCGCTTCATGTGCAAGAACCAAACCGCCGCGAGGATTGTAAGTGCGCGACTATCCGTAGTATTACGGTATGGGTGCTCGGAGCCCTACAGTTGACAGTGTATGTCAGAGCACAAACCAAGCTATGAAGTCCAAAGAATTGTCTGTAGACCTCCGAGACAGGATTGTATCTAGGCACAGATCTGGGGAAGGGTACAGAAACATTTCTGCAGCATTGAAGGTCCCAATGAGCACAGTGGCCTCCATCATCTGTAAATGGAAGAAGTTTGAACCACCAGGACTCTTCCTAGAGTCGGCCGCCCGGCCAAACTGAGCGATCGGGGGAGAAGGGCCTTAGTCAGGGAGGTGACCAAGAACCCGATGGTCACTCTGACAGAGCTCCAGCGTTGCTCTGTGAAGAGAGGAGAACCTTCCAGAAGGACAACCATCTCTGCAGCACTCCACCAAGCAGGCCTGTATGGTAGAGTGCCCAGACGGAAGACACTCCTCAGTAAAAGGCTCATGACAGCCCACCTGGAGTTTACCAAAAGGCACCTGAAGGACTGTCAGACCATGAGAAACTAAATTCTCTGGTCTGATGAAACAAAGATTGAACTCTTTGGTCTGAATGCCAAGTGTCATGTTTGAAGGGAACCAGGCACCGCTCATCACCTGGCCAACACCATCTCTACGGTGAAGCATGGTGGTGGCAGCATCATGCTGTGGGGATGTTTTTCAGTGGCAGGAACTGGGAGACTAGTCAGGATGGAGGGAAAGATGAATGCAGCAATGTACAGAGACATCCTTGATGAAAACCTTCTCCAGAACGCTCTGGACCTCAGACTGGGGCGAAGGTTCATCTTCCAACAGGACAGTGACCCGAAGCACACAGCCAAGATAACAAAGGAATGTCTTCGGGACAACTCTGTGAATGTCTTTGAGAGGCCCAGCAGAGCCCAGACTTGAACAAGATTGAACATCTCTGGAGAGATCTGAAAATGTCTGTGCACCGACGCTCCCCATCCAACCTGATGGAGCTTGAGAGGTCCTGCAAAGAAGAACGGGAGAAACTGCCCAAAAATAGGAGCCAAGCTTATAGCATCATACTCAAAAAGACTTGAGGCTGTAATTGCTGCCAAAGGTGCTTCAACAAAGGATTGAGCAAAGGCTGTGAATACTTATGTACGTGTTATATTTTCTTCCATCTTTATTTTTAATAGCTTTGCAAAAATTTTAAACAAACTTTTTTTACTTTGTCATTATGGGGTACTGTGTGTAGAATTTTGAAGGGGAAAAATTAATTTAATCCATTTTGGAATAAGGCTGTAACATAACAAAATGTGGAAAAAGTGAAGCGCTATGAATACTTTCCGGGTGCACTGTATATTTCCTTTTGATAAACATGTCCGCTCTCCCTTTTGTGACCACGTCAAGACCACATTTTTTGAGGCAGCTATGAAACAAAAACAACTCAAAAAATTATTAAAGTTCATATACTGTATGAACATATTTTTTCAAAAGTCTAGTTCCTGTTTTATTTTCCTACACAACAATTCACTGGGGTCAACAACCTGCAAGTTGATCATGAAGCTTTCTCTCAAATTTGAGCTCTCTGCAGCAGGTTTGGAGTTAAAGAAATAGTTCCCAGGAAGAAATGCACCCACAGACACACACACAGACACACACACTCTCACACACACACCAAGTGGTTGCCCTGTTCTCCTGCCTCCCACAGACCTGATCCAGATGTGTGGATGTGCAGGTGTAACCCTCGACCTGGCAGCTCTGGAGTCGCAGCACTGTGGATGACTTGTAACAAACCATAAACTGTCTCTTCATGGTAAATCTCCTGCTCTTAGGATTTCCTGGGAATTCACATCCCCTCGGACCTGATGTCATGATGTGATGTCATGAAGTAAGTAAGAGTGTTGAGTCAGAGACAGGTTCATCCATCATCTGCCCCTGTGTGCTCTCTATGGGGGAGGGTGGTGTAATGTTTTTTCAGCGTGCAGCACTTCAACAGCTATCTGAGGTAATCTGGACTACACTGTGTGGGCATTATAACCCTTCTATAAACCCACACACTGGTGAGCAAAACGACTTTTAAATGTCCCACCTACTGTTTATATTTCTAAGCATTTTGAGCATTTGAGAACAGTTGTTTTTTTCTCTGTCAGGTTAGAGGTGCTGCCCTGGTTTCTAAGTTCCTTTGGTATTTTGTCATTCAATACAAGCCAATGTAAGACAACTCCCAAATCATAAAAATGTGGTTGACTGAATCGCACAAGTCCTCTTCATCACTCTAACCTGTTAAGCCACATGACTGAAGTTACAATAGACCCTGTAAAGGAAAGCCATTTGCATTGAAGCATTTTGCTTCAGGGGATATTTTCATTTCCTGGTGCAGGAAGGACATGCCATCTTTGAAACATGTAATAATATCCCTCGACACAGCCCCAAACTTCCATCTCAGTCCTCCCCCCCATAACTCATCCAGACAAGGAGCAGTCTGAGTGGGAGAGGCTATCAGACCTCTACGTTCACATTAACCCTTCCATCATTGTGTTGTAAACACTGGAAGGACAAAACTGTTTTCAGACATTTCAAACATGAATGTACTGATTTCAGCTGAGATCTCACATAGCTCAGGAGCAGCAAATGCCCATGTCACTGCAGAAAGTAAAGGGGTCACTGTGTTCCCAAGAATATTTCAAGTCATGCTTGATGCAGCAGCTGTTGCAGCAACTGAAGAAGTTTACCAAGATGGTTTCACTGCACAGTATAGGATACATACAAAATATTTCTGGGCAACTTTTGCTCCCACTGTCTAAAAAGTTGGGGCATTTACACAATTTTGGGAGCACTTTTAAAAAAATAGAGGCCTAATTAGTGAATAATTTTGCAGTTTTTTAATGTAAAATGAGCCCAGATTCAAATATATACAGTAATCAACAAGTTGTGTCAACAGGAGTAAATAAGAAAACAACCATTGCTGTTCAAAAGAAAGGTGTGTAATCATCCTGATGTGTCTAGAATAACATCTGTCTGTATGAGAGAAAGCAGGAGACAAGTCGAACTATTTATGCTTTTATTTAGCTCTTAATAGCCTTCCTGTATGTACAATGCATAAGTTAATGGATAACTTGAAAACTTCATCGCTGCAAATGCGGGATTGCCTGGAGTTATTTACATACCAAGTGTGAACAACAGCGCTGTTTGTCTGAGTGTGTGTTACAGTGAGAAATCAAAATTAAATGGAATGAATGAAAATAAAATGATGGTTTAATGTAGGATTAGGAGACGGCTAAATTTGTAAACGCAATACATTTTTCACAATCTTGGGGAAAAATGTTGCCCCTCAATGACAGTTTTTAAGGAGATTTTTTAGTGTATTTTTCCCCTTAATTTCCTACATTGTCTCTCCATGTTTTATCTAGGCCATTCTGCTATCCATTAATAAGGAAATGAGGGAAGAGCAGCTGCCAGAGACATTGCATAGAAATATCAGTGACAGGAAGAGCCAACCAACAGCATTAATAAAAGATCTTTTGAGCAGTTGGGGGTGGAAGCAAGTTCATTGTGGTACTGTATGATCATCAAGTGCAGAGAGAAGCTCTGATCTAACAGATAGAATAAATCATTAGAAAGTTTTTGGCTTACTTGGGATCTCGTGGGCTGTTTGGACGGCTGTTGGTGCGAAGTCTGCTCTCTGTTCCCCCTGATGGTCGCTCTGGTCCTGAACCTGGACTTACGCGTCTGATGAAAAAATAAACAAAAGTCCTCAGCAACAGAGAAAAGCTTTCTTTTAAAAGCTCTCTCAGATTCAGAAATACAATGCAACAATATTCTAAAATAACCAGACTCACAAAAATAATGATAAATGTTATAGTGTCTTTGCTTTCTAATTACAAATGTACACACATTACAGGATGGATCAGAAATCAAATGCATCACACACAACACAGAATTTTACAAAGAAATGGACATACTCATCTCACTGTCACATATGCTTCCCTCTCACTTACATACACACACTATGTCATTTTTTTTCTCCATCAGCTGTCTATCAAACTAGCAGAATGGTATGACCAGCAAAATTCTGGTTTTAAGTCAAAGATATTTTACTGCTATTTTAAAGGCACATATTAAGATGAATATGAAACCATATGTGTGTTCACAACACATGCACACTCTGCTTGTTTCACACACAGAGGCAGACAGCAGCGCACAAAAATGCAAAAGAATAAAAATAAAAAGATTATATTTGTGTGCAGATATCTGCTAACCCACACAAATAGATGTGTTCCCTCTGCAGAGAAGTATTTCCTACTAGTCCACAAATCTGCCGTTATAGTAGCAATCCACCAAGGTGTAAGCACAGCTGTATTTGAAAAGAAATGGGAGATGACACTGATAGATTTAATTCATGATATCCCCAAAACACACCTACGATTCATTGGGACACCAAGTACAAGCCCTTTGAACCATGCGCCTTCCTTTGCGCTCAGATTATCTGTGGATTGAGACACACCCTACATACACTTGAGCCATGCACTTTAGACTGTGCTTGGATCGTTAAAATATAGCCCAAGGTCGCACAAAACACTGGTGTCATATCAACCAGTGACCATTGGAGTTTGTTTGTACCTCGGTTCATCTGGAGAAGACTCCTGTGCGAGGCCGTTGGTCTGGGCGGGGCTGGTCTGGGCAGGGCTGTGAGCCGGGCTGTTCTCTGGACTGACTTCTTCTTTCGTGCCATTTGTAGGCGGCAGCTCCAGGGAGGCCCTGACGCCCTCCCACTGCTGTGCTGCATTACGGATTGCCAGACGCCGCTTCTCCTTGGTGAACAGAACACACACACATACACACACGTGGAGACAGAGAGGGTTTCAAGTGACAATTCTCCCGAGGAGGACACAGAGAGGAGCAGAAACTCAGCTAATAGAACCTCACTGTGTATTTTGAAACTACTCACTGATTTTACTGAGGCAGATATACTACCTCACTGAAGTCTGATATCGTAAAGGCACGTGTTACTTCTAGTTATTTGCTTTTGTTACATCAGTACAACATTGTGATTTAACTTCATTTGGCTCTTGCAGCAGAAAAAAAGTGACATCCGTCCCCGCCAGAGAGAAGATTCCTGCCTCTCTGCTGTATTTCAATTGTTCCCTCTTTGCCAAGCTGTAGTTTCGATAGGCTCGACTATGGAATGTGCCACTCCTCGATGCAGGGGTGAGTCAGTATCAATTCATAGTGAGTCCTTCGCCCTCATGAACCCGAGGCTGCGCCATTCAATATAACATTTTCTCAACACTGGGGATTAGCGAGAGTTAGGTTACTGAGTTCTGCACAGAGTTCATCTCACAGCAGGAGCTTTGGCATATGCACAAGATCACATTTACTGCAACGCAGATGCATGTGCAAGACACAGCATCTTAGATCAGTTAAAGAAATAATGTATAATTTACGGACTGATTTACAAATACAGTACCCATGTGGACAGTGGACTCCCCCATCCCAAAGGGCTGTTGTAGCATGTAGAAAAATTACAGTCCATAAAGCATCCGAAAAGTGTATTTAATGACCGACTAAAGTAGACTCATCAATCAATCCCAAGACACATAAGTTAGAAGACGCATAAAAAGAAGGGACAAAGTTGGAGGAAAACATCCTACATATTACCTTAATATCTTTAAGCTTTCATGTTTAATTTGGTTTGATGCAGCCTGCTATTATCAGACTTAGATTCACCATGTGACGGTCTGGTCACGTTCCATTGAGGATTGTTTTCCCTTGTTGCATCCTTTAACCGATCGGCATTGACCATCGTACATAGTCATTTGTGCATCAAAACTCGACCACTGCTGCCATTGTTGGAACTACTTCAATGTGATCGCACTTGGCTGATTGGCTTGGTGGGATGGCTTGGATGTAGAGTGGCTGAGCAAACCTTAATGCAAATAAGGTTTCTAGACTGTAATTTCAGCAAAGACTAAAGTTGTGAGTGATATGTAGTTGGAGGGAGCTGGTTTAGTTTTGACGGGCAAGCTGAACAAAAAGAAAGAAAAAGAGATGCCAAGGAGGTTGGTTGCTGTCCAAATACACACTTAACTCTGAATCTTTAATCATTTCAATGTCCTGATACTGTAATGTGTTTTGTATTTAAACAATATGCAACATTCAGCAGATGAGTAAAACACAAATCAGAGCTCTTCACTAATTAATATGTGGTGTTTTCTGAATGCTAAAATGCTTGATGTTATCAAAGCTGCATTCAGTAGTTTGAACCTTCCCCACGATCATGCTCTTCCGAACCATACAACATCCAGTTTAAGAGAAAGGCTGCACTGCGTTCAGTGAACAATTGTTAATCTACTGTCTGAAATGTAGTCCGTAATGTGGATGTGCTCTAAATGTAAGCACTAAACCCACACAGACAAAGACGACAACAGCAAATCGGATCAGCGTGGTACCTTATGAATGGTCTGCTTGTGACTCTCCCTCTTCTTCTCCTCCTCTTTTCGAGCCTGTACACCTGCCATGCGCCGATCCTCGTCCTGAAAAAGATAGCTCGTGCAATCAGAGTGTCGCTCCATTCATGAGTTCTGAATTATTCAAGAGATAGGGGAACCACAAAAGACGCTGTCAGGGAAACAGCTCTCTACAACAGAAACCGACCACTATGGAGGCTCAGAGAAATTCTCACACCAGCCGGCTGCATCACAGGATTATCTGTCTGATTTTCAGTCTCAGATAAACTGAGCCCAGCTGTTGGGGGAAGCCAAAACTCCCAGAATGCAACGCTGACAACACAATCTGAGTGTGCCGGCTAAGAGCAGGGGGATATTCAGCTAGCGAGGATGACGCTTCACTCTGATCAACAGAGTAAAAATGCTAGCCTGAGTCAAGTCAGTGATTTCAGCCAGTGGAGAAAGATCGGGATCCTAGACCTGAATGTCACTATATTGCACTAATTCTGTGCTAAAAAACAAACAAACAGCTGTTAATACCAAAGTACATAAGCAGTTCTCTTTTAAACTAATCAGGCTTACTGATTGCAAAGAGTGTTATTTTTCAGCAACAACACAGTCGTTGTTTGGGCTGTTGCCACAAAGTCTATTAAGTTATTTATTTGGCCGATGAGCATTCAGTCAACTACATTAATTACTCCAACTTTGAAGGCAACACATTTCAAACATAATGAAATTTTTGCCTGGAAACATAATAGTTGGCTTTAAAGAAGCTCTGTGTGCCATATTAAATGTATTTACAGGTAAATAATCCAATCACATACACTGTGTTTTATTAACAATTAATCCAAGCCAACCGATTATATATTTCATCGAGAACTGAAGCTCCAGTCTATTTTATGTGTGTTGCTTGAACTTTCTCCTCATTTGTAGTGTTAACTCGAGCTTCATTCATAAATAATAGCCAACCTACAAGCAGTGAGACGTATATTTTGACAGCAAAGTGACAGCATAGTGCACCGGAGGGTAGGGCGTTATTCCAAATCATTTGGAGGAGAAATCTAGACCTTCATTAGCAAATACAAGGTTTTCCCCCTGAGCAATATCATGATACAATTTTAATGCTGACATTTCCGTTGTCATGTAAATATTTTGCATCTCCTAAATGCAACCTCTCTAAAAAAATAAAACAGCAGCGTTGCTCCCAGGACTGGCAGCCGTGGGCCGGACTGTGTCAGAAAAGGTTTAATGAAATCCTGCAGATCATGAAACTTGCTGAACCTGAAACCTGTTAAGGACCACATGTGCCTTAAAATTCAAGTAAAAACTTGAAATAAATTGTTGAAATTGGAGGTTTTTTTTCACCGTATCAGCAGTATGTTTTGAGGGCAAGGTGTGTGTGACTTACAGATTCCTTGAACAGTACAAGCTCAGACCTGGGTGCTCCGTGCTTGACAGCTTCTAAAAGCATACTGATATTTCACCTAGCACATTGTTGGCACAGTGTACAAATTATATCAATTTTGTTAGATTGTATTTAGATTATGTGTATTATAAATGCTTAGTTCAGAGAACAAGTGAATGAGACACTGTGGGAACTGTACTCACAATAAAGTGAATGTCAAGACAGAGTCACTCTCAAGAATCAACATGTACAATGTTGTCAGGAACATGTGTTGAGAGAGCAACATAAAGTTTTGGACCATTCGCTGAACATGTCATAATATGGCATGGCTTGTATGAATGTGAAGCGCAGTGTAGCAGTGAGTTGTGGTAATAATTGTCTGAGTCATCCTCTTCTTACATGGACCAAAGTTTCCTTTGATTCTTTGCTGCCTTCAATCCTTTGTGCATCTATGTTGATGAAATAAATACAGCCTAATAAAAACCCTCACATGATGTTGAAACATGAAAAAAAAATCTGAATGGCAAATAAATTAAATCTTAGAAACTTAGCGGCCGCAGCCATATTTCATAGCATTTAGCCGGTGGCCTATTCATCTCTTGTAAACACAAAGTTAAACAGCTGAATCTTACTGTGATGCGCTTCATGTCCAGCTGTCTCAGATGAAGCACACAGCGCAGGACGGCCTGCTTGTACCATGTCTCCAGGGCTACGGGATTCCCATCCAGGGTGAGCTCGGAAAGGCTGCGCGACTCTCCAAGGCAGGCTAGCTGATCGACACTGGAAACAGAGAGACAACATTTTGAATGAGCGCATTAGTTTAAGCAAAGCATAAAGCATGAACGTTTTCAGCACGAAGACAAGTTACACTCGCTGCTTTACAATAACACAAAGGAATGATGACCTAGCATTGAGAGGTAACCGCCAGGTAAGTCAAGACAACCTCGCCATCTATGTGTTAACTCTGAAACCATTCACCTCAGCTTGTATTGACAAGCAATGATAAACTGGCAATTTAGCAGGTACTCTGGCAGCCTGACATTACTCAGGGGGAATGAGGAGGGAAAAATCTGCTACACTGTAGATATCAGCCTGTGGCAAAAAGGAGACATTCTATCATCGCTAATTTGTGAGAATAAGTTTGATGAATCATTC